>NC_058083.1:10123512-10429302 GCF_014858855.1 Bufo gargarizans
CACTTGAGACCACAGCCAGACTGCACCTCTCCATTCCAGCAGCCCCCCTCTTACCCAGTAGTCAGAAGCAGCCCCCTACGTCACTGTCAGTGCGGTGGACAGGTTTCTCTGGCAGTATTCTCCTCTGATGGCGTCATTTACAGGCTGTGAAGGATATCCTGTTCAGATTACCCAATGCTCGTCTTGCTGGGTTGATTCACGCGGCTGCCGTCCTAGAAGAGCCCAAATGTTTGGTAACAGGACGGGTTGTAGGGTTAAGTATTAACAATGCTTTGATTACTTTAAACCGGTGGCCGATCTTCCTTCCAATGCCCTGCTCCCCCTGGTACACTTGCCATAGGCTCCCTTCTTAACACAAATTGGCAAGCTGCATCCTGAAACCATGGCGCGTCCAAGTGAAATTGTCACTGTTGCCTCTAGGGGGCACTGTACTCTATTCTGCTTCTGTGAAGGTGCTTGGCGTGAGCTCAGTATTTTGAGGATGCTTTTAGGTTGAAGACTTCTTGGAAAGGATCAGGTGGGACCCCCACTCCTTATACACGACATGCTCACGACCAGGGATGCCCAACCTGTGGCCCTCCAGCTGTTGGAAAACTACGACTCCCATTATGCATCAACAGCCTAGGAATTGTAGTTTTGCCACAGCGGGAGGGCCGCAGGTTGAGCATCCCTTCTAGACAATATGGACACCTCAAAAGGCAAATGTAGACCTTTTCTTTTGAAGCCTTTCCAAGATGGATACGCGTGTGACTGACATGGACAGTAGGCAGATATCTGGGACAAAGTGTACCATCAGACCTGCCATGTTGGATATTTTTTTTCCGGTTGCTGTTGGGTGCTCTAGTTGTCAAGTGATTGATGCCGAATATAATCTTGCCACCTGAAAGATCCAATGTACGGCCAGCTTTAGTTGACATCATCTCATTTTTGCCTGTCATGTTGCGTCTGACACCCGGGCGCCCCTCAGTCCAAGTGACCCACCATAGGGGCCCAATGGTGATTAAACTTTCAGTTGACTTAAACAGTGGAGAGTCCGGGTCTCACAGCCACAACGTGGTAGGTGAAAATTATGGCCTCGTGACGACCATCAAATTGAGGCCTCCTGAATGGGCCTTCGATGTCCTCCATTCCTTATGGGTCAGTGTTGGACGAGACCACACTTGTCTTGTGTCTGCTGCTCGTAGACACCGCTGTGGTGTACGGCTAACCCATTATGGAGTGTGCCATGTAGAGATTTATCTCTAGTGACCCTCCAATCCAGGGTCAAAATGTGTGATGGGGAGAGAATGTGCTCCAGGGTTACACGACATGTGAGGACACCTGATTAGCGCCATATTTAGCCCTTGTTCATGCACACAAACGTGTGCCGGCCTGGCCAATGCTGCCGTCTGCAATGCACGTGCACCGCATGTGGAGGCAGGATCCATTCACTTGAATGGGGTTCGTGATCCAAACCGTAAAAAAAGTAGTGCATGCACTAGTTTTTCGCCGTGCAGATATACGAACAGAAACCCCACGGAAGCACTCCGTAGTGCTTCTGTAGGGTTTCTGTCCCCCCACATCCGTGTTCCGGTGCCCAAACGGCCGGTATATTACGGAGCTGCTGTAATACGGGCACAGCCGGGTAACGGACGTGTGAATGGACCCTTAGTCTGTGGATGTCCTATACAGGGCATGTCTGCTGTGCAGGATGAGAATACTCCTTTAAGGGCTCAGCAAATGGATTATTTTCTGAAATATAGTTCTGATGAGAAATCAACAATTTACATTTTAAATATATATATATATATTTTTCTTTTACAGAAAGAGGCCTGCAGCGATGCCAGCTTGAGTGACAGTCAGCTATCTCCTCCAGCCAAGCGAGCGTGTAACCATGCCGAGCCTGTCCGGAAAGAGAGCCCAAAACCTCGTGCTGCCAAACAGCGGGAGGGATGGAGCATGTCAACCAGGAGATCCAGGTAGCTGCTCAACTGCCTTGTGTCCTTGTGAGACCTGACGGCGTATGCCGGTGTCCTCGTGAGGAGCGTTATTCACAAATCTGGGGAAAGCGGAGCTGCAGATCCGTGGCAAATTGTGCATTTTGCTGCAGATTTCCAGTGTTTGGAAAATTGTTAAAAATAGGTTGAAAAAATTTACGTGTAGTCATATAATTAAATGTTGAAGATTTTGACTTCTCCTTTGAACTTTAAGGGGTTGTCCAATGTGTAAAACCTGCCCCCTCATATAGATTATACTTGCCCCGCTCCCCAGCACCCGCACCGCTCTTCCCCATTGCGACCTGCTATTTTCTGCCCCCCCATCGCTGGATGTTTTGATCCGTGCAATGGGGAGATGCAGGGATCAGGAGCGACTTAGGTCCCAATGTAAGTATAATCTGTTGGAGGGGCCCAGGCTTTGGAGGGATGGGTTAGCCATTTTATAACCCCTTTAATGGGGAAAATATGCATCCAACCCATTTGGCTTGCAGATGCTACAGATTAGAGAAGCGCACCACGAGTCTGTCAGGCTGCTGAAATTTCCTTCTGCACTTGGATGAAATCTCATCCACTTTGCTGCCGCCCTATTCCACTGTGGATTTTCCCGCCTGCAAATACGAACAGAAAATTCACAGAAGTTCCGTTCTGTTAGGGTCCATTCACACGTCCGTGTGTGTTTTGCAGATCCGCAAAACACGGAAACCGGCCATGTGCGTTCCGCATTTTGCGGACTGCACATCGCCGGCACTCTCATAGAAAATGCCTTTTCTTGTCTGCAATTGCGGACAAGAATAGGACCTGTTCTATTTTTTTGCGGAACAGAAGTGTGGATGCGGACTGCACATTCTGGCCCCATTGAAAATGAATGGGTCCGCACCTGTTCTGCAAAATTGTGGAACGGATGCAGACCCATTTTGCGGACGTGTGAATGGAATATTTCTGAATCTACTCTGAAACGGATTATAACGGATCCGTCAGTCATCACTGGACAGCACGACTCTTGTGAAGGCGTTTTGTTATAGGGCTGAATCAGTCTAATCCATTTGTGTTTCTGTCTTAGGTTATTATCTCAGTCTGGTGCTACTTTACCAAACAGCCACAGCAGTCTGTGTGAGTATTTCTACTGATCCATCTTTTGCAACAATTTTTTGTCATGCAAAAAAGCAATTCTGTACAAAATCTCAGTTTTTCTATAGCTTCTATGTATACCTTTCCCTGGTAAGACTACCAACCCTGTGTAGTCAGACCCTGCTCTACCCTCTTTTTTTTGCCAATCTACAGACAGTAGAAGAGGGAAGAGGGAAGGGGGGGGGGGGGGGGGGGGGGGAGAGAGTAGCCCACGTAGTCTAGTAGCGACATTCCAGTTAGGCCTCATGCACATGGATGTTTTTTTTTTTTTTGTTTTTTTTTTGCGGTCCGCAAAAACAGTTTCCGTTGTTTCGTGATCCGTGTCAGTTTTTTCTTCCGTGGGTCATCTTTGGTTTTTGGAGGATCCACGGACATGAAAAATCAAAAAAAAATCTAAGTCAAGTTTGCCTTTGAAATGATAGGAAAAAACGGACACTGACGCGGATGACAATCTTGTGTGCAGCCATGATTTTTCACGGACCCACTGACTTGAATGGGTCCATGAACCGTTGTCCGTGAAAAAAATAGGACAGGTCCTATTTTTTTCACGGGATGGAAACACTGATCAGGGACGCGGATGCCAAACGGAGCATTTTCCTTTGTTTTTTTTTTTGTTTTTTTTCCACAGACCCATTAAAAGTCAATGGGTCCGCGGCGGAAAACGGAACAACGGCCGCGGATGCACACAACGATCGTGTGCATGAGGCCTTACAAGGTTAAAATATCTTCTGTCAGGATTGCAGAGTTGCTTGTTTTTATCTTACTTGGCCCTCATTCACATGACCGTATACTTGATCCCCATCTTTTTGCGGTATGAATGGGTCTGCATCCAATTTAGGAGGGCCGCAGAATGTGCGGACAGAACACGGCGTGCTGTCCGCATCCATATGTCCGTTTTTGCAGTCCTGGAAGTGGGAGATAACATATCCTGTTCTAGTTCATTTTGCGGATCCAAGTTTTGCAGACACCAAAATGTATACAGTCGTGTGAATGCACCCTTAGTAATTCTTTAAAAGGAGTTTCCAGGACTAAAATATTGTTGATCAGGGTCAGCTGTTTGACGAGGCTGTGGCTTCCTCCTAGGCCAGTGACATAATTTTTCAGTCACATGGCCTGGGGTGAACTGCAATGCTAAGCACAGCCACTGTACAATGTGGGGTGCTGTGAGGAGCTGATTGGCGGGGGTGCTGGCACTCGGACCCTTTAACGATCTGATAATTACCTATCATGATTATGGGTCATGCTTCCAGAAAACCAATAAAAATTATAAAAAAAATATTATATTCTTTATAGACCGTGTCTTATTAGGACATATGAAAGTCTTAAATGGGTGTCCCCTCTGAGGCAAGATGGAGAGCTGTTTTATGACTCCTGGCAGAATCATACGCACTCTAACATCAGCTCCCAGCTCAAGGCATGCTGGAAATTGTAGTTATCTAACAACTGAAAGGCCTCTGACCCAGTTGTGACCTACAGAAGATTTATTTTTTTCTAAGACATCAGTCCCAGTGGAATTATTTCTTGCTAGTTTTTAGTAGTCTGTTCTAAAGCAAAGAGCTCAGTTAATGGCGTTTTTGTGTTTTATTGTAGCTCTTAAAAGCCGCCGCGTGGAGAAGGAGGGGAATGTCGACCATTCCTGTATTAATGGCGGTCGAGAGGTCAGACGAAGCTGCAGGTCGAAGAGCAATAGATTTGAAAGCTTGAACCAGAGTCTGCTGTTTGATCAGCTCGTGAACAGGTGAGTGGAGCCGTCACTGGTGGCAGTCGCTGCCCTCTAGTGGCGCTCTTTATCATGACATGCATAGGTTATTTGAGAGCTTTGTGATATCCACTGTATGTGAGTAATATAATCGGTGGAGATAAACTATGGCGGCCCATGTTCTCCCTGCGCTACCAGCCAACCTCCATGCAGGGCGCTGCAACCGTATAAGAGTTAGCATGTAGAGAGCTGTGTTAACACTCCTGCATCAAGTGGCAAGGTGTCGCTTTAAAGGGGCAAAGGCACCTAACTAGTGGTGTGACTCCATTCTGCTATAGCAGGACACGCACTTTGAGAGAGTTAACAAGTATTGTCATAACGATTCTCTCCGCCAGTGATGCACCCATTCCTAATTTGCAGGGGCGTTATATAGCATTACACAAATGGTCATCAGTAGCCCATCCTGATATTGCGTATGTATGTGCATGCCCCTTTAACAACATGTTCCTAGGGCGATTTGTATTGAAAAATGCATACGTGAGCTCTTGGTGAACATTCCAGTACTAATACTGCAGAGAATTGTGATTTCTCGCTGCCGCCTGAACAGCGAGGAACACTGGTGTCAGGCGCGGTCTTATGACTGGGCAGCTGACTGGCAGGGCCATCCATTAGCAAGACGGGTGGAGATATTCATATGTTCTTCCGCATTGTGTGCCCCCTGAAGTTACATTTATCCACGTACCTGTATACATTTACGTACCTGAAGTGGCGTTGTCATTTATAGACTGTTGTAGACTCTTTGCACTTTCAGGCTTAAATCCCGGTTGAGGGGCTTGCTGCTCCTCGGGGTACCCTTAGTCTTTGATAGAGCATTAACTTCAAACAAGCGATGTCTCCTTGCACACGTCTTGCCGAGCTCTCGCTGAATATTTCTTTCTTTGAAGACCTGAGGGATCACCGGGATCGATTTAATCTTGTTCTCTCCATCATGGCTTTGATTTACAAAAAGCAGACAGACTAAACCCTCGCTGCTCCTAAGACAGGAACATGAAAGGAGGGTTATGTCGTTTAATTCTTTTTACCCGATTTCCAGCAGCTCGTTGCCTCTGTAGTTTAGATTAGCTCCTGTACATCAGCCTACAGCAGGGCATGGTGGGAGTTGTAGTTTTACAACAGATGGAGGGCTGCAGTTGGCTATGCCTGCACTAACCTATTCTGCAGTGCTTTTATAGACCTTATCATTGGGGTTGAGCGAATCGGGTTCAGATTGCTGTAACAGAACCAAATTCTTTTAAAAACTTCATTAAGAATATTGGTCCTACTGTAAAATGTACTGGCTGCGTAGAGGTCTTTCTGAAGTTTCAGTACGTATCACTTCTGTCACGCGTTGTTTATTCGCATACATTACTGTATCAGAATACAAAGCCGAACTCGCGCCTCATTAACAAAGCCAAGTTCAGCTTTGTATTCTGATAAGTTAATTTATGCGAATAAACAACGTGACGTGTTATAGGGATGAGATTAAGTAAGTCTCGCAATATTTGCTGAAACTTCGAAAAAAAACCTCCGTGTAGGCAATACTTTTTAATGTAGGACGGAGGCGATATTCTTAACATGATTTTTAAAAACTGAGTTCGGATACAGCGATCTGACAAATGTATTGCAATATCGGCTCCGTCTCTCCAGTTGTCATCCGGAAAAAGAGATCCGGTATTTATTTTTCACACTTTTTTAAAGGTCTGCGCATGCACAGACCACAAAACCAGATCAGTTTTTCCAGAGCACTTAGGGTCGGATTCGGTATTAATGCATTTCAATGTAAAATGATGCCGGAATTCCGGCAAGTATTCCAGCAATTCGGACGGAGAAATTACCGCGGCATGCTGCGTTTTTTTTTTTTTTCTCCGTCCAAAAACCGTACCGTGACTGAACTGAAGACATCCTGAACGGATTACTCTCTATTCAGAATGCATGGGGATATGCCTGATCAGTTCTTTTCTGCTATAGAGCTCCTAGGACGGAAATCTATGCCGGAAAAGAAAAACGATAGTGTGAAAGTGCCCTAACTATCAAGATTAAGCATTAGTCGGTGCAGGTCTCATTACTGGGATGCCCATCATTTGCTGTAAAGATTCAACCATCTTCTCCACTTTCAGGATATTTTGCTTGTTTGTTACTGAAAGTCCCTGTCCCCAAATTAAGTGGGTGTTTGGCAGCGTGGTCATTTTCAGCAAACTATTACATTTCTAGAAAATGTAGAAGGGGTGAAACAAACAAAACCACCAACTGTTGTGATTGCCACAGAAAACTGCTTAATAAAATGCGACACAAAAGGGAAAATATGTAATGGGTCTTTGTATTTTTTCCCTCCATCTCTTAGCACTGCTGAGGCGGTACTCCAGGAAATGGACAATATCAACATCCGGAGGGGCAGTAAATCCAGAGAGGTGGAGCGGCTGCGCATGTGGACTGACACAGAGTTTGTGAGTCATCTTATATATAAACTGGGGGTTAAGAATAAAAATAAAAAAAATCCTCGTACTTCACCGATCCATTGCCCTTACAACGCGGCTTTCCACTTCCTGCTCCCAGCTAGACACAGGAAATGCCGTCTTACCATCTCAGCCCATGACTGGTTCTCTGCGGGTGTCGGTGATTGGCCAAGCTGGCATATCCAGCCTATTCTTGTGTGTTGGGGTGGCCTGTACATCAGAACGGCAGTGGGGGAAATAATGCATTAATGCTGCTTTTTTTTTTTTTTTTAACCCTTAACCCTGACTGGTAAAAAAAAAAGGTAAAACCCATTTTATGCACAAGAAATGATCAGGCAGGGAGCAGTGTAATAATGCATACAGGGTTTGAGGTTGTGGGAGCAGTAAACGGAGAAGAGAGTGAGGAGGTAGGTATATGACTATTACAGGTCAGTGTGAGGGGCTGATGCCAGGCAGTTATTGGGAACGAACTGTTCGCCCCCACTAATTGCTTGCAGTGACCATGCAGCAGACATCTCCTCCTACCACAATCATTCTTCCCTATATAGCTGGGATCAGCTGAAAGT
Organism: Bufo gargarizans; assembly: GCF_014858855.1. Classification (NCBI taxonomy): domain Eukaryota; kingdom Metazoa; phylum Chordata; class Amphibia; order Anura; family Bufonidae; genus Bufo; species Bufo gargarizans. The sequence goes on from NC_058083.1 coordinate 10,131,374, forward strand.
ACAACTCCCAGAATCCTCCATTCAGTTCTACAGGAGTTAAATGTGCACGCTGAGAGTTGCAGTTTCACAGCAGCTGGGCTCCCGAAGGTTGCTGATCCCTGCCATATAGATTCTTGGTTTGCCAGCGGAGCTGCCAGGTAAGTTGGACGATTGCTGGCAGCATTTACTGAGGCCAATTATTGGGAATGAATATTTGTTCCAACGATTGCTCCCAATAATTTCCCCGTTCCTCAGTATGTGTCTCCTCTCTTTACCTGGATATTTATTATGCAGTGAGGTTTAGCTTACTTGGACCCATGTTCTAAGACAAAAAACGGAGGAGAGGGAGGACATCGGCTTACGTTTTTCACTGCTTTGTAGGGATTGTGTAAAATATTGCAGCATGTAAATATATATATATATATATATATATATATATATATATATATATATATATATATATATATATATATATATATATATATATATATATATATATATATATTTACGTGGTAAAAGCACCTGCAGATTGCAGTCAGCGTTGGTGTAGCAGACGGGCTGGAGGTGTGATGACGCTGTCACCATGTAGCATGCGTTCATCTGGATGTTTAAATCTGGCCATAGAATGAGACTTGTCAGTGGATAACGCTGACTTCAGAGAGGTCTACTGATGGCCCATCCATTACTGCTTGGGGAGGGAAACGGATATGGGGAACAGCCTTGATTTCAGACAGGCAGAGGCAGCCATGTGTCTGACCCCCTCCGTAAAAATAGTGGAGCCAACCAGGCCCATCAGTGAGGGAGCTGGGGACGATGGTTGTTCAGTGAATGGATATCTTATGTCTGTGACTCTGTCCAGTAATCCAGAATGTTTGTTAGGCTACTTTCACACTGGCCTTTTGGTTTCCGTTTGTGAGATGCGTTCAGGGCTCTCACAAGCGGTCCAAAACGGATCAGTTTTGCCCTAATGCATTCTGAATGGAAAACGATCCGCTCAGAATGCATCAGTTTGCCTCCGTTCCATTTCCATTCCGCTTTGGAGACGCACCAAAACGGAGCCAAACAGATCCGTCCTGACACACAATGTAAGTCAATGGGGACGAATCCGTTTTCACTGGCACAATAGAAAACGGATCCGTCCTCCATTGACTTTCAATGGTGGTCAAGACGGATCCGTATTGGCTATGTTAAAGATGATACAAACGGCTCTGTTCTGAACAGATGCAGACGGTTGTATTATCTGAACGGATCCGTCCATGACTGATCCGCACCAAACGCGAGTGTGGAAGTAGCCTTAATCTGGTATGTTTCTGATACTAGATGCTAATAAGTTATTGTTCAAAAATGAGCAAATTATCTCTCCTCTGAAAGGAAGAAAGTGTTCTTTCTAGTGCCACCGATGGCTGTCCTCCTGAAGGAAGAAAACCGACTTGTGTGCTTTTCCCGGGAGCATTGCCTGTAAGATTCCCTACACCAGTAGATCTGTGATGGCTGAAGAGGCGAGGGAAGTTGGGCATGAGAATTATTGTCATTTGTCTTTTATTTTAGGAGAATATGGACATGTATTCGCGTGTAAAGGGAAGGAGGAAAAGCCTGAGAAGAAACAGTTACCCAATCAAAACTCGCCATGAAGAGTCCTCGGAGGGAGAGGAGGAAGAGGAGGAGGAAGAGGAAGAGGAGGTTTCTGAAGGTCTCTTGCATATCTTATTTATGGCTTAATGTCCCCTTTTTGGCTTTTAAGAATGTGTTCAGATGTGGCAGACTTCCTGTGTGTACTCAGCACCAAAGATCTAGAGCGAATTACAGTGCTATGAAAACTCTATCCAAAGTTAGGAGCTTTTTGCCATGGAAAAGTGCGTTTCAGTTCCACAGCATGGTCCTTCTTCTGTAGGAGTGCATGTGTGGCTGAAGTCCACTGTAAATCCACATGTGAAATGTGCAGATTGTGCAGTGGAATCTCCATGGATTTCCAGCTTAATCCCTTTCACAAAAAACACCTCTGACCCCACTTTAAACTTGTTAAAGTTAATTAAAAATAACTTGATGGGTCATCAGTATCTGATCGGTGGGGTCCGCCACCCGGGACCCCTACTGATCAGCTGTTTGCGAAGGCACCAGCGGCCCCCTGAGCACCACGGCCTTCTCCCTGCTCACCAAGCACAGCGCCGTACATTGTATAGTGGATGTTCTTGGTATTGCACTCAGCCCCATTCGCTTCTATGGGACGGAGCTGCACCCAGGCCATGTGACTGAACGTGTCGTCACTTGGCCTAGGGAAAGTGCCGCTGGCTTTTCAAACAGCTGATCAGCAGGCATCCCTGGTGTCAGACCTCCACTGATCAGAGGGGATAGGTCATCAGTGTTTTAGTCTTGGAGAACTCCTTTAATCTCCGTGCACCAGTAATTGTCATATGTTCTTTCCGAAAATTAAATTTTTGGCGTCCTATCCTTAGAATCGCTCATTTAGTGTTTGACTTGTGGGGTCAGATGTCGGGGGGGCCCTGCCGATGAGCAGGATGTTTGTAATATTTAATGTGGCGTTGCCTATACGGATGAGTTTAGTTGAAGGGGAATGAATAGGTGCAGGTTGGGTCCCATCACTTCTAACTGTTGTGGGAGGAGCTTGGACGTCGCATGGCGCGGTGCATGCACATCTCCAACTGACATGAATGTAAAACCTAAGGGTGTGGAGCCTGACACACGTTTTGCCACACATGGACGTCAGGAGGAGCAGACGAAGGGTGTATGTCAGAAGCTGCAGGTTCTGCACTGAACGGCACCACAGTTAGGTCGTCATATAGGCTGTGGGACGTATATAGAACTCACTGGGAGGTGCCGCTTGGGATACTTCTGGCCTATCCTGTCAAAATGGACTATACTTTTATTTTTGTCTTTGGCGGCTACCATATTTAAGACTTGTAGAAGCCTAGATAAAAACAAATATTTGTCTTCTGCAGAATCCCATGAAGAAGGTGAAGATGGGGATGAAGAAGCCGAGGTTGAAGGAGAAGAGAACGATCGGCCGTATAATTTAAGGCAAAGAAAAACTGTGGAAAGGTACCAAGCTCCTCCTATTGGTAGGTAATGTATTCTGTCCATAACTGTACATGACTAGGTGCAGTTCTCTTTGACTGTGACGGTCCTCTGTGTCACCTGGTGATGTGCCTCCCTCCATCCTGGCACCGCTGCCACTTTTATTTATAAATCCTTCTTGCAAAATGATGTACATTCACATCATCAGTAGGATGCAGTACCTGCTGGATGGCGGCACGTGTAGCTTTCTGCGGGATGGCGGCGCGTGTAGCTTTCTGCGGGTTGGCTGGGGTTTGAGAACTGAAATTGTGGCCATTTCAACACCTGAAGAATAGCGTCCTTTACAGATAGTCTTGAGTGGGTGCACCTTTTGCCCTCTCTGCCAGCCTGATCTGTCTGGTGATAATCTCTCCTAGGGCATATCCTAGGTATGCCCACCAGATCCCTGCACATTTCAGGCTAGGTTTACATCAGGTTTTGCCCTCCGTTTTAACATATGTTGAGAGGAAAAAAGGATGGAATAGTATAGTAGACTACGCTATTTCATCCTGGAGAGTCCAGCAAAAATAAAGTATACATGAACGTGTACAATATTATTTTTATTTTTTTATATACAGTGGAACTCTATAGTGACGTCACTGTATTACATTTGTCGGAGGCGTCCTTTTAATGTGTGATTTTTGTATATGATAAACGTAAGACAAAAACATGTGAACTCAGCCTTAGTCGTACATAGACCTGAGATGGGAAAACCCCTTTCATAACATTTGTGGCATATTGCTAAGATTTGCCACAAATGCAGACAGGTGTGGATTCCACCTCCTGGGACCCGCTCCTATTTCCAGAATTGAGCCCTGAAGTGAAGGAGCACACACTATGCATAACAGTGAATGGAAGGTGGCTGCGCATTCGTAGCTGCTCTCATTATTTTTCCGAGGGCCCCATTCTGGAGATGGGAGCCAGACCCGCTATTCCACAAATGTTGAGATGGGGAAAACCCTTTCATAGGGAATCTTATGCAGCTGACAATGAGGACAGCATGAATTAGTGTCACACATTAATTTCAGCTGAAACTACCTGCAGATTCATAGGCAAAAACTGTCAAAATCAGCGGTGGGCGGCTCATGAATGACCATGACTCCCCTCTGGGACGCACTACAGTGATTTAACAATAAGTACTCCAAAGCTACATAATTAGCGAGGGCAGCACAAGGCCTCTTGCACACAAACGTATTTTCATTCATTTTTTTATTTTTATTTTTTGTGGTCCGTATACGGAACCATTAATTAAATAAACGGAAGGTACTCATGTGCATTTTGTTTCCATATTTCCTTTCCGCAAATGGAACATGTCCTATTATTGACCGCATTACGGACACGGAGAGTACTGTTCCGTTCCACAAAATACGTGGATCTGTTTTTTGTGGACTGCAAAATACATACGGTCGTGTGCAAGAGGCCTAAGGATGATGGTGTTCTCTATAAAGGTAAAATTCCCATAATGAGACAAACTTTTTTTAAAAATTTTTTTAAACCATTTTTTTCCTCGCTCATCATTGGGGAGGGGGCGGACAGGACCGTGAGTACAGCTGCTTGCTGCCACTAGGCTAGAAAGTGATAGCTCCTCCCCTGCCGGCTATACCCTCCCCAGCCAGGAGAGACCATATCAGTTTTTAGCTTGCGGTCATAGGAGGCAGACCTCCCTGCACATTGCATGGTGGCTTTTTCATTTATTTATTTTCTTTTTCTTTCTTCTCCTTAGGTGGAAAACAGAGTTGCCTAGCCCCTCTGTTTTCCTGGGGTGTGTAGCCTGTGTCTGTTTCTCTCACTGGCCATCCTCCCCCTAAGAAGTTAATGTGGACCAGGGCAGAAGTCGCTCCCCCTCCCCAGCCTAAGGGTCACCAGACCCTCAGTTCCAGCTTCCTGCCACTTAGGTGCCAGTGGCTAAAGGGGCTTGGCTTCCTGACGCTGCAGTGGGCGCTTCTCATCCCCGCGCTTCTCTCACTGCAGCCGCGTCGCTAAGAAAGCACAGGACCTGCCCAGCCCTGAGTTGGTCATTCAGCCATGTCTGATCCCACTAATGACCCCCGCTTGCCTATTGATACACACTTTGCCTGTACTGTATGGAGTCTAGAGTTCCCTCGCAGTCAGTCGGACCCTGTGTGCGCCGCGTGCTCTCGGTCTGGGGTAACATTGCCCCCCCACCAGCCAGTGCAGCCCCATGACCACTCTGATTCTGTGCAACCCGGCTGGGCACGTTCCCTATCACGGGCGGTGGAGGACCTTGCTAAAATATCCCAATCCACCCTTTCACTCATGGGTCGCTTGGTTGATAAGTCCCCACCAGAGCAGTCCTCACAGAAGCGGACCAGAGCAGGACGCCATTCCTCGTCTGATCTCTCTGCTTCTCCAACCCTCTTTGAATCTCGCTTGGACATATCCTCTGTACGTGTGGAAACCCTGTCCAAAGGGGAGATTGGTGACTCGCTATCTGACATGGATTCGGAACAATCTTCTCAGATTGCTTCCATGGTGGATAGCCTAGTAATGGCAGTCCGGGACACCTTCCAGGTGCAAGACGACCCATCCCTCCACTAGCCAGGGAGTGTCTTTCCTTCGCTCCAGACAAAATCCGAAGGAGTTTCCCTTACATAACGACTTTACTGTTGTCATTGCCAAGGCCTGGGACCACCCAGATCGTTGCTTTTCTCCAACTAAGCGACTTGATTTACTATATCGCTTCCAGGTGGACTCGGTGGAAAAATGGGCTTCCCCTCCAAGGTGCATCCTCCGGTGGCACGTCTGGCCAAAAATACCGCCATTCTGGTAGCCAACTGCTCCTCCCTCCAGGATCCAGTAGACCGTCAGATGGAGATGGTGACTTAAGTCCCTGTTTGCTGCAAGTGGCTCTGCCCTGCGTCCCATTTTCGCCTCCGCCTGGGTGGCTAAGGGGGTCTCGGGTGCTTAGTTTACATCGCGGTATGTGATAGGGTTATTCACACCATGATCAGAGCCAGGAAGCCAGCCTCATCCAAAATCTACTACAGGATATGGAAGTCCTATCTCTGCTTCTGTGAGGAACGTAATCTCCCTCCTCTACGCTTCTCTTTCCACGATTCTCTCCTTCCTACACTCTAGTCTGGAATTGGGACTACCTCTTGGCTCCTTAAAGGGTCGGGTGTCAGCGCTGTCTATTTTGCTTCAGCGCCCTCTGGCCTCGAAAGGTTTGGTTAAAACCTTCCTCCGAGGGGTGGTTCATATTCTTCCTCCCGTGCCTCCTTGGGATCTGAACCTCGTTCTAGGTTCACTCCAATCGGCTCAGTTTGAACCGCTTCGGATGGTGTCCCTGCGTCTTCTTTCCTGGAAGGTGGCTATCGCATCCATCAGGCGTGTCTGAGTTGGCAGCCCTTTCCTGTAGGGAACCCTTCTTAGTCAATCAGGAGAAGGCGGTGCTCTGGCCCATACCTTCTTTTTAACCGAAGGTAGTCTCGGCCCTCCACGTTAACGAGGATGTTGTCCTCCCTTCCTTTTTGCCCAGCTCCCTCGCATCCTAGGGAGCATTCTCTTTACAAGATGGATGTAGTTCATGCTCTAAGGATCTATCTGGCGGTCTCAATTTTCACTGCACGGATTCTTTATTCGTGCTTCCTGACTGTCCTCGTAAGGGATGCACTGCTTCTAAGGTGATTGCCAGGTGGATATGTTTGGCAATCATGGAGATACCGTTCCTGGGGTAGAGCTCCAGCCCCTCGAATCATAGCCAACTCAACCAGAGCGGTTGGCGTTCCTGGGCTCTCTTCCATCATGCATCAGCTGTCCAGTTGTGTATGGCGGCAACATGGTCTTCCTTACACACGTTCACAAAATTTTACCAGGTGCACTCCCTGAACGTCCGAGGGCAGTTTTTCCATGGGCGAGTGTTTGTTCCCTCTCCGTGGACTGCTTTGGAATGTCCTACGGTCCTGTGTCCCCCAATGATACGAGCGGGAAAAGGAGATTTTTATTTTTTTTATATTTTTTTATTTTTTTTTGTTTCCGCACATGGTGCTGGCTGGTTATTTGTTGGGTTTCAGTTTTATTTCAAAGCTACCGATGTAGGTAATGTTCTGACTGTTATCAGTTCTTTTCTGCTACTCCTACGGCTTGGGCACAAACTGATATGCTGTCTGACTGGGGAGCGTATAGCTGGCAGAAGGAGCTATCACTTTCTAGCCTAGTGTCGCCTCCTAGGGGAACCAAGCGGCTATACCCACGGTCCTGTGTCCCCCAGTGAACTCGGTGAGAGACTTTACAGGTGAATCTGCAAAAATCTCCTTATCCACCCCTGTGGTCGCAACTAGGGAAGAGCATTTTCGGGTTATGTAAGAATTCCGTTATGGATTCTGCTACCACGGAACATAACAAAGGGTCCATTCACACATCCGCATCCGTTCAATTTTGCAGAAGGGGCGCGGACCTATTCATTTTAAATGGGGGGGCCGCAAAAGATGCACACAGCACACCATGTGCTGTCCACATCAGCATTTCCGTTCTGCGGCCCCACAAAAAAATTGGAATGTACTATTCTTGTCCGCAGCCACGGACAAGAATAGGCATTTCTATCATAGTGTGTGCCATGTGCAGTCTGCAAAATGCGGATCCGCCGAACTGTTGCGGACATGTGAATGGACCCTTATTTTCCGTAGTAGCGGAATCCGTAACGGAGTTCTTAGATGACCTGAGCCTGGCACGCGGAACTTGAAACACAAGTTCACTCAACACTAGTTTTAGCTCATAGGTTGAAAAGAGACTGTGAATGAGCTGAAACAGTGTGACCGTAGGGGTGAATAAAGTGTTTGAGTGCGGACATTTTTTTTTTTTTCTATATAGATATATAGAGATGTACATCATAGTTGCCCATAGCAACCAATCAGATTCCACCTTTCATTTTTTCCGAGCTCTTCTGGAAAATTTAAAGATGGCGTCCGTTTGGTTGCTTTGGGCAAATAAACCAGTTTTCTTACGAGTAGTCTTGAGAACTCTCCCCCAGTGTAACTTGATGATCCGTCTCCATGAACTGCATTCACTTATAAAGATTCCCTGTTTTGTCTTTTAGAGCCAGCACATCAAAAAAAACGACAAAGCACTTTGTTTGATACTCACAGATCTCCTGCAAGAAGAAGCCATATCCGGTATGTACTAAGAGAGACACTTGTTCATTGCCTCTGTGGTCGCAAACCGACAGTCTGAGATGCCGTCTCCTAATGGCTCTGAAGCTGAGTGAGCCGGCTCAAAGGAGTTTAAGCATGCATGGCATAGGCTTAAGGCCAGCCTTCATATAAGATGGGGCCAGGGGCTATTCATAGTATTCAGTATATTGGGCAGACTAGATGGGCCAAATGGTTCTTATCTGCCAACACACAGAGCAGCCAATAACAGGCGGTAACGAGGACAAGCCTACCTAGCATCGCGGGTGACGATAGGGAGGCTTGTCACCACCTGCCATTGGCTGCTCCCGACACCAGATGTTTCCATCTGAGTACAGGGAGAAGCCGCCAATGGTAGGCGGTAACGGGGAGTCGGGTTAGTATATTCAGTGTGAGGAACCCAGCATGTGGGGGGCTTTTTATAGTCTTGGATAACCCCTTTAATGATCAGCAGGGCTGGATTAGTGGCCCACTGTGGAGTTTGTATTCTTTCCTTCCGAGGATAAATCCCCCTCCTATCTAAGTTCATGTTATACATAAATATAATATAAATACCCCCCACAACACTCTCCTTGAGAATGGAGAAAGACAGACAAAAAATACCAGGATCCAGTATTTTGGCAAATGACTTAAGAGTTTTCTGAATCTATACTAAAGGGAATCTGTCATCGGGGAAATCACTGTTACACCAGGCACAATGCCTTGTAATGATTTTGAACTTTTCTTCTGAATCCATATGCAAATGAGCATTTAAGTGCATTGAGGGCGGGCCATAGCCACTCTGTGCACCCTCGCTCCACCTACTTCCTTTGCAAGCACTTCCCTCTCCTTTGACAGGATGTGATAACTATATAGGAACATGGTCCTGTCAATTGGGAACGAGAGGGAGGGGCCGGCAGAGGAAGCTGCAGCAAGGGTGCACAGATTGCCTTGGACTTGCCCTTGGTGCACTTAGCTGCTTGTTTGCATATGGATTAAAATTACTTTTTCTCCCCAATGAAACAATAAATGATTGGTAAGTGAAGGGTATCTTTACATTCAGTTCAGCTGGACCTACCAGATGTTGTACCTGGTTAAGGCTACTTTCACACTAGCGTTTTTCTTTTCCGGCATAGAGTTCCGTCACAGGGGCTCTATACCGGAAAAGAACTGATCTGAATGGAGAGTAATCCGTTCAGTTTGCATCAGGATGTCTTCAGTTCAGTCGTTTTGACTGATCAGGCAAAAGAGAAAACCGCAGCATGCTACGGTTTTCTCTCCGGCGAAAAAAACTGAAGACATGCCTGAACGCCGGATCCGGCATTTTTTCCCATAGGAATGTATTAGCGCCGGATCCGGCATTCAAAATACCGGAATGCCGGATCCGTCCTTCCGGTCTGCGCATGCGCAGACCTTTAAAAATGAGAAAATAAAAAAAAACGGATCCGTTTTGCCTGATGACACCGGAAAAACGGATCCGGTATTGCAATGCATTTTTCTGACTGATCAGGCATTTTTCAGACTGATCAGGATCCTGATCAGTCTGAAAAATGCCTGATCAGTCAGAAAAAATGACATCCGTTTGCATACAGTTTGCCTGATCAGGCAGTCAGTTCAGGCAACGGAACTGCCTGCCGGAATCAAACAACGCAAGTGTGAAAGTACCCTTAACTGAATTTGCTGGTGATAGACTCCCTTTTAATTGGCAAGGGTCCAACCAGGGAGACACCTCCCCCCAACTTTCACTGTAATGGGGACCAGCGGAGATCCAGTCTCCCTAGGGAGCTATAGAAAGCCATCATTAGATTGCTTTATGAGAATTGCACTAAGTTGCTGAAGCAGGCACCCGGAGACTATGGCGCCCAGTGCACACGCAAGCGGGCACCATATTTAATGTCCCGACCACCGACGTGTATATATACATAAGGCAGTTGGGAACGGGTTAAAAATCCCTTTGCCATAGAAATCGCTCTTTTATTGAAGCATGTCTTTGTGACAAATATCCAGTGCTTGTTCTCCCCTCAAAATTTACTGATTCGTGTTTAATTTCCAAGCTTCAGATGCTGCGATATAATTTTTTTTTTTTTTTTTAGAGGGTTTATCACAGTGGGACACTTACGAATTATATCGTAAATTTTTATTTATTTTTAACTTTTCCTAGCAAAGTAGGCTTAAGTTCAGGCGCCTACTGCACTTCGCAGTGCTTACACCGCTGTGTATGGGAGTGCTGATTCCACTTTGGTCGTCCTGATCACTGTTCAGGCTGGAGCATCATTGCTCTGCTTGTACCAGCGCTGCCATACTAAAGCCTGGCATAGATCAGCTGTATCAGGCTTTAGCAGAGCAGAACAGGCAGAAGACGCAATGTTGCTTTGTAGCTCCTGCCCTGAGCTCACTCAGCTCTGCTAATGGCCTGTATCTATGTGGTATGCAGGGCAGGAGCTCACATCCCTCCTCTGCCCGTGCCCACTCTCCTAAAGCCTGACCTAGCCCAGGCTTTAGGAGAGTGGGGATGGTACAGGCAGGGGCAGCGATGCTCTGGCTTGAGCAGCAATAGCCTGTTAAACTTGAGGTGCCTACTTTGCTAGGAAAATCTTAAAAAAATAATTTCAATTAAATTAGAATTATGTTCTACACATTCAGTTTTAAGTTTAGGTACACTAATTTATTAGATCCTCACTACTTTCCTGTGCACAAGAACAATGAGGGTTCATTGTGTGCATATGGGTTATGGACGGGCATACTATGACCAATTCTCTACAGAATTTTTCTCCTGAATTGATGAACTACCGAAGAGGCACCTGAGCACTTTTAAAGGGGTAGATTAGTGCAGGACCATTTATACTATGGTGATCAGGCCTGTATTTTATGTCCTTTATTTTTTTTGATGCTCTGAGTATGCGATAAGGCTTCCCATTGACAGCAAGCAGATATCTTGTGAAATTGTGTGAATTGGTGTTTTCATGTCGTGTTTCTTTTATATAAGCGGGTTAGTGTTGAAGGCTATCCCCTGCCTTCCTTTTCCCTATTCGATAACACACTGGCCCAGATAGGAAATATTCCAGCATCACGTTTAGTCACATGAACTGCATAGCTTTTACAGTTTGTACTTTTATAGTAAATTGTTTTTTTTCTTTTTTTCTTGTACATTTCATCATTTTAATCAAACTGTAAAATCTTCCCCCTCCAACGTTTTATTTTATTTCCCATAGACGAAAGAAGCATGCTATTCACAGCAGTGATACAACTTCCTCCTCAGATGAAGAACGGTTTGAGAGAAGGAAGTCCAAGAGCATGGCCAAAGCGAGGAATAGGTACTCCATATATACCCATGCTCGAGCTCAGTCTTTTATGGGGTGTGCTATTGGAACCAAGAGCAACATGGTCTTCCAACGCATGCCTAAAATAGGGGAATGCTACAATTTTTTAATTATGTATTTAAAGAAGTAATTCAGCTTTCAGTCTGCTGGTCATGTATTGAGCTAATTTATTGTGTACCTTCATAAATGATAGGATTTGCCTTTGACTTCTTTCGCAGGATGTGAGCTCACATAGGAGGAGGAGTTGTTAATAGATGGCTGGCATAACTTAATACAACTATAGATAACTTCAAAACGTAACACTGGTCACTAGATGTCAGCAAAGTACACAAAGTATAGTGGATAACAGAATACAATTAAGGGGTTTTCTCGCCCATATTCATTGGGGGACACAGGCTGGAGAGAGAGCTTCAGTTTTTTTCTAGTGTCAATAGGAGGCAAGACCCCTATTTTAGTTTTTTTTTTTTCCTTCTTTTTCAGATGGGAAAACACTGGACGCCTTGTCTCCCTGTTCTCCCGGGGTCGAGTTGCGCCAGTGCCGTTCACCCGCACTGCTGCCTCCCCCACAGAAGACATGGTGGACCAGGGGCAGTCTTGCTCCCCTGCATCCCGCCAGCCAAGGGGTCACCCATCCAAGCCCCATTTTCCAGCATCCTGCCACTACAGTGCCAGTAGCTGAAGGGGTGACCCTGCTGGACCAGAGGAGGGGTGAAGATGGCGGCAGAGAGGCGAGTACATGGGACTAGGTGAGTATTTAACCCTCTGGGCAGTGGCTTGCCCAGGGAGGGGCACTCTGGCGCGAATACTTCCCGCCCTCCCCCAGTCGCCTGCTGAGCCACTGACTTAACCCTTCATGGCCAGGATTATCTGGGGAAGTGGTTATGCTGGCGACTCTGGTTTAGCTCCTACAGCTTGTTTTCCTCCACAGGTGCAGCTTTTCGCTAATGTAAGGGTTCATGGTCACTGCAGTGGGACATCCCCCTCTGGTAGGGGTCCTTCCCTGGAACTAGCTTGGCAGTTGAGCCTGTTCAGCGCCCTTCCAGGTAGAATTTTTAAGGTTGGCTCACGTAACTGGGGCAGTGTGGCACGTGGCTTCTACAGATAGTATCGGGCCTCCCCCTCAGTTTTGCGCTGCCGGGGCAAGCGCTGGCTACCACTGTGGTAACGGTATTGCGTTTCCACTACATGCTTGGGTTCTTACTGCACAGCCCTTCGCTAGGCGGCGGACTCCTTAGCACTGGATCGGTGGCTTCTACGGGTGTTCCCCCCCCCCCCCCCCCCCCCCTCTCTGCTGGGATAAGGGGCTAGTATTGCAGTGTGACTTCCTTTGCCTGGCTTCCTTCCCAGGTGGAGTTTTTTGCATGGCCACTTGATCCTTGGCTACTTCTGTATAGCGTCGGTCTCTTACAGGGTAGGGGCTTAGAACTAGCCTATTCTTCTCCTGTCTTTTCTTCCTCTGGCTCATGGTTCATTGTCACCCCGTATGCCCTGGTAGTTCCTACATTGCTACCTTCCCTCACCTGCGTTGCACGGGGTATTAGTTTGGTGGCTTTCTATTCCAGACACTATCTGGTCCCAACTGGTGGGCTGTGCCACCCTCCACATTCTTCCTCCTACAGGGACTCTTCCATTGGTCTGGGTGTGCTAACGGTATCTACACAAAAGCTTCCCACCTTCTCTCCAGAGCCAGAGTTCCGGAAGCATGTGCCATGGAGGCCCTGATTCTCCTTGGTGGGAGTTCCCCTCCTACGCGTTTCTTCCCCTCCTTCTCAGGGTTCTACAGAAGATCCGGATGGAGGACATTCAGACATATCCTAGTCGCTCCGAAACTAACTCGTCGCGCGTGGTACGCCTACCTCGTTCTCCTGGAGACGTCCCTTGGTCACTGCCACTGAGACGTCCGTCTTTCAAGGGGTCCGGTCTTACATGACTATTTCAATGACAGCGTGGCTATTGAGACCGCCGTTCTGACGTGTAGAGGGTTTTTGGCGGTTGTCTTCCGCACTATGATTCAGGACAGGAAGCCTGCATCGCCCAGGATCTATTATGGGACCTTGAGGTCCTTCCGGGGCTTCTCTGAAGCCGAGGCGTCCACTCACTTTGGGGGTTTCTCTCTCCTTTCTACTTTCGGGGTTGGACCTTTTTGTTTAGCCCTTGTTTCCTTGATGGGTCAGGTGTTGGCGCTTCTGTCTTGGGCAGCTTTCCAGTGTCTACTAATTCCCCTGGTGCCCGTAGGAATCTTCCTTCAAGGAGCGGCACATACGGTTCCTCTGTCCCATCCTTACAGCCTTGGGTTCTGAATATAGGTTTCAGTGTTCCAGTCCTCTCCCCTGGAGCTCTTGCGGGAGTTCTCACTCCGGCTCTTGTCGTAGGGGTAGTTTTTTTTTTTTCTTGTGGCTATCACATCCCTCAGGCGGGTGTCTGGTGTCTAAGGCTAAGGCGGGTCTCCTGCCCATTCCTTCTCCCGAAGGTGGTCTCTGACTTCCATATCAATGAAGTAATTGTTCTTCCTTCACGGTCCCTTCCTTCGCACCCTACGTAAGAAGGGAGTTACTTTATGGACGTTGTCAGTGCTCTACTCATTATTAGCAGCCTCCAGTCCCTCTCTGCGTACAGACCCCCTTTTTCTCTCGGGAGGGTCCTTGCTGGGGATTGGCGTCCTCCAAAGGGCAATTGCACGTTTGATTCGGTCTGCAAGTGCTGCAGCTTACCATGCTTGGAGCGGGGTTCCACCCTTAGGTGTCACGGCTCGCTCCCCCAAAGCGGTGGGCGCTTCTTGGGCAATAAGGAATCGCGCTTCGGCTTCTCAGTTGTGTAAGGTGGCTCTGGTCCTCCTTACACATGTTCGCAAAATGTTACCAGGTGCATACTTATGCATCGACTGTCGATGCGTGGGCCGCGTGGTCTTGCAGGTGACAGTTGTAAGTTGCCTGCACGGGCGCTTGCTCCATGGGTCTGTGGTTTTCCCTCCCTGTGGACTGCTCTCGGACATCCCATGGTCTGTGTCCCCTCAATGAATATGGGCGAGAAAACGAGATTTTGTAAAACTTGACAGTAAAATCTCTCGCTCTTCAGTGGGGGACACAGCACCCACCCAGTATTGTTGTTCGGCCACAGTTGTGGCAGTTGCTGGTTAGAACCCAGTTTGGTTCTTGCCATTGCTGTTCCACGTTTTTTTTTTCGTTGGTTTACTTGCTTCTCCTACTTCTTGAATACAAACTGAAGCTCTCTCTCCAGGCTGGAGGGGGTATAGCTGCCAGGGGAGGAGCTAACAGCTTTTACTAGTGTCAGCGCCTCCTAGAGGACATAGCTATACCCATGGTCTCTGTGTCACCCAATGAAGAGCGAGAGATTTAAAAAAGTCTTGTTTGCCCGTGGGTAATTAAAAAAAAAAAAAAAATTAAAATTAGACGACATACAGTACATGACAATCTTTCTGACAAAGCTAGAACCAGCCCCGCACCTCACATGGATCCAGAGATCTCCTCATTCATTGGTCCATTTGCTCTGTCATATTTAAGCGCCACCCGTGATTCTAGGGTGGCTCGCTGCCTGCCATTGGCTGCTTTCCCCCAACATTGGCTGTTTTCATTGGCGCATGGGGAGAAGCAGCAGTGGCGGTGCGGCAGTTTATAGTATTGAATTGCCCCTTTTAATTACATGCAATTACAAAAGTTTTCAGAACAGGAGCTGGTTAGATAAATGTGGGATAATTTTCGTGGGACAATCCCTTTAAATAAATTCTACTTTGAGAAAGCATTAGCTGGGACAGCACAGCTTGTCATGAAATTTTTGAGACCAGCCTCCTATAAAAGATCTCTTAAATTAGGATCAACGGGGATATCCAGGTTTGGAAAAACATGGCTGCTTTCTTACAGAAATGGCACCACTCCTGTCTGACTTGTCTGGTATTCTCAGCTCCGTTGTAGCGAATGGGGCTGAGCTTCAACGCCAGACGCCTTATGAACATGTATGCTGCTGTTTTTTTGAAGAAAGCAGCTATGTTTTTCTAATACTGGGCATACACTTTAATTGCCTTCTGTCATCAAATCAGCTTTTTTTTTTTTTTTTTTTACTTTAAGGTAAGTCTCATTGACGTCTTCCTTTTGCTCTGTTACAGGTGTCTACCCATGAACCTCAGACCGGATGATCTAGCCAGTGGCATCTTGCGTGAACGGGTAAAAGTTGGTGCCAGTTTGGCTGATGTAGACCCAATGAACCTGGATCGATCAGTGAGTGTTATAGGTTGTGTAGATGGAAGTAGAAAACGTGACATAAATATAATTGTTGTTTTATCTCCTTAACCCCTTAAAGATCACCTTTGAAGGGAATTTTCTAGTTTAATTAAATAACTTTCCTTGCGGCTGCTGATGCTGACACCCTTGTTGTTTTTTGTTTTTTAATACTACTCGTATGTTGATTTGCCCCCCTGCTGTTTTCCCGCTTAGTATGTTAATCCTGAGCATCGGTACAGGAAGGAGGAGACGCCAGGGTTTCGCAATGGGCGTCTCCTTCTCCCTGGCTGTGACACTCTCTGCTGAGATGGGACTGCGCTACAGCCAGGGAGAAGGAGGCACCCATTGAGAAACCCTGGCGTCTCCTCCTCCCTGTACCGATGCTCAGGATTAACATACTAAGCAGGAAAACTGCAGGGGAGCATACGAGCTGTATTAAAAAAAAAAATAGGGTGTTGGCATCAGTGTGTGTACCCCGCAAGGAAAGGTCTTTCTGCATCTGAGGGGTTAAATGACCGGTTTTGGCATCATCACCAGTCATTGCAGGTGGGTTCCTGCTGTATTATACAGCTGGCTCTTGCTGCATATGGAGCGGGCTCAGCACAGCAGCCCGCTCCGTACAATTTCCTGCGCATAATGCCAGACATGTACAGCGTTAGGCCTCTTGCACATGGCCGTTGTTTGGCTGTTGTGTGTATTGGGGACCCCAATTTACGGGCGCCATCTGTGCAGCTGCCACAACGGATCCAGACCCATTCAACTTGAATGGGTCAGTGATCCGTCCACACCGCATATAGAACATGTGGGCACACGGCCGTTGCCTGCATATTGAGGACCCGCTGTTTGCAGGCAACGGCCGTGTGCATGAGGCGTAGATTGCAATGAGCTGAGATGTTGCACAGAATGTTTCAGTCTTCCATATGGAAAAATTATTTCCTCTCCTTTCTGGTTATTTATGAAGAATATTTATGCATGGTTTAGGGACACATCTTCCCCTCTATGGCCAGCAAATGACTCTGTAGGCCCTGTCTGTGGTTCCTCTCCTGGTGGCTACCTTAATGTGTTAGATACATTGCCTCTATGATGGCAGGTCTATGGGGTCTGGGCACCTGTCTTCTCTGGTAAGAATTACTGTAGTCCTCCTAAGTACCCCTGCTATAGGCATCCTGTTATATGAACGCTTACATGACTTCTTTCTGCAGTGCTCCTTCTATCCCTGTGGCAGGCTTCGCCCTCCCTGCACTAGATAAAATAGATTGTGTGTGTGTGTTTTTTTTTTTGTTTTTTTTTTTTGTTTTTTTTTTTTCCCTGAAACGACTGATAAACGGGTTTCATCATTACTTGTATCCTGCTCTTCCTCTTTCAGGTTCGCTTTGACAGCGTCGGAGGTCTGAGCCAGCACATTTATGCATTGAAAGAAATGGTAGTTTTCCCCCTTTTGTACCCCGAAATCTTTGAGAAGTTTAAAATTCAACCTCCTCGGTAAGTGATAGATATATATCTGTACAGTTGATTTTCTTGGATAGAAGTACCCGTGTTTTAGACTTTTTAAAATTCAATGGAGTCTGTACATAGGAATAAACACTTAATGTATTTTTCGCCCTATAAGACGCATAGGTTTTAGAGGAATGCAATAAGAATTTTTATTTTTATTTTTTTTCTTAAGACCTCGGGTCAGAGCAGCAATCAGACCCCTAATGTTAATCAGACCTCAGCTCACAGCCCTACTCAGACTCGCAATGTCACCGCCAGCACAATCTCTTGCTACCGCGGCTGTGCTGTGACCTGACTTGCAGAGCGTCTGAGGACAAGGAAGCAGTGAGTACAGAGCCTTCACAATTTGCCGGTCCTTTGGTACTATTGATCTTTTCCATTATGGAAGCGCTCAATTAGTATTCACCCCATAAGACGCAGTGACATTTTCCCCCTACTTTAGAAGGGGGGGGGGGGGGGGGCTGTGTCTTATGGGGTGAAAAATGCGGTATCTATTTACTGTATCTTAATGGTTGCTGACACTAGATAGTCCATGTGCAGCATGTCAATTTGTCCTCAGTCTGGCTTGAGTAGTTCTCGTTTTGATCAATGTTTTGCAGTATACATATGGATTAGTTGAACATATTTGACTAGCTTCTATTTTTTTTTTTTTTTTATATATATACACCTTTTAACAATTATACACCATAAAATGTTATTAGTCATTTTAGGATGTTAAAGTTTCCCCCCCCCCCCCCCCCCCATGTCGCTATCTATATTTAAACCAAAACCTTAAAATCCGAACTGGCCACTAAACCTAATCGGCAACATTTCGTCTGTACCGATCATTTTGCTGCAGTTACCTGCTGATCTGTCATTCTAATCCTGCCTGTAATGATATCAACTCTTTGTGTAGATAAGCTTTGAAAATCACCTATTTGTGAATGGTGGATCCTGTCTTATATAATCTTCAATGACCTCTGCACAGGTCACAGCGCATGCCTAGAAAACTCCCCATAGAAGTCAATGAGGTCCCCTCCTGACCATTGTGTCTATGGCCCATGGAGGCTGCCAAAAAGCATCTCTCTAAATGCTGTTAACAGCTCAGGCAAGATGTCCGCCCCCTTAATCATGTTAAGATAATAGACTTTGTAGATTTTTTTTTAATCGGAAGATAAAAACAGATATAAAATGGAGATGTCACTATCTTTGGTCTTAACTGGCAGATCAAATTTTTGGTGACACCTTTCCTTTAACCCCTTAAGGACACATGTACGCCCTGTGTATTTTCGATCACTGCCGCGCGGCCGGCGGCGATCGGAACCCCGTGCCTGCTCAAATCAGGCACGGGGTATGCGATCGCAGAAAACCGCAGGTCAATTCAGACCTGCGGTTTTCTGCGTTTCCGGGTTATCGGGACTTCAGAGACCCGAATAACCCGGAACAGGATGGTGATGGCCACACTCAGGATCGCTTTCTGATTGGTCTGTGGGTGGTCCGGCAGCAGATTCAAAAGAGGCAGGCGCTCCTCTCCTCCTCCTTTTGTGTTCCGGAGGAGAGAGGAGCTGCCTGCACGTGTCTGCCATCGCTGCCAGCACCCCGATCTGTGCCTCCAGGACCCGATCTCTGCCCCAGCACCCCCCATCAGGTACATAGGGACAGCTAGGGAAAGTTTGAACTTTGCATCACCCCAGTTAGGGTGTCTGGGGTCCACAGCACATCTGTGACCCTAGACCCCCTAGGGGTGCTGCCACTTCCCCCCCCCCCCCCCCTCTTTTTTTTTTTTTTTTTCTCTGTGTAAGCTGACTGTGGCCGGCACTTAGCGTCCAGCCACTGTTAGCGCATCGCACACCCCACCGCTGATCAACTTCGGACGGTTGATCAGCGGTTTAGAATTTTTTTTTATTTTTTTATTTTTTTTCTGTTAGTTTTAGGGTGAGTTCGTGAACACCCGTGCCCCCACACACACGCACACCAAATAGTTACACGCGCACATATACACGCAGACACACACTCCCCTATGGCCCGCCGGACGTTCTCGGCCGAGGAGGCATACGCCAAGCTTGCCTCCGACTCCGAGAGTCCCATGAAGGATGAGGATGACCCCACATTCCTGTTGTCATCCGCATCCTCCTCATCATCTAGCAGAGCAAGGGGACCGCCATGTTAGGGACCCTGTGGCCCACACTAGTACAAGCAGCTCTGGGGCTCGTACTGGTTTTCCCGGCCCACCAGTTAAATCCACCGGAGCACCCTGCCGGTGAACTACTCTGGTGTAGCCCAGAGCGATACGAGCCCATGATTCCTGATTTTGTAGGCCAATCAGGAATCCAGATTTCCACAGTGGGCTACACTGAATATGACTTTTTTAGTCATTTTTTCAGTGACCCACTGGTAAATCTGATGGTGGAGCAGACTAATCTGTACGCCCAACAGTTCGTCGCTCAAAACACCCGGGCTCCTTTTTGGCCAGGCCCGGTGGCTGGACGCCGGTCAGTGCAGCCGAGATGAGGACATTTTGGGGCCTCGTGCTGCATATGGGCCTGGTCAAGAAACCCAGTGCCAGGCTGTACTGGAGTGGGGATGTCCTATACCAGACCCCACTTTACAGTACGGCCATGACACGCTCCCGGTTTGAGGCCATCCGGAAATGTGCAGTCCTCAAGGCCCTGATCTTTTCGGACCGGGAAAGTGCAGGCCGGAGTACCTCGGCAACTGGAGGCGCCCGCATTGTCCCTGGCCAACACTTTTCAGGTGTGGTCCCCCATACTGGAAAGAAGGGACGAACCCAAAAAAAGTGCAGTGTGTGTCACAAGAGGGGGATACGGAAGGACACCACTACTCAATGTGACACGTGCCCCGATCATCCGGGCCTCTGCATTATCGATTGCTTCAGGGAGTATCACACTTCCATGGAGTACTAAATTTATATCCCAATTTAGCACTGACATCGGATAAAAAAAAAACTGGTTCTCAGACTTGAGATACCCCAAAAAAACTAAAATTTATTAAAAGTAGACATATTAGGTATTGCCGTGTCGGTAATAATCTCCTCTATAAAAATGCCCCATGACCTAACCCCCCAGATTAACACGGTCCAGAAAAAAAAAGGTGCAAATTTTTTTGTCACCTTACATAATAAAAAGTTTAATAGCAAGCGATCAAAAAGTCATATAGCCCCCAAAATAGTGCCAATAAAAGTCGTCTCATCCCGCAAAAAATGAGCCCCCACATAAGATAATTGGATAAAATAAAAAAATTGAAAATAACTTAGACTTTAAAGATGCCCAAAAAAAATTCGGGTATCAAAGGATAATATAGTCTAAAACCTAAATAATTGTAAAAAAAAGTAGACTTATTAGGTATTGCCGCGTCCGTAAGAATCTCCTCTATAAAAATACCCCATGACCTAATCCCCCAGATTAACACGGTTAAAAAAACAAACAAAAAAAAAACAGTGCCAAAACGCTATTTTTGGCACTTTATCATTTCAATCCATTTTTTCCGGTAACAAAACCAAGGGTTAACAACCAAACAAAAGTTAAAATTTATTACCCTGATACAGCAGTTTACGACCACAAATGTGGCGTTTCTGTAAACTGCAGTATCAGTAAAAGGGAGGCCGCAAAAGGAAAGGACCGACATGGTTTCTGGAAGGCCGATTTTGATGGCCTTTTTTTTTTTTTTTGACACCATGTCCCTTTTGAAGCCCCCCTGATGCCCCCGTAGAGTAAAAACTCCCTAAAAGTGACCCATCTAAGAAACGACACCCCTCAAGGTATTCAAAACTGATTATACAAACTTTATTAACCCTTTAGGTGTTCCTCAACAGTTAATGGCAAATGGAGATGAAATATCAGAATTTAAATTTTTGGTAACCTTGCCTCACAAAAATGTAATATAGAGCAACCAAAAATCATATTTACCCTAAAAATACTCCCCCAAAAAATGCCACCTTATCCCGTAGTTTCCAAAATGGGGTCACTTTTAGGGAGTCATCTCCAGGGGGGTTGAAACAGGACACGGTGTAAATAAACCGGTCCATAAAAATCAGCCCTCCAAAAACCAAACGGCGCACCTTTCACTCTACGCCCCGCTGTGTGGCCGTACAGTAGTTTACGACCACATATTGGGTGTTTCCCCAGTCGTCTCCATGACACCACATGCTGAGATTGACTCCCTCCTGATTGGACAGGAAAAACAGAGAGGTTAAAACCCCCACCCCCTCCTCACATCACCAGTGTTTTTCCTGTCCCATCAGGATAAGGAAGCAGGAGAGGTGCACGGAGCTCGTTGGGCTCACCTGGATATCGTCTCATCCACAGGCCGAGGTCGGATCTGCAGTGCAGCTCTCCCTCCTCTGTTCGGTCAGGCCTGGGCTCGGGCACACACGTAGTGCCCCTGCGAAGATTCCCTCTGCGGCGGTCCAGGAGGGCTTGATGCAGAGGGAAGGAGGACGCGGCGGATCGGCGCTGAGATGCGTCCCTTCCGGCTGGCAGGCAGGTGACGTCAGACGCTAGGGGGCGGAGCAAGAACGCGCTGACGTCATCCACATGCGCCACAGGTCCTGAAGCGAGGGAACACCATAAAAACGCACAGGACCTGGGTAATGGCGCCCTGCTTAAGCGTGGCTCATACTAGGAGCATCTTTGGCGGTCGGGAGTCAAGATGAGCACCCCCCTCGCGCCGGGCTCTGGAACCGAGCCTGCATCAAACCCTGGGACAGTGAGTAACATGCTCTCAGGCATATGATTTGTATGGTGGGTTCAGTTTGCTCATCCTTTCCTCCCTTAACATTTTCAGGGAGAAAAGGATTCCACTTCGGCAGCCAAAAAAACCAAAAAATGTGGTATTTGCGGCAAGAGATTATCTAACACAGGATCCAAAGCCCTGTGTAAAGAATGTACAGCCAGTGTCATCAAGGCTGAGTCTTCTGGTTTAATTGAAGACATTAGAAAAGTGGTAAAAGAGGAGGTCCAGCTAGCCTTAGCTGCCAGAGAACCCACTCCCCCCAAAGTTGCTCCCACTCAGGATTCCCGTAGTGTTAAATCACTCATCCTGGATTCCGACTCTGAGGGACTGGCGGTCTCAGACTCCGAATCGGTGCAAAAGCACCCAGGATCTTCAGACGAAGAGAGCGAATATAAGCGCTTCCTGTTCAATCCTGAAGATATTGAGGAACTTATCAGGGCCATCAGGGCCACCATTCAGATGGAGATGCCTAAAGCCCCTAAGTCTACCCAACAAGAAATATTTGGGGGTCTAGGGGAAAGAAAGAAGGCGGTTTTTCCGGTCCCTGATAGTGTACAAAAACTAATTCGATCAGAATGGGAAAAACCGGATAAAGGATCCTTTATCCCAAGGGGAATTAAGAGACGCTACCCCTTTAGCCAAGAGGATTGTACAGATTGGGAAACTATTCCAAAAGTGGACGCGCCTGTGGCCAAGGTAGCAAAACATACGGCCCTGCCGTTTGAGGACTCAGCACAGTTGAAAGATCCTCTAGACAGGAAAACGGAGAGTCTCTTGCGAAAGACCTGGGAGACTACGGCGGCCCTTCTCAAACCAGGCGTCGCCTCTACATGTGTGGCCAGAACACTGAACCTCTGGCTAGACCAGCTAGAGATACATCTGGTTAACAAAACGCCACGAGATCAAATTCCTAGAGAGCTTGCCTCTACTAAAGATGGCAACCTCGTTCCTAGCAGACGCAGCAGCCGAATCAGTGAAACTATCTGCCCGTACAGCTGTTCTCTCAAATACTGCGAGAAGGGCATTATGGCTCAAAGCGTGGTCAGGAGACATCACATCTAAAAATAAATTAATCGCACTCCCCTTCCACGGTCAGTACGTCTTCGGTGAAGATTTGGACAAAATCCTAGACAACGCAACAAATAAAAAAAGGGGGTTTCCCGAGGAAAGATACAAACAAAAGAGACAGCCCTTTCGTGACCGATTTTTTTCAACCCGAAAATAAAAAAGATAAAGGGAAGACTGGGAGGTGGAGTTATGCGAAGGGAGGCAGAGGGAGAAGTTTCCTCTTCAACCCAAACCGGGCAGAGGCCTCCTCATCCAATAGCAAACAATGACGCTATACCTGTGGGGGGAAGACTCAGCTCCTTTCTAAAATCTTGGGAGCACGTAACAAACAGCAGGTGGATCTTAAGTATTATACAGGAGGGTTATCAGATAGATCTTCTTTCTCTCCCCCCACAGAAATACGTAGTCACTACCCTTCCCCCATCTCAAACTGTGACCTTAAAAAAAGATATAAAAAACCTATTAACCTTGGACGCCATAGAGCCAGTTCCAAAAAATCAGACAGGGCTGGGATTTTATTCCCGCCTCTTCATTATAAAAAAACCAAACGGGAAATCCAGGGTAATTATAAATCTGAAACATCTAAACAAATATGTAAGATATCAAAAATTCAAAATGGAGACCCTGAAGTCAGCAGTGAAGCTCTTGAAGAAGGACGCGGTGATGGCCACAATAGATTTAAGCGACGCTTATTATCATGTTCCAATTCACAGGTCATCAAGGGAGTTTCTAAGGTTCGCAGTAAAATTGGAGGGAAACATTCAACATTTCCAGTTCAGGTGTCTCCCCTTCGGGATCTCTTCTGCCCCGAGGGTTTTTACCAAAATAATGGCGGAAGCCTTGACAACCTTGAGAGAAAAGGCAGTTTGTGTGATCCCCTATCTGGACGACCTACTGGTAGTGGCAGACAACATAGAGACCATGAAAAACCATCTCGGGTTAGTCCTGGGGCATCTACAGAACCTAGGTTGGATAATCAATTGGGAAAAATCGGATTTAATCCCATCCAAACGGAAAGATTTTCTGGGCATAACCTTAGACACAGTCTCCCAAAGATCTTTTCTGCCACCTCAAAAGATAGTAAAGCTTCAGTCAGCTTTGAGGAAGTTCAAGAAGGAGAAATTCTGTTCGATAAGACAGGCCATGAAGGTATTAGGGAGTCTGTCTGCTTGCATTCCGGCAGTAGCCTGGGCACAGTTCCATCTAAGACCACTCCAGAAATTCATCTTAGACAAATGGAACAGATCACAATTAACCCTAGAGAGGAGAATATTCTTAGATACAAAGACCAAAAAATCGCTAACTTGGTGGCTCAGCAGATCCAACCTAGAAAACGGGATTTTCTGGGCACAAGATCTCCCTCTAGTCATCACAACAGATGCCAGTCTCCACGGTTGGGGAGCGATCGTCCAGGGGAACTCCTACCAGGGAACATGGGGGAGTTACGTAAGTCAGCAATCCTCAAATTTCAAGGAGCTGAAGGCAGTGTGGGAAGCACTGAAACATACGAGTCAGCTGGCAGAAGGACGTCACGTCCTAGTCTACTCGGACAACGCTACAGCCGTGGCCTTCATCCAACACCAGGGAGGCACAAGGCATCACCTGTTACAGAACCTGGCGAACAAAATCTTTTCCTGGGCAGAAAGCAACATTCAATCTCTTTCAGCGGTTCATCTAAAGGGAGTATTAAACATTCAGGCCGATTACCTAAGCCGGCACAGACTAGACCCTGGGGAATGGATGTTAGCCCCAGAAGTCTTTCACTTAATCACAAAGAAATGGGGCAGGCCGACGATAGACCTGTTTGCATCCAGGAGAAATCATCAGCTAAACCAGTTCTTCTCCCTCAACCCCAGGGATCATCCGGGGGCAGTAGACGCCTTCAATCAGAGCTGGACAACAAACCTAGTCTACGCATTCCCCCCATTTCCGCTTATTCCCAAAGTATTACAGAAGTTCCTGAAGGAGAGTTGTACACTAATACTGATAACCCCCTTCTGGCCCAAAAGAAGTTGGTTCTCCCTCTTGAAAGCCCTCAGCGTGGAAGCTCCTTTCCTTCTACCTCGGAGGCCGGACCTTCTAAGTCAGGGGCCCATCACTCACCCAGACCTGGAAATACTAAAATTATCAGCCTGGATTCTGAAGAATCCAACTTATTAAACTTCGGTTTATCAAAAAAAGTAGTGAACACCTTACTCCTTAGCAGGAAGCAGACTACCAACGATAAGTACCAAAAAATATGGAAGAAATTCGCGGATTGGTCTGGAACCTCCTTCAACCAGTTCAGAGCCAACATCTCACTAATCCTGGATTTTCTTCAAGAAGGGCTAGATTTAGGGCTATCCCCTAATACCCTTAGGGTCCAGGTATCGGCCTTAGGGGCACTATATAATACCAAGCTAACAGAACATCCCTGGATATCCAGATTCCTTAAAGCAGCAGATAGGATCAGACCTACGATTAAAAACATGGTGCCACCATGGAACCTTAATACGGTACTAGGGGGTCTAACCTCCAATCCATTTGAACCTCTGGACTCTATTCACATCAGATGGCTTACAATTAAAACTATATTTTTGGTGGCAATAACCTCAGCCAGAAGGGTCTGTGAGCTGCAGGCCTTGTCCATCCAAGAACCATTCCTTACAATATTTGAGGACAGATTAATTTTCAAATTAGATCCAACTTTCCTCCCCAAGGTAGTCTCGACCTTTCATAGGTCTCAGGACATTGTTCTCCCTTCATTCTGTAACGATCCGAAAAACGATCAGGAATCTACTTACCACACATTAGACGTCCGGAGAGCGGTATTAAAGTACCTGGAAGCTACCAGTCTTTGGAGAATAGACAAAAATCTGTTTGTCCAATTTTCAGGTCCCAACAAGGGGAGGAAAGCGGCGAAAAGTTCCATCTCTAGATGGATTAAGATGGCCATCTCGGAAGCATACAAAGCTCAGGGAAAAGATGTCCCCGCTTCACTAAAGGCACATTCTACGAGAGGCATGGCCGCCTCCTGGGCGGAAAAAGCTTCAGCCTCCTTACAACAGATTTGCAGGGCAGCAACCTGGAAGAGAGCTCATACTTTCACTAAGCACTACAGGCTAGACTTAGCCGCTAATGATGACCTAAGATTCGGACGTAAGGTCCTGTCGGCAGTCGTCCCCCCCCTAATGATATCTTTGATATTATCTCAGCATGTGGTGTCATGGAGACGACTGGGGAAATGAGTATTACACTTACCGGTAATCCGGTTTCCTGGAAGTCTCCATGACACCACATACATCCCACCCTTTTGTTCTGCTATTAGCTATTATCCTTTCATCCTGGGGTTCTTCGTTAAAATACACTGGTGATGTGAGGAGGGGGTGGGGGTTTTAACCTCTCTGTGTTTTTCCTGTCCAATCAGGAGGGAGTCAATCTCAGCATGTGGTGTCATGGAGACTTCCAGGAAACCGGATTACCGGTAAGTGTAATACTCATTTCTTTAAACGGCAGAGTCAGGGCAATAAAGATAGTCTTGTTTGGCTGTTTACCCTTGCTTTGTTAGTGGGAAAAAATGGGTTAAAATGAAATATTAGACAAAAAAATGAAATTCTCAAATTTCCTCCCCATTTGCCAATAACTCTTGTACAACACCTAAAGGGTTAACAACGTATGTAAAATCAGTTTTGAATACCTTGAGGGGTGTAGTTTATAGAATGGGGTCATTTTTGGGTGGTTTCTATTATGTAAGCCTCGCAAAGCAACTTCAGACCTGAACTGGTCCCTAAAAATTTAGTTTTTGTAAATTTCTGAAAAATTTCAAGATTTGCTTCTAAACTTCTAAACCTTATAACATCCCCCAAAAATAAAATATCATTCCCAAAATATTTTTTTTTTTACTTAATTTTACCAGTGTCATGAAGTACAATGTGACGAAAAAACAATGTCAGAATGGCCTGGATAAGTCAAAGCGTTTTAAAGTTATCAGCACTTAAAGTGACACTGGTCAGATTTGCAAAAAATTGCCTGGTCCTAAGGTGTAATAAGGCTGTGTCCTTAAGGGGTTAAGTCCCCCAATTGGACCTCAGATCATACCTCCATGTGAATGATGCCCAGAATAGACCTTAGATCGACATCACACCTCCATGTGAATGACCCCCAGATCAGACCTCAGATCGACATCACACCTCCATGTGAATGACCCCCCAGATCAGACCTCAGATAAACAAAACAACAACTTGCCTCTCCTGCTCTGGACGCCGCTGCCGGAAGCGGTGAGTACAGAGCTTGGATTCACCACTTCCCAGTCCTCCTGTACTAATGAGTGCATCCATAATGGAAGCGCTCATTCGTATTTGACCCATAAGATGAACTGACCATTTCCCCCTACTATTTTCTTTCCTGGCCCCTCTAGGGGACTTTCAGCAGTGATCACTTATGTAATACTCTAGCATTATTGCCCGCCAGTGTTGCCTAGTAAGTAGGTACCGGAGACAAACCTCAGTATATTGATTGGACCTTCAGCGGTCATGGTGACCCATTGATTTTGTTGCAGGATACGGTATTGATTGACATCTAAGCGGTTGAACATCTGGTATTTATGGTTTCTCTCATCCCCAGTCCCATTGTAGGCAGCCACTGCTTGACTTCTGTAATCATTGCATGGGCGCAGCTTGTTCAAAATTTTTCTTTGTGCCACAGAAGTCTCTTTATTGACTTTTTTTTTTATTTTTTTTTAAACCTATAACATTGAAAACACAAAAGCCATAAAGAAGCCAATTGTAAGGGACGTCTTAATATTATGGTGACCCTAGTTGTTGTCATGCAAGTTCTGATTATGGATTGGGTTAGAATACGTCCCCATATTGAGAATGGCTGATGTTCCCAGCATGTGCCACTAGATGGCGCTGTCAGCTTGACTTTAGCACATGTGCACGGCATTCCGGTTATAAATACAGGCTTTTTGTGGTGTCTCAGTTATAATAGGAGGTTTATTCAGATATGCATAATGTCCCTCCTGGGAGTGGGGGGTTAAATCTCCTGGCTGCTGCGGTTAGCTGTGATCAGCAGGGAGAGCGGTCGTATGACAGCTCAGCCATTTCTGTGTTGCACGGATTAGCTGCTTGCATAGCAGATGGCTGATTATGGATATCTGCCTGTAAACCTCCCTCTTAATAGAGGACAACACTCGCTTGTAGTTCAGAATAAATATCCGCCATCAGCGGGTGCGTTACGGGCTCCAGTCACAGCACCAGTATTGTCCTGTTGTTTATATAATAGGCATGATGCAGGCAGATGGCTACCCCTAAAGACACCAACTTTTTTAAGGGGTTTTCCTGAATTATTAAAACATGGCTGCCTTATTCCAAAAACAGCGCCACGACTGTCCATGGGTTGTGCCTGATATTGCAGCTCGTCTCCATTGAAGCGAGTGGGGGCTGAGATGTAATATCGCACACCCCCTGTGGACGGGTGCAGTGCTTTATTTGGAAGAAGGCAGCCATGTTTTTCTAATCCTGGACAACTACTTTAAAAGTCCCACGACACGTGGTGGACTTTGCTTCAGGTTTGCAGCGGATTTCACACTTTTGCATTGGAAAGGGGTGAAACCAGCATTGGATCGCTAGGATATGCCCCCATTGTCTGATAGGTAGAAGTCCCAACTCTGGAACCCACTTCTACACCGAGAACGGAACAGGTTCCCGCCACCGCCAAACGCTCTCCCCATACAAGTGAATAAAAGCGCACCGCTCTTGCACGGCCGCCGATCCCATTCATTTCTGTGTGGCTGGCTATTTTCGGCGGTCCCATAGAAATGAATGTGCAGTGCGCCCTCCACTATCCCTACTCCGTTCTGTGTATGAGACCCTTACCTATCGCACAACGGGGGCATATTTTAGTGATTCCCCCCCCCCCCCCCCCCCTCATTGTCTATAAAGGCCCAACCCCTTTAAAAATCACAATGGTGCTGGCGTCAGATCGCGCTGTATAATAGCAGTCTGCCGCTGGCACACCACGATCGCTCCTCCCCAAGACATGGAGGACATTGCCGCATGTAATGGCAGCGGTGTCGTCCGCTAGCCATCTCATGTTTGCCGGGAGGGAACGCTTCCCTTTAGACAATTGTCTGCGGCATCGAGGTGTCTAATACACCCTTTAGTCCCTGAGAGCCCTTTTAAAGTGTTCTTAGTCCTATGGGTTCTGTGTCACATAGTTGGGCGGACATCCTTGATTTGGAGCCTAATCTGTGATTCGGGGGTCTCATCAGAGACCACTGCCACCAGTCTGGTGCCGGAGAACACATACTGGGGGGTGAAGCAGTCAGCAGCTCATTACTACTACTTTGGTAGGTTGTGGGAGGCAGCTTGCTGCAAGAGGAACCTTCATTGTACTGTCTGCAACCATCAGCCAGTAATTGGTAATTTGCAGATCCTTTAGCATTTTTTTTATTTTTACTTTTGTTTCCCTTGCCATCTCCTTTATTTTCAGGGTTGGCAATGATTTGCACACCTCCAGTAATACAGTGACCTTGTAAAGGAGTCTCAT
This sequence comes from Bufo gargarizans, assembly GCF_014858855.1. Taxonomy (NCBI): domain Eukaryota; kingdom Metazoa; phylum Chordata; class Amphibia; order Anura; family Bufonidae; genus Bufo; species Bufo gargarizans. The sequence continues at coordinate 10,160,927 of NC_058083.1, forward strand.
ATTATCCCATATCATTAGTGGCCCCTGACTGATCCTGTGTGTAGTGAGCTGAGGCTCCTCGCTGATATTTGCTGGAAGAATAGATGCGGTTTTATTGTCTTCCTCTCCTTTATGGCTCAGCGATGCACTTCTGAACTCTCGTCTCCATCTCCTCTTTAGCATATCAAAATCAACACTGTACAGTTTGTGAAAATGTCATAAAAATGTATGAAGAACAGGCCTGTCGTTCAAAGTAAAAGCATTGCCGTAGGAAAGATTTCAAGTCATTCAGTATGATAAATGTAAAGGGAGTCTGTCAGAAGCAACACCTAATAAACTAAGCCCTAGTTCACATATGTATTTCCCAGCTGAGTGCAAAAAGTATTTGTTTAAAAAGTCCATTTCTACATTTTTATTTTTTTATGTGCAAATGACCTGTTCCCAGCACCGTGGGCGTCGGAGCTGCTCTCTGCACAAAGCATGCTGAGGGCAGATCTGTATGCTAGGATGTACGTATTGTGTAGAGTACTTACAGTATAACCTTGCTATGTTGAAAGTAGAAGTTTTCTATGTTTAGAATGCTAATGCATATTGCTCGTTTATTCCAAGGGACACTGATTATAAAGACTCTGGTCATATGTATTTGCTTTCTAAGTATAGAAAACCTCTCATCTCAATCTGGCAAGCCTGTAGCTTGGAGCGAAGTGGTAGATATTTTTTTTTCCTTCGGTAGTTTTTCTCCCTCATTAAACCCTTGATAAAAGGCTATAGCTTTGCTATATTGAGAATAGAGATTTTATATACTTCAAAAACTAATACATATTGGGGGTTTAGTCACAGGCACAATATATGATTATAAAGAAACCAGTAAAAGATATTTCCTTTCTAAGTATGGAAAACCTCTGTTCTCAATATAGTATCCTGTGATTTGAACCTGGAACATCTAGGCTGACCACTTACCTTCAGGCTATAGCCTTTTTTTTTTTTTTTTTTTTTTTTTTTGTTATACTTAGAAAGCTAATGCATATCACTGGCTGAAATTACACGAGCGAGTGTCACGCTCCGGGCTCGCATCGCAGCTCCCGTCCTGAACTTCCAGCACTGCTGTGTTCGCATAGCATTACATTGATTTATGATGCTATGTAACCCTTAGAGTTCTGGAATGTACTGGATAACACGGATATTATCAGTGTTATCCAATACATTCCACACCTATAAGGGTTACATAGCATTATAATTATTTATAATGCTATGTGATGCCGTCAGTGCTGGAAGTTCAGAACGGGAGCTGCGCTGTGTCCAGATCGTGACACTTGCTCGTGTGAGACCAGCCTTTCTTTGTAATCATGTTTTGTCTGTGAATAAACCAATAATATGTATTATCTAAACATAGAAAACCTCTTTTCTCAACATGGTAATGTTTTAGTAAGTTGTGTTTATTGTATGTACTTGCTAGAGCACATCTCTGCCCTCTGTCAATCAAAGGGAGGGGGAGTGAGCAGAGCGCAGGGTTGTTACAAAGGTAGTGCTGCTTTTTTGTAATAGGAATTTTTCTCAGTCCATAATGGATTTATTAATAGGGCTTAGGGGGTTGTGCTTCCCAAAATGAAGATCGTATTAAACCATCTGTACAGTTAGTATATGTTGGGATCCTGTATGATTCCCAAGGGAGAAACAGTGTGAGTATTACTGAGTATATTTGAACAGTAGACATGGTTCTTGAGGTAATGGTAATATATAGCGCCCCTTTCTGCTTTTCTTTACAGGGGATGTTTATTTTATGGCCCCCCTGGGACAGGGAAAACATTGGTTGCCCGAGCCCTTGCCAACGAGTGCAGTCAAGGGAACAGGAAGGTCTCTTTCTTCATGCGCAAAGGTGCCGACTGCCTCAGTAAGTGGGTGGGCGAGTCTGAGCGTCAGTTGCGGCTTCTGTTTGATCAGGTAAGTGCCCTCCAGTGATTTGCTATACATTTATATTAATATAGAAGTAGCAGAGTACAGCGCTCGCTATCTTCAGTCCGCTAGACTCTGAATTGAAAACCATGCATGATCGCAACCTCATTTCAGCAGGGAACACATGAGCTGCTTTTTGTGATCATGGGGTTTCCAGCGATCTGACTTTATGGGGTCAACTATGGGACAACCACATCGGGCATTCAGTAGAATATTTATTTGGTATGCCACAAATGTCCAGTCGGCAGGATTCATACTGCTGTGAACCCCTACCAATCATCGGAATGCTGCATCACCCCTGGCTCCCAAGGGTACTGACCAGCTGTTATAGCCAGAGAACGACTTATCCTGCTGTACATTTTCCCCGTAGTTGCTTCTACTGATGAAATTTACTATTGCATGCTGACCTGTTGAAGGGGTTATCCAATATTTTAAAAATGGCGCCCCATATGCTGTGCACCTCACGCGGAATATACCGTATTTTTCACTTTATAGCACCTAGGTTTTTGAGGAGGAAAATAAGAAAAAAATATTTTGAACCAATAGGTGTGCTTTTGGTGGGTTTTGAACTAATGATGGTCTGTTGATAACACTGTTATGGGGTGGGGTGGGGGGGGGGGGTTATATGGATGACACTGTTTATGGGTGGTGAAAGGATTTAGACCTTTCTGGACCTCTACGACTACCTTGGTTTGATGTCACTGACGTCAGAGATTTCTCAGCTAGCAATAACATAACACACACACACAGGTATCACTGAGAAATACTCTAACTTTATTATGCTATCACTTGGCCTTATATAGGCAGTAGAAAAGTTTGCATAACGACAGCGTTTAAACCAATTCTAAAGATAAACATTGGTGCTCATACACATACTACCGGAACATCCTTATATGGTATGTGTACGTGCAGTAAGCAAAAAGAATAGGTTTTAATCAGTCACATATAAGAGTGATGCAGTTGGGCCGCATGACCCTGAATAAGGCAAGAACGTTTGTACTAGTTCTGGGGATTCCCAGAATCTGTCCTGGGACAGATAAGCGAACCTAACTCACAGTGGGGGAACTTGAAACAGTGTGTGGGTAAGAGGTTATGACAATTCTTTACATATTTAGAGAAGACAAGATGGAGTCACATTTCTCTTCAGGGGGGGATGTGTGGATGACAGAGCATCATATTCTGGTCACCTCTGAGTCTTCTCATGTCCCTGTGTAAATAGTAGTAAAAGATCCCAGCGGCTGTGTCTCGTATTGAAGGAAATCTGCTTTATTTCACTTTCGGTAAGTCTCATCCAATAGACCAGGACTAGTGATGAGCGAACTTCTTTTAAGTTCGGCGTCTAAAGTTCGGCTTCCGGTTAGCGGAGAATCCCGATATGGATTCCGACTTCCGTTGTGGTCCTTGGTAGCGGAATCAATAATGGCCGATTATTGATTCCGCTACCACGGACCACAACTGAAGTCTGAATCCATATCGGGAACCATATCGGGATTCTCCGCTAACCGGAAGCCGAACTTTAGACGCCGAACTTAAAACAGAAGTTCGCTCATCGCTAACCAGGACGCATTTCGGCAATCTGCCTCTCTCAACGGTTATATAATGAAGTACAACTAATCGATTTATCGGTGATTGAGTCACAGGTCGGTGACATCAGACGCCCCAGCTAGGCGGTAATTAACACCTTCATTAGTAACAAAGTAACAAAGAATAACACAAATATTGTATATTAACATTCACAAGGAAACAATAGTCACCACGTGGATCCTTCAGTGTGAAGACTAGGTCTATAATGATAATGAACAAATAAACTAAAGATAAAACTGCTAACAAAACGCACTAAATAGGAAGCACTGTCAACAGGGGGAGGTCAAAGGTATACAATGTCATAGTCTGTTTAACCCTCTAGGGTGCAATGTGTCCAGTTGGTAGATCCAGTATGCCTCCCTGCCTAGTAGAAGCTTTTTAATTTTCTTTGCTCTATCTAGCATCCACGCAGGGTATCCTCTCTCCAAATCTCCTAGTCCTCTCCTGTAATCTCCATGTCTGCTTCTCTGGATCTGTCACTATCCGTTTTATCCTTCGGTACTGGGACTTCGGTATAGCCTTTTTTTTTTTCTTTTTTTTTTTGGAGATGAAGGATGAGCGCTGGAAAAATGTAAGATACTGTTTCTGTTTCTTTTCTGTAGAGATCAGAGGAAAGATGATCATACTGATCAGTCACTACACTTGTATCCAAGAAATTCACCGTGTTTGTTATACGACCTGGTGAATTTCAAACCATCACAGGTTGTGTTCAAATAATCAAAGGAAAGGAGGGTTTCCTGTGGCCCTGCCCATACACCAAATATGTGATTTAGTCACTCACCTATGAATCGATTGGTTGTACTTTATTATATACCAGTTGAGAGAGGCAGATTGCCGAAACGCCTCCTGGTCTATTGGATGTAGGGCTGCAGTAAACGAATATTTTTGTAATCGAGTATTCTATCGATTATATTCATCGAGTAATCTAATAAGAAAAAGCTACTTAAAATAACGTACATAATTAGGTATGTATAAAGTTATTGGTTTGAAGGGGTTAATAACTTTATACATGCCTAATGCCAAGGTGCTTCCATTAACTCCTCCAAACCAATAACTTTATACATGCCCATTGGGTTTGGAGGGGTTAATGGAAGCACCTTGGCATTAGGCATGTATAAAGTTATTGGTTTGAAGAGGTTAATGAAAGCACCTTGGAGGTGCCTTCATTAACCCCTCTAAACCAATAACTTTATACATGCCAAGGTGGTGCCTGCAGCCTCCATTAACCACTCTCTCTCCATCTGCCTCCCCCCCAGCCTCTGATCTGCCTCCCTCCCCCCCCAGCCTCTGATCTGCCTCCCTCCCCCCCCAGCCTCTGATCTGCCTCCCTCCCCCCCCCAGCCTCTGATCTGCCTCCCTCCCCCCCCAGCCTCTGATCTGCCTCCCTCCCCCCCCCAGCCTCTGATCTGCCTCCCTCCCCCCCCAGCCTCTGATCTGCCTCCCTCCCCCCCCCAGCCTCTGATCTGCCTCCCTCCCCCCCCCCCAGCCTCTGATCTGCCTCCCTCCCCCCCCCCCCAGCCTCTGATCTGCCTCCCTCCCCCCCCCCCCAGCCTCTGATCTGCCTCCCTCCCCCCCCCCCAGCCTCTGATCTGCCTCCCTCCCCCCCCCCAGCCTCTGATCTGCCTCCCTCCCCCCCCCCCCCCCCCCCCGCCTCTGATCTGCCTCCCTCCCCCCCCCCCGCCTCTGATCTGCCTCCCTCCCCCCCCCCCAGCCTCTGATCTGCCTCCCTCCCCCCCCCCAGCCTCTGATCTGCCTCCCTCCCCCCCCCCCCAGCCTCTGATCTGCCTCCCTCCCCCCCCCCCAGCCTCTGATCTGCCTCCCTCCCCCCCCAGCCTCTGATCTGCCTCCCCCCCCCCCCCCCCAGCCTCTGATCTGCCTCCCTCCCCCCCCCAGCCTCTGATCTGCCTCCCCCCCTCTCCCCATCATTGGTGGCAGTTCCGATCGGTTACCATGGCAGCCAGGAGTCACGCTACTGAAGTCCTGGCTGCCATGGTATGTTAGTGAGCAGAGAGCAGCGCATTATACTCACGTGCGCTGTGGCCGGCGGTCGCTCCTTCTCATAGGTCTGTGCGACGGATTGCTAATGCTGTAAACATTAGCAATCCGCCGCACAGACAGAAGGAGCGACCGGCGGCCACAGCGCACGTGAGTATAATGTGCTGCTCTCTGCTCACTAACATACCATGGCAGCCAGGACTTCAGTAGCGTGACTCCTGGCTGCCATGGTAACCGATCGGAACTGCCACCAATGATGGGGGGGGGGGGAGGGGGACCCTGTGGGATATGGCCGGCACATTCATTGGTGGCGCAGTGGCCACAGTCCCTCCCCTCCTCCTCCTACTCTGTCCTCATTGGTCTTCAGCGGCAGCCGCGCACAGTGGGGAGGGAGAGACTCCCTCCTCCCTCCGCTGTGCCAGCCGGCTCAGTCCTGCCTCTCTGGCCTCCGGAGGACACGGAAGCGGTGAGTGAGACGCTTAATTTCACTCCCGCTCCGTGATCACGTGATGTAAACGATTCCTCGATGCAGGGAAACTGCATCGATGAATTTTTTTGACTCTATTTAATCGAGTTATTCGAATAATAGTTTCAGCCCTAATTGGATGCGACTTACCGTATTTTTCGCCGTATAAGACGCACTTTTTCTTCCCCCAAAATGGGGGAGAAATGCCCCTGCGTCTTATACGGCGAATGCAGTCAGTTTTACATCGCTGGCAGCGATGTAAAGAGAGCGAGGACTCGGGGAGGGACTGGGAGGAGGAGCTGGGGCCGGCAATAGCGGCGGGGCGGTGCAGTCACTGTACTAAAGGCCCGCCCCGCCGCTCCGGTGTACTAATAAAATATGTCATATTCAATGAATGGTTATTAAATATGCCCCTTTATGCCTAATAGTACCTTAAATCCTTAGCGCTTCAGTAGTATGCAGGCTGGGCGGGCGGCAGCGTAACTCCCTGATGTCACGTGCCTGCGCCGCCTACTTTATGAATGAAGCAGGCGGCGCAGGCAAGTGACGTCAGTGAGTGACGCGCCGCGCCGGCTGCCCGGCCTGCCGGCATTGTACTGAAGCGCTTCGGATTTAAGGTACTTTTAGGAATAAAGAGGCATATTTAATAAATATTAATTGAATAAGACATATTATATTAGTATACAGGAGCGGCGGGGGATCTGTGGATGGCACAGTTATGGGCTGGGAGGGTCTGTGGATGACACATGTATAACAGTGCCATCCACAGATCCCCCCCCTGTAACAGTGCCAGCCACAGATCCCCCTGTAACAGTGAAAGCCACAGATCCCCCATAACAGTGTCTGTCATCCACAGTTCCCCCCATAACAGTGTCCGTCATCCACAGTTCCCCCCATAACAGTGTCCGTCATCCACAGTTCCCCCCATAACGGTGTCCGTCATCCACAGTTCCCCCCATAACAGTGTCCGTCATCCACAGATCCCCCCATAACAGTGTCCGTCATCCACAGATCCCCCCATAACAGTGTCCGTCATCCACAGATCCCCCCATAACAGTGTCCGTCATCCACAGATCCCCAGTAATAGTGCCATCCACAGACCACCTAGTTCCAAACCCACAGCACACCTTTTGGTTAAAAATATTTTTTTTCTTATTTTCCTCCCCAAAAACCTAGGTGCGTCTTATACGCCGGTGCGTCTTATACGGCGAAAAATACGGTACCGAATGTGAAATAAAGCAGATTTCCTTCAATACGAGGCACAGCCGCTGGGATCTTTTACTGCATACGTGGAGTGCGCTCCTTCCCTCTGCGGCGTGCACGGAGGATCGCGTGCTGGCCGGATTGCTATTTTCTTTTTCCTGTGTGAATAGTGACACCGGGCCCCGCTCACAGCAGTCTTCACATGTAAGATTAGTCATGTAATACTCAACCAGTGGCTCTGGTTTGTTAAAGTACTGTAATTGTCTGTACTGGTACTATCAAGCTAGCAGTCGTAACAGTACGGCGCTGGCCGGGTCTTAAAAGATGGCACCCGCTCCTGTGCGCTACGGGCGCCATAGCAGACACCTGTGGCTCATGTCCAACTGGCAATAATGCTGATCGTGGTCAATCCTGACCACTTATTCTGAGCGTGCTGAAAACCGAAAGCGTGCGCTTTCGCTGGTGCTCCGGCTCCCCGTGTGGCGATCGGAGGAGCCGGAGTGTGTATGCAGCACCCCCTGTCTTTGTGAATAACACAAGGCTGCTGCATAGTATTTCCTATGGAGCCCTTGCCTGTAATAGGAAAGTAGTGAAATCATCATAGATTCCGATGCAAGTGCATTGAGTCTTTGATAATAGCAATCAGATGATTGCATGTCATAATTCCCTATTTGGGAACTAGAAAAAATAAAAATTGCCCCCCCCTTTACCTAAAATAAAAACAAAAGTACCAAAAAAATTAAAATACACATGGGTGTCGCGATGTGCGAAAACGCCCATTGTATAAATATATATTCCCAATACAGCAAAACGGAAAAAAGCATCCAAATGGCCGATTCGCTGAGTGATTGACGTTACGCTGCCCGCTGCTTTGATAGTGAGTACTACTACAGCCGATTACGGTAGTTTAACAAAGGTTGAGGATTACATGGATAGACTTTACATCTGAAGACTGCTGTGAGCGGGGCCCGGTGTAATGGAGTACAGTGACTGCACTGGGCCCCGTGTATTAGTGGCCTCCAGTCCCTCCTCCCACCCCGCGTGCTAGAGCTCTGATATATCGCCGGCAGCACTGTGCAGCATAGTGGCCGGTGATATATCTGTGTCAGCAATGTAAAAATTGCACCCTTTTATTTAGAAGACTCACTGCCCACTTTTGGGGCAAAAAAGTGCATCTTATAAAGTGAAAAATATGGTACTTACCCCGCTCCCTGCGCCGCTTCTGTTCCTTGGTTCACCGCTACTGCTTCTCCCCGTGCATAAATGAAAACGTCTGCTGTTGGGTGGGGGAGGGCGGCAGGCGGTGACTGGGACGAGCCTCCCTAGCGTCGTCCGCCATGCTAGGGAGGCTCATCCCTCTTGCAATTGGCTGCTCCCAACCCCCCCGACATCGGATTCTTTTCATCCGCTCACAGGGAGAAGCTGCAGTGACCTGCATGGACCAGGAGCGGGTGCAGGGGAGCGCGGTAAGTGTAATCACTGAGTGGCCCGGCATATGGGGGACATTTTTATAGTATTGGATAACCCCTTTTAACTAAATAACTGACCATGTAATTGTAATACATGTATGGCTGAGATTATTCTGTGGCTCGTGGGCGTCCTGAGTGGGTGATATGCCCCCAATAGGGGATATGACTATATATTCATGAGAAACCCTGATAATAAAAATAATAATAATAAATAAAAATCCCTCAACTTTGAGCTGGTGTACTTTGGTGCGCGGAAAAGTAATTTTCCAAGTAAATTTAAAATTTATCCTCTAGACGTTTTGCATATTCATAATAATTAGAAATAATGTGTTTCCTTAAGTGTGTTCTCGCCTGTAAGAAGCCATTTAGTATATTACAGGCAATTTCTACCAGCACACTCCATTTGCCGCCCATAGTTTTCATGTATCTTGTGCTGCATAATTATAATTTTTATTTATTTTTTTTTAAGGATTTTTGTTTCTCATGTTTTACTTGAGAAATCAAACCTGCACAAGGTGCATCACAAGAATCCTCTTAAAGGAACACTCGGGGAGAAAATTTTGTCCCGCGTAATTCAGGGCCCGAGGAGGGGGAAAGCACAACATGGGGCTTAAAAAATGAAGTATAAGCTCATGCACACAAGTTTTTTTTTTTTTTTTCCTTCAGAGTGCTGTGTGTTTAGTTTTTTTTCCATGGATAGCACACTGACCCATTCGTTTCTATGGGTCATGCACACGTCCATATTTTTTTTTTATTTTTTTTTTTTTTTCCCACAGATCCGTATGCCCTACCACAAATCTAAGTGCAGGTCCTATTCTTGTCCTTTTTTTGCGAAAAATAAATAGCCCTTTCTATAGATGGGAGTGAGAAAAAAAAAAAAAACGCCGAGCACGCAGAAGGTATCTATTTTTCTTGGACGGCGGTACATCCTTGCTGCATTTACCAAACTTAACCAGTTTTGTCCATGTTTCGGATTTCCGGAAAGGCTGTAATAAATGATCCTATTGGTTCAAACTGAAAATTGAGGTCCCTATAATCTCCATATATTATGTAGGAAGTTTGTGAATACTTTGATTTTGAGTCGTAGCATGTCCTATAATCCAGTTGCATCCAGAGCTGCATTCAGACTTCTGCTGAACCTGTTGACCCTCTGCCCGTAGAGACACCCCTCTCAGTTTTACCCCGGGTCCTGCAGTCGCATACTCTGCTCCGTCTATGCTTTGCTTGTTATAAGGGCCCATTCAGACGGCCCTAGTGCTTTGTGGATCCGCAACTTGCACATGGCTGCAACCATAGTAGAAAATGCGTATTCTTGTCCACTGCTTGTTCAGGATCTGCGGCTGCACATTTATAGTTCATCCTAAATTCTGCTGACCTTTGTTTCCATTCACAGGCCTATGTGATGAGGCCATCCATCATTTTTTTTGATGAAATCGATGGGCTGGCTCCAGTACGCTCCAGTCGACAGGATCAGATACACAGGTAGGTTTTGGGCACATTCTGCTGTGTGCGATAGACAATGTGAACACGTAACCCGACATATTGTGGTCAGGTGTTCAGTTTACTTTGGTGAGGATAGAGCAACCTGTAGCCAAACAACATAGTAGTGGTGACCACAGCTGGAGGGGAGTGTGCTGGTCTTGTGGGGGAGGCAGCAACCAGAATATTGCAGCTAATCAAGTGAACGGGATGAAGATGCAATATGAAGTAGACGGCGTCATGGGACGGATGTGGGCTGTGAATGTACACAGCTCCAGCATCATATAATACACTGCGTCTCTATATAGACAGTCCTGACGCCTGATCTCTTGCACTGTGTAGCCCTACAGGGCACATTTTCTAACACTGCCTCGCTGCGTAGTATGTGATGCCACTTTCTTTCTTTTTCAGTTCAATCGTGTCTACCTTGCTTGCCCTCATGGATGGGTTGGACAATCGTGGCGAGATGATAGTTATTGGTGCTACAAACAGACTTGATTCTATAGATCCAGCACTCAGGAGACCTGGTCGATTTGACAGGGAATTTCTTTTCAGTTTACCTGATCAGAAGGTGAGCACGCAAGACGAGAGCGCACAAAAAGAATGATGACAAAGTCCAACCAGTAACTGTAAAGTTTCCACCACTGCCTTAGGTCTCATGCACACGGCCGTTGCTCTGCCTTTCTGTGCCTTGGTGACTGCAATTTGCGGTCCCCAATGCACAGGCACTATCCATGCAGCTCCCGCAATGGATCCAGACCCATTCATCTTGAATAGTTCCCTGATCCGTCTGCACTGCAAAAAAAATATAATAAGTTCTATTTTATTGCAGTGCAGAGGCACGGACAGAAACCCCACAGAAGCACTCCGTGGTTCAGTGCCTCCGTTCCACACTGCACCTTCTGGATTGTGGACCATTTAAGTGAAATGGGTCTGCATCCGTGATACGTTGAGCACATGGCCGGTGCCCGCGTTCTGCAGGCTGTAATATGGGCAACAGCTGTGTGCATGAGGCCTTACACTGCCCAACAGATTTAAGATGCCTTACGCCAGTGTTCTAGTGTAAGTTGTACCTCCTTACTGGTGCACAGACCTGAAGAGAGAAGCCAAAAGAATAGATGCCACCACCATCCAAATAAAGACTGGGATAAGACACCAGTCTTCATAAATTAGCCGTCAATACACCTACTAAGCAGTCCTAAGTGCCCACTAAGAAGTGCTTTTAGGTTCTATAGAGTGACATGTAGAATGACTTCATCCCAGTCACTCAGCAGTTGTGAACAAATTCTGGTCCCCTAAGAGCATGTTTAGATGGCAGATTTGTTTCAGGAAATTCCACTGCAGAAATCTGAGGCTGACCCTTAGGCCTCTTTCACATGGGCGTCACGTGTGAGGGCCGGAATAGGATGTAGGATTTTTCCGCGCGAGGGCTTAGACCGGCTTAGACCGGCTTAGACCGGCTTAGACCGGCTTAGACCGGCTTAGACCGGCTTAGACCGGCTTAGACCGGCTTAGACCGGCTTAGACCGGCTTAGACCGGCTTAGACCGGCTTAGACCGGCTTAGACCGGCTTAGACCGGCTTAGACCGGCTTAGACCGGCTTAGACCGGCTTAGACCGGCTTAGACCGCTTAGACCGGCTTAGACCGGCTTAGACCGGCTTAGACCGGCTTAGACCGGCTTAGACCGGCTTAGACCGGCTTAGACCGGCTTAGACCGGCTTAGACCGGCTTAGACCGGCTTAGACCGGCTTAGACCGGCTTAGACCGGCTTAGACCGGCTTAGACCGGCTTAGACCGGCTTAGACCGGCTTAGACCGGCTTAGACCGGCTTAGACCGGCTTAGACCGGCTTAGACCGGCTTAGACCGGCTTAGACCGGCTTAGACCGGCTTAGACCGGCTTAGACCGGCTTAGACCGGCTTAGACCGGCTTAGACCGGCTTAGACCGGCTTAGACCGGCTTAGACCGGCTTAGACCGGCTTAGACCGGCTTAGACCGGCTTAGACCGGCTTAGACCGGCTTAGACCGGCTTAGACCGGCTTAGACCGGCTTAGACCGGCTTAGACCGGCTTAGCACAGCCCCATAGAAATGAATGGGTCCGGATTCTGTGTGGGTGTAATGCGTTCATCTCACGCATTGCTCCCGCGTGGAAAACTCACCCGTGTGAAAGAGGCCTTGGATTTCAGCCCTGGATATGCAGCTCTAGATTCTGCTCCTCTGCGTGTGGACACCAGTTCCTGAGCAAAGATGGATGCGGATTTCATATTTGAAAAATTGGCAAGTGTACTCAATTAAACATGGTTTGTGGACAATTCTTGCCCCCGAATATATATGCACTGAAATCTGCATGAAAATGTCACTGTGTGAACAAGCCGTTAACACTCCACAGGCTATAGGACATGATCCTTTCCTGAACTGGGTGAGATCATGTAACTTACTAGAACTGTCGGGTATCAGACTGGTTGTGTGTGGTATTGCAATACTGCCCCAGTCTCTTCAGTGGAGGCGAGCTGCAATGGCAGACACCTCTTACGGACAGGCATGGCTCTTTCTATGGAGGAAAATTGCCATGTTTTTCCAGTCCTCAACAACTGCTTTAATTTTATGTTGGACGTAGTGAGAGGTTCTGCAGTGTGTGGCATTATAATGCAGTGTGTCACAATGGTTCCCTTTTATGTACTAAATTCTGCTTAATACATTATGTGGGGTTTATTTCCTCAGGCAAGAAAGCACATTTTACAGATCCACACCAGGGACTGGAATCCCAAATTGTCTGATGCGTTCCTAGAGGAACTAGCAGAAAAATGCGTCGGTGAGTTGTAGAATTACAATTATTAGGCGTCTTACATAATGCAGGAGAATCCATTATCTATTCCCTCCACTGCTCTCATTGTCTGCTGTGATTATGACCTGGGATTCATATTATTTTTTCAGTGTTAGCAATAGTAATTAATTTCACAAATTGACCCAGGAAGAATCCCTGTACAGCAAAAGCAAGCGAGCACTACACGGCACCCTGCTTGATGGATTGCATTACTTCTGTGTTTACTATGTACACAAATTTGAGTTTGTAAGCGCACATTTTGACCAAATTCTGCAGGCCCACTGGACATCAGATGGGAGCAGACTTTCCTTTCCTGGGCCTATGCGTGTAAATTGTACTCGGAGCACGTTGGATCTATCTACACGTTGCAGTCATAACACCTTCAGGACCCTGCCATTTTTCACCTTAAGGACCAGGCTATTTTTTGCAAATTTGACCTGTCACTTTATTTTGTGATGAGTTTTAAAATGCTTTTACTTATCCAGGCCATTCTGACATTTTCTCATTACATATTGTACTTGATGACAGCAGCGATACCCAATATGTATACTTTTTTCTTATTTAAGTTTTACACAATAACAGCATTTTTTTTTAAACCATAAAATTGTTTGTCTCCGTAGTCTGAGAGCCATAGCTTTTAAATTTTTTTGCCCGATTTGTTTTATGTAGGGGCTAATTTTTTGCAGGATGAGGTGACTGTTTGGTATGTTTTTTTTTTTTTTTTTGTTTTTTTTTGTGGGGTGGGGGGGTCTGATCCCCTCTGCAATGCATTACAATACGACCTGTATTATAATAACATTTGTCGGTCAGCTTTTTTGCTGACAGCCTGCCTGTGAGACCCTGCCTAAGGGCTGGAGGATGGAAGGCATCGGGCTTGCCTTCTCTGCCATCGGGTCCCCGCCACTGCAGCCCGGGGAAGCGGAGGGCACCCGTAAACTCCCCGAACCCTCTGCATGCCGCCGTCAGCTTTGATACACCGATTCCGGCGTATGCAACAGGGGCACGGCTGTCAATAACTGCCAGGTCCGTGCTGCTGATCGGGCGGGCACAGCTCCTGCACCCGCCCGATCAGCCCGTCGTACATGTATGGTTCTGGTCCTTGAGTCGCGTCCACCAGCGCTGTACATGTACAGCGAGAGATCTTAAGGGGTTAAAACCCTTGGACTGATGGGTAGGTGTGCACAGGCCGGTATGGAGGCAGTCACTGCTCCAAATGTGCAATGAGAACACAAAAAGCAGAGTATTTCCGGATCCTGGAAGCCAGTGTCTATCAACTCCAGTCCTCGGGGCCCACCTGTCGGACATGTTTTCAGGATTTCCTTAGAATTGAGCAAGTGGTAGAATTGGTGTCCTCATCAGGGCTTAGCACAGGCATTCGCTGTGTGGGACTGGCAGGTGGGCCATGAGGACTGGAGTTGAGGAACCCTTCTGTAAGCCCTTCGTTTTGTAGGCCCAGGACCAAGAGAGGCATTGGCAGATGGGTTAAGGTAATTTGATTAAAATATCTGCTAACATCTCAAATTTCTCGTACATTCCATTGGGGGACACAGACCATGGGTATAGCTTAGAGGTATTACTAGGAGGGACACTATGCAAAAACGAAGCTCCTCCTCCTCCTCCTCCTCGGGCTATACCTCCAGGAGGACTTCAGTCTTGGCTTAGTGTCTGTCCAAGGAGGTGACGCTTATTCTTCTCCTGTTTGTTATTTTTTTTTTTCTGTTTTCAGATGGGGACGCAGGTCAGCATTGTGCTTTCCTGGCCCCCGTGGAGTGTCTGCCACCGTCTTTCGACGTGTCCTGGCTACCTCCCATCCCCCCACAGAAGAAAAGTGGATCCAGGCTCAACATGTCAGCTCTGGCATCCCACCAGCTGCTGGGACGCCTGCTGCCTACCCTCTTCCAGAGCACTGTTCTCCTGGATTGGAGTCAGAAGTCTGAAGAGGTGCATCCCTGCTGGTCTGGACATCGAGGGAGCATGCTGAGCAGATAAGTATTGCCCAGTCCCTCCCCCTCCCTCTGTGTCTGTTTGTCTGTGGCTACCTGGGTGAGCTTGAAGAAGGATCCTGATGGGGCACTTTCTTCATTTTGGCACTGGAGTACTGGCATCTCTTCCCCCTTAAACTGTGGGTTTCAGCGCTTCTCTCGTCGGGCCTTGGCTGCTGTGCTCTCTCAGCGCCCGCCGGCAGGCCGCTCCTCCATGGCCTCGTTAACCCCTGCTGCGCCACGTGAGGGGAGTCGGGGTGTTTGTTTAAATCACGCGCGCTTATTTTCGCGCGCTTATTTCGCGCCATGATGCGTTCGGGGGGGCGGAGCCTTGGCATGCCGCCCTGACTCTCCTTACATCGGAGACTGTTTGCTCACGGTCGTGCAGCTCCTCATCTCTCTACACCGGAGACTTCTGCTAGCGTTGCCTGGGTGGTAGGAGAACAGCTTGCTCTGCTCCTGATCTTTGCAGCAACTGGTAGATCTTTTACTGTGGGGTTCCATCATGCCAAAGCCTGGGGCACTTAAATCTGCCAAGGCCTCCTCTCAGGCTCTTTTGGGGTCATGCAAGGTGTGCCTTTTGCCTTTTTCTGCCTCTGGCACCTGTGACTCGTGCCCTGCTCCTGGACAGGATCAGCCTTCTTCTCTTGCTCAGCCCAGTCCTCCCTCTGCCCCTGCGGAACCGGCGGTACCCGCCTGGGCTTCCGCCATGTCTAGTGCGTCAGCGGATCTGGCCCTAGTTGCCAAGGCAGCCATGTCCTTCATGGAGCGTATGGCAGCTACTACTCCAGTAGCGTCCACCGCTCCATCTCCTCTGTGATTCTCACAGGGGGCGTCTGACGTCTAAGAGGCAGCGTGAGCGGCAGCATTCCTTGTCGGATGACTCCGCTTCTCCCCCACGCCTTGAGGCATGCCCGGTTGACTCTCCCTCTCGTGGGGAGCGCAAATCCGAAGGGGAATTGTCCGGATCGGACGAGGCCACGGAGCGGGAGCCCCTGCCTAAGCTTTCCACCATGGTATCCGAGTACTCATCTGCCTCAACCCAGATCCAAACGGCCCTTTCGATCTTGGGCTTCAGGGTTCCGGGTCCAGTCCTTTCGTCGCTTCTCCACGGCCAGGACGTCTTCGTCCTCGTCGGCTGGGGGATCCCAGGAATCCCGCAAGAAGCCTTTCTTCAAACCCCAGCCCTCTTGGCGACCACGGGCACAGTCAACCCGTCCCCCTGCTCCCAAGCAGCCCTCCGCATGAAGGGGTGCCCCCACCCCTCGTGGTGGGGGGCCATTTGCTCTCCTTTCAACAGGTCTGGAGGGCTCACGTTCAGGACGCCTGGGCTCTGGAGATTGTGACGTCCGGTTACAAATTGGAGTTCGCGTCCAGCCCGCCAGAACGCTTTTTCCCGTCTCGCGTTCCGGGGGATCCAGCCAGGGCCTCGGACCTCCTTTTGGTGGTCTCCTCTCTTCTGGACCGGGGTGTCATTTTTCCCGTTCCCCCGGAGGAACAGGTTTTTACTCAAACCTGTTCGTCGTTCCGAAGAAGGAGGGGTCGGTGCGCCCGATACTGGATCTGAAGCTTCTGAACAAGTTTCTAAGGGTGCGGAAGTTTCGCATGGAGTCCCTTCGCTCCGTTATTGCTTCTCTGCTTCCGGGGGAATTTCTCGCGTCTGGACATTCAAGACGCCTACTTACATGTCCCGATTGCGAAGTCTCACCATCGCTTTCTGCGTT
This sequence comes from Bufo gargarizans, assembly GCF_014858855.1. Taxonomy (NCBI): domain Eukaryota; kingdom Metazoa; phylum Chordata; class Amphibia; order Anura; family Bufonidae; genus Bufo; species Bufo gargarizans. The sequence goes on from NC_058083.1 coordinate 10,177,586, forward strand.
TTGCCATCTGGGGTCGTCATTACCAGTTCGTTGCCCTGCCTTTTGGGTTGGCGACCGCTCCTCGCGTTTTCACCAAGGTTTTGGCGCCTCTCATGGCGCTTCTTCGCACCAGGGGCATCTCGTTGTTGCCCTACCTGGACGACATCTTGATAAAAGCCCCGTCTCTTCCACAGGCCGAGGACAGCGTCCGAATCACCGTTCAATCTCTAGAACGGTTCGGGTGGCTGATCAATCTACCCATCTCGGGTGTTTCTTCCGGATTCCAAGTCCTCTCAGATTCGGAGGGCGGTGTCGCTCCTTCTACAAGCTCCTTGTCCCACCATTCGGGAGTGCATGCGGGTTCTGGGCCTTATGGTCGCCTCCTTCGAGGCGATTCCGTATGCCCAGTTCCACACTCGTCCGTTACAACAGTGGATTCTTGCCCTCTGGGACAAGACCTCTCGGGGTCTGGACGCTCCCGTCCGCCTGTCTCTCCCTTGGTGGCAGGCCTCCCCGAATCTCTCATCAGGGAGGTCCTTCCTTCCGTTCTCCTGGACGATAGTCACCACCGATGCCAGCCTCATCGGTTTGGGAGGCGTTCTCCGGAACCTCACAGTTCAGGGGGTCTGGTCGACTGAGGAATCCAGTCTTCCGATAAACATTTTGGAACGAAGGGCGATCTTTAACTCCCTCTCCCACTGGACTTCCCTCCTTGCAGCTCGGCCGGTGCGTGTTCAGTCGGACAATGCCACGGCTGTGGCCTACGTCAATCATCAGGGCGGAACGCGCAGTCGGGCAGTGATGCAGGAGGTGGCGAGGATCCTCCTATGGGCCGAGTCTCATGTTCCAGTGTTGTCGGCGGTGTACATTCCGGGCGTCGACAACTGGACGGTGGATTTTCTGAGCCGCACCAAGGTGGATCCGGGAGAGTGGTCCCTACATCCGGAGGTGTTCGAGGACATCTGCTGCCGATGGGGCTGTCCGGACGTGGATTTAATGGCGTCCCGGTTAAACAACAAGGTGCCGGTGTTCCTGGCCCGCGCTCGAGACCCAAGGGCGTGCGGAGTGGATGCGCTGGTGTCTCCTTGGCAGCGATTCGGCCTCCTCTGTCTTCCCTCCACTTCCTCTGCCGAAGGTGCGGCGCAAGATCGAGGCGGAGGGGATACCGGCCATTCTTATCGCTCCGGATTGGCCTCGCCGTGCCTGGTTCTCAAACGTCGTCCGAATGCTAGCGGACGTTCCGTGGCCTCTTCCCGACAGAGGGGATCTTCTATCTCAGGGACTGCTCTTCCACCAGAATTCACGTCAGTTGCGTTTAACGGTGTGGCTATTGAGACCTACATCCTGAAGAAGAGAGGCTTCTCTGATGCAGTGGTGAGAACCATGATCAGAGCTCGAAAGCCGGCTTCTTCGCGGATCTATTATCGCACCTGGAGGGCCTATCTAGCCTTTTGTGAGAAGTCGGGTTTTCCGCCACTTCGTTTCTCTGTTCCGGTGGTGCTGGCCTTTCTACAGTCCGGCCTTGAGGTGGGGCTGTCGCTCAGTTCTTTGAAGGGTCAGGTTTCGGCCTTGGCGGTCTTTTTTCAAAGGTCTATTGCCTTTTTAGGGCCTGTGAGAACCTTCCTGCGGGGGTGGCACATTCGGTTCCTCTGTATGTTCCTCCCTTACCCCCCTGGGATCTTAACTTGGTCCTGCGCGCCCTTCAGGAGGCGCCCTTTGAGCCTCTGAGGGAGGTCTCCCTAGTCTTCCTCACCTGGAAGGTGGTTTTTCTGGTGGCCATTACCTCCATCAGGAGGGTTTCGGAGCTGGCCGCGCTTTCCTGTCAGGAGCCTTTTCTGGTCTTCCACCAGGATAAGGTGGTGCTACGGCCGGTTCCTTCTTTTTTGCCCAAGGTGGTTTCTCCGTTCCACCTTAACGAGGATCTTGTCCTGCCCTCTTTTTGTCCTTCTCCGGCGAACCCCAAGGAACGTGCTCTCCACTCCCTGGACGTCGTCAGGGCCCTGAAGGTGTATCTGGGGGCCACCGCCTCCTTTCGTCGTTCGGACTCCCTCTTTGTGATTCCCGAGGGGTCTCGTAAGGGTCTGGCGGCTTTCAAGGTTACTGTGGCGTTGTGGATCCGTTCCGCTATTGCTGCGGCCTATCGCGCTCGTGGTCAGGTTCCCCCGTCGCGGATTACAGCTCACTCCAAGGGCAGTGGGAGCTTCCTGGGCCAGACGCAATCGCGCCTCCGCCTCCCAGTTGTGTAAGGCGGCCACTTGGTCATCTTTGCATACGTTCACAAAGTTTTATCAGTTGCACTCGCTGGCCTCGGCTGATGCTGTCCTCGGACGCAGGGTATTGCAGGCCGTGGTGCCCGATTGACGGCTGGACGTTTCTTTTCCTGGCGGTGTCGGATTTTTCCCACCCCATGGACTGCTTTTGGACGTCCCATGGTCTGTGTCCCCCAATGGAGTGTACGAGAAAAGGAGATTTTTGTGTAACTCACCTGTAAAATCTTTTTCTAGTCTTTTCCATTGGGGGACACAGCTCCCGCCCGCTTTTTTTGTTTAGTTGGTGTGATGGTTTCCATTGTGGTTTTTTCAGTTCTCCTTCTCCTACTGCTTTTGCAACGACTGAAGTCCTCCTGGAGGTGTCTGGGGGTATAGCCCCAGGAGGAGGAGCTTCGTTTTTGCATAGTGTCCCTCCTAGTAATACCTCTAAGCTATACCCATGGTCTGTGTCCCCCAATGGAAAAGACGAGAAAAAGATTTTACAGTGGAGTTTCACAAAAATCTCCTTTTTTACGTATAGTAAGTATCACAGTAATGCAATTCGGAACAGTCCCAGTATTCAATGCTTGCATATGTTGTGGTGCTTGGATCGGCATGCGGCTGGCTGTAGTGTTCATCTTCTCGGACATGGTGGTGTGACATTGACTTAATTTTACTCTCTGTACGGAGGATTTAGAGATCTGTATTGGAAAAACCAATCTCTGACCCCAATATGAAATTTAAGGGGGTTTCTCCTCTCCGACTTTGCTGGCACATAACTACGCTAGGACCCCCGAAGTAAGCCGAGAGCAGTTGTGCATGCCCGGCTGCCCTCCATTTATTTCTATGGTACTGCGGCAAATAGACTATTTCTGGAACTCCCATAGAAATGAATGAAGGACAAGCCTCGGATACACAGTGCCCATTCTGGAGATAATGTGGGTCTCATATCTGACTTTACGGTGTCAGTCTGAGATGACACAACTCTTAATCTACGCCGACTTTTGAACCTTGTAGTTATCAAGGTGTCATTCATTTTCACTACTCTCCTTGTATATAATTTGCTTGGAGTGTTCTGTTTTAAAGGGGTCATCCCATGACGACAACTTATTCCCTCATCCAGAGGATGGGGATGAGTGACTAATCTGCAGGGGTCCGAACACTGGGGCTTCTGCTCATCACTGGAACAGGGGCCTGTGTTCAGTTTGAACCGAGTGGCAGACACCTACCTTTGGTAGTCCCCATACAGTTGGATGGAGTGGTGGACACTCACTAATGTCTGCTGCACCATTAAAATGGGTAATACGGTCCTACGTTGTAGCGATCAGCTGGGGCCAAAGTGATCCTATGCCCACCGAACAGACACTTATCCCTATCCTGTGTATAAGTAGATACGTTTGTCATGGTGCAGCCCCTCTAAGGGGCCCCTGCATCCATGTCATGATATTATCCCATAGATTATAACTGGGATAAGTTCACATGCGAGTCTTCTATTACTAGTGGAGCTTGTATACAATTGACTTTGTGCATTTCTAGAACTTCTGCCTCTAGTTTTGAGAATTCTTGATCTGACACCTTCAGCCCCGTTTACTATGGGACTGCTAACATTTAGGCTGGGCTTAAACAATAAAGGTACAACTACCCTGTGACATTCATGTTGCACAACATTTTTTTGTAGTGATAGTCAGTGGTGACATGCGACAAACTGCGACGCGACCGTCACATAGAAATCCAACTTAGATGGGTTTTTTACACATGTTGCTATGTAGCTCTAGCCTTTGGGTCCATTCACACGTCCACAAGTGTTTTGCGGTCCGCAAATTGCGCATCCGCAAGACACTGACACCGGCCATGTGCGTTCGGCATTTTGTGGACCGGACATGGCCGGCACTTTAATAGAAATGCCTTTTCTTGTCCGTGTCTGCGGACAAGAATAGGACATGTTCTATTTTTGGCTGAACGGAAGTGCGGTTGTGGACAGCACACGGTGTGCTGTTCGCATCTTTTCTGGCCCCATTGAAAATGAATAGGTCCGGATCTGTTCTTCAACGTAGAGGAACGGATCCGGATCTATTTTGCAGACATGTGAATGAACCCTTCATCTGATCTTCAGATGTGGGCCAGGATCCCAACTCTCATACCCACACCACTGCAAAATTGTGACTTCTGTCACGTGTAAAAAGTATATTAGTCGGGTGCACAATGTAAAGCCTGCGTCCACACTCCCAGTCAATCATTCTTATTGCTCTGATGCAGAGGTCCCGAACCATTCACAAGCCATGCATTTCTCTCCATTGCCGCAGGCTATGTTGAGCCACAGTTACCAATAATACTAGGACACCCCCAATGCCACTAGAGCAGGGGTGCTCAACCTGCGGCTCTCCAGCTGTTGTAAAACTACAACTCCCGCCATGCCCTGCTGTAGGCTGATAGCTGAAGGCTGTCTGGGCATGCTGTAAGTTGAAGTTTTGCAACAGCTCGAGGGGCTGCAGGTTGAGCATGCCTGCACTAGAGCATAATAGTATCTGCCACTGGAGAAGCATCGTGTAGAGGGTCCCAAGAGCCCCATGTGGCTCCTAGGCCGCTGCTTCGGCAGTACCGTGCCAATGCATTTAAAATGAATTAATTATTCAGCTTTTATGCAGACCTGTGTCTCCATGGTAACAGACTACAAACAAACCAAGTGTAGTCGCATTCTGTGGAGGGATAAAGAATATTTTTTTGCACGTGATGACGTTAGATATCTACACAAGTAGTATAGCACAAATGAATGAGCGCAAGAACAGACTGCGCAGGGTTTGTTTGTAGTCTGTAACCATGAAGACTAGGTATTTGCTCCTTTTTTTTTTTTTCCATTTTAGTGGCATTGAAGCAGGTAAATTGCTTGATTTTTGTTTATGGCTGTCATATTTGGCCATATTACATATCTGTATAGGAGCTATACATTTATTGCCAAAAAAAGATCTAAAATCCTTCCTCAAAGAAACCTCATTTATACCCCCTAAAGAGCAGATGCACATGACAATGAGCCACACCCTGATGCCACCAACTAATGCAGGCATCCTCAAACTGCGGCTCTCCAGCTGTTGCAAAACTACTCCCAGCATGCCCAAACAGCCTTCAGGTATCAGCCTACAGCAGGGCATTGTGGGAGTTGTAGTTTAACAGCTGGAGGGCCGCAGTTTGAGGATGCCTGAACTAATGATACTGCCACATAATTAATTATCTATACTTTTTTTTTTTTTTTTTTTAGTACATTAACATTTATTATCATTAGTTATCATTATCATTATTTTTATTTTATTTAATTATAATTTTTTTTACTTTTGAGTGTGTGTTTACATGGTTGATAATTGTTAGAGCCTTGGACCTCCTAGGACCTAGGTCATGGCTACTAGCCAATTCCTCCTTCTAACCTATGTTTATTACACTGCAGGCTACTGTGGAGCTGACATTAAAGCACTTTGCACTGAGGCTGCCTTGATTGCCCTTCGCCGGCGCTATCCCCAGATCTATGCCAGCAGTCAGAAGCTACAGCTGGACATTTCCTCAGTTGTTCTTGGTGCCCACGATTTCTACCATGCAATGAAAAATATTGTGCCTGCTTCTCAACGTGCTGTGATGTCTCCTGGGCACGCTCTCTCGCTTGTCATAAGGCCATTGCTCCAGAGGACCTTTTCGGACATACTCTGCGCCCTGCACAAAGTGTTTCCTCACGCTGAGTTCAGCAGAGACCACAAGAAGGACGGTAATGATCATCCCGTGTGCTTTGGTGACTTCACTCGTATATATGCAATACTCTATTAAAGGCAAAACAAATTCTCTAGTAAGTTTTACCCCCTTCACGACATCCGCCGTACATGTGTCTTTAATGATGGCGCCCGCTCCAGCGCCATAGCTAGTGGGTGCCTGCTGTTTCATATATTTAACCTCTCTGATCCCGTGGTCAAATGTAACCACAGCATCTAAGAAGCCAGAAACCCAGAAGTGCTAATTTCACAGGCCGGAACGCCTCCCCCGCATTGGAGATCGGGGAAGCCTTTCCTTTAATGTAATGAGCCTGTATTAGGACTGAATTGTAATACAGCTATTTCTTTATAGGATACCCTATACAAATTGCAATCTGATAACTGCATGTTGTGGTACTCTTTGAGACTTAATAAAAAGAAGAGAAAAAACAAAATATATATCTCTCTATATAAATTAGAATCTCCTCCTTTAGCAAAAATTAACATCATGGACATTACCACGTGCAAAAAGCCTTACTATTTAAATATTTAAAAAAAAAGTATCCTGTAAGGTGAATGGCATAATGGGGAAAAATAATAAAGTCTGATTTGCCATTTTTTTTTTCATCACTTTAACTACAAAAAAAGTAATAAGTGGTTAAAAAGTCACTCACCCCAAAATGTTGTTATCAAAAACTACAGATTGTCCCGCAGAAAATGAGCCCCCACACATCTCCGTAGACATAACTATAAAAAAAAGTTATGGGGGTCAGAGTATGGCGATGAAAAGAAAAAAATGAATTTTCTGAAGTTTTTTTATTTTTTAGTATTAAAACACAAGAATAACTATACAACCTCTTTAATTTGCCATTGTTGGCACCTGGTGTATAACCACCCGAACAGGAATATGAGGCGCTGGTGCATCTAATTAGGAGCCTCCCTCTCTGCTCTCAGCAATTGTTCTGCTCCTGTTACCTAAGCAAAAATGGCGCATATCAGCAGGAAACGAAACCCCTGTGTTCTCCACAAAATGGTTTTGTTTTAGGCTCAATGCAGAAATCCTCCATCCTGACCATTAAGGCAATATTGTAGCATACACTTGGGAAAGGTGATTTCTAGTGAATATTTACTGTCGTCTCTCTGCATTTGGAAGGTTCCTGACTTTGGGACCGTACATACTGAAATTTGTCCTTTTCTGACACTTGTGTTTTCTTGTTTCCAGACGACGCAAGCCTCCTCCTTGAAGACAGCGAGGACGAGAGCCCGTTGTCCATATTTGATGTGAGTTCTGTCTCAGGATCACCAAAGAAACAGCCAGCTGCTCCCCACAAGCCCTTCCTCCACTTTACAACGTGAGTGGCTGGGAATGGGAGGGTACACGAGGGCTGTCTTTTATGGAGTGGTCGTAGGACCTGGCTTTTACTTTTGTCACATTGACCCCATCTTTAAGATGGGTTCCCCACCCAAAAAGTGGAAACTTGGTAAACAGTGGTACAGTTAAGAATGCATTGGTGGGACTGCTGCCGGGCTGCCTTTCCCCTTCATCTCCTATTGTGTTGGCGTTGAAGGGGGCACTTTGTGTTGGTGCTCATTCCCAGTTTAGGTGGGACCTGCCATTGACGATGGATTTTGAACTGTTATTTGCGTTCACAAACACACGTCTTGTCTTTACAGTTCAGCTCGTCACCAGCCGACCTCTTACCGGCCCAGGTTTCTCCTGTGTGGGCCGCCCGGCTCGGGCCAGACCTCGCACCTTGCTCCAGCTGTGTTGCACATTCTTGAAAAGTTCTCTGTGCATAGATTGGACCTACCAGCACTTTACTCAGTCAGCGCTAAAACTCCTGAGGAGTCTTGTGCCCAGGTTAGTAGACAGATGCCGAGGCAGTCTTCATTATGCTTCTTCCTTGGGGCTACAAACACTCTTATTTGTAGCTAGATTTACAAGCGGACATGGAGGGATGACTGCGGTCCTCAGCAGTACAAAAAGGCTCCTCTCGCTGTGTGTAGCCCCACATCAAATAGACATGTACCCCTGCCTTTGTGCGGGGCTCCTGTTGTGATCGAGGCCAAATGCCGACTCCGCTAATACAGGGCATGTAAGTGGGGATGGACCTCAATACTCATCAAGTTACTTTGTAAACTTACCGCAGTACCAATCCTGAGACTTGACCTTCTCAATATTTAGATGCTGTGGTGCTCAGGTCTGGGGAGATGACTCTGCTGTACAGACTGACAGGGCCAGCAAAGTTATGAGAACTGTCAAACTTGTGTGCTCCAGTGCCCAAGTAAATAGTAGAATGTTTACAGTCGTTTAAAAGCATTAAATACACCCAAAATGTAATAGAAATCTGGTGTAAATCAAATTTTTTGATTAAAACTTTGCCAGCTTACAAAACTATACACATTAAAGGGGAGGTTTCAGTTAGATGAAGTTATTCCCAATCCAAAGGATACGGGATAACAGATTGGTGGGGATCCCAGTGGGGACTGCCAGAAGTAGCCGAGCACTGTATTTAGCGCTCTCCAGCAGTCCCATACAGAAGGATTGGGGCGTCAGTGGACGTGCTCAACCTGCCACTCCTTTACCTGTTAGGCTACTTTCACACTAGCGTTCGATCGGATCCGTTCTGAACGGATCCGCTCATATTAATGCAGACGGTGGCTCCGTTCAGAACGGATCCGTCTGCATTATAACTTAGAAACATTTTCTAAGTGTGAAAGTAGCCTGAGCGGATCCGTTCAGACTTTACATTGAAAGTCAATGGGGGACGGATCCGCTTGAAGATTGAGCCATATGGTGTCATCTTCAAGCGGATCCGTCCCCATTGACTTCCATTATAAGTCGGAACGGATCCGCTCGCCTCCGCACGGCCAGGCGGACACCCGAACGCTGCTTGCAGCGTTCAGGTGTCCGCTCACTGAGCGGAGCGGAGGCTGAGGGCTGGCAGGCGGATGCATTCTCAGTGGATCCGCCTCCACTGAGAATGCATTAGGGCCAGACGGCTGCGTTCAGGGCCGCTTGTGAGAAAGTAGCCTTAATGTGATTTGGTAGGAGTTTCAACGGTCTGACCACCATCGATCGGAGTTGTCCAGTAATATATGATGACTTGGACCCTGCTGATGATAACCTACCCTGAAGACAAGTCCCAGTATTCCACCGAATACCTGTTATGGGGAGCTGTGGCTCTCACCAGAGTTCTCGTGAGCGCAGCTGGCTCCCTGCATCTGTACATAGTAGAGTGGTTGGTATCGCTGCCCAGCTCCATTCACTTCAACGGTGCTATGCTGCAACTAGGCCACGTGACCGATGTTTGATGTCACATGGCCTAGGAAGAGGCCATGGCGCTCACTGAGTGCCTTGCCTTTTTTGGAACAGTTGATTGGAAGTCCAGGGTTTCAGACCTCCTCTGATCTGATATTGATGACCTAGGATAACCTCATCTAACTGAAATAACTCTAAGGGCTCATGTACGCGACCGTATTGATTTTGCTGTCCGCCAAAAATACGGATGACATCCGTGTGCATTCTGTATTTTGCAGAACAGAACAGCTGGCCCCTAATAGAACAGTACTACCCTTGTCCGTAATGCAGACAGTAATAGGACATGTACAGAAATACAGACTTACGGAAACTGAATGCACATGGAGTAACTTCAGTTTTTTGGCGGACCCATTGAAGTAAATGGTTCCGCATATGGTCCGCAAAAAAATTTGCTCCCTCTCCTAGTAGTAGAACGGCGCGGGAGAAAGCATAGCATTATTAATTTTTTATTTTAGGTAATTTTTGGGCGGTGGGGGAATTAATAATAATTAATAATAATAATATTATTAATCTGTCAACCGTTATAACTCTCAATGATCTGGTTCTCAGGTATTCCGGGAAGCTCGGAGAACAGTACCCAGTGTTGTTTACATGCCACATATTGGTGACTGGTGGGAGGCTGTCAGCGAAACTGTGAGGGCTACATTTCTGACGCTCCTGCAAGATATCCCCTCGTTCTCTCCTATATTACTACTGTCTACCTCTGAAATTGTGTACGGGGAGCTGCCGCTCGAGGTAAGCAAGCCGCTGAATTGATTTTTTGCTAATGAACACATCCCAGGAGTACAATAGGAGCACGTTATTAGCGCACAACCTTGGAAGAAAGGAGTTTCTTCTCTTGGGTCGTCAAGAGGTGGCTAAATGACGCCGTTAAGTTAACTCCTTTTGAAAGCTGAATGAGCCGCTCTGTGGGGGTCAGATAGGTTATTACCCTTGAGAACAAGACAATTTATGAAAAATCTCTGCACATGTAACATTTTCTTGGTGCATTGAGCACTATTTAACAGTTTAGAATAGATATCATGAATCTACCTAATTAGTTACGTTACATTCCTCATCTTCTACTGATACTGGTTCCGTGGCTTTCTATATTCAAGCCATTGGGCTTTAGAAACCTTAGTGATCAGCTGGTAAAGTCAGGAAAAGGTCTATCCAGCCATACTTTCTCTTTAAATGCCACTGCAGGGCTAGGTCATCAATAATTGTTGGTAAAAACCCTTAAAAGTGGTTGTTCCATCTTGGACATTTACTGTATGTTGATGAGATATGTCAGATGGGTCCAGATCCGCAGAGTGCACACCGTGGCGTCCCCTCTATTCACTGCTATGGGACTTCCAAAAATAGGCAAGCCAGCACTCTATTTTCTAAAGTCTCACATCTGCGAATCAAGGACGCATGTGCTACCTGCTCACTGTTCACATCAGGGCCCTGTTCTCTAGATAGCTCTCCTTTTATGACATATCCTATTGACATACGGCAAATGTCCAAAGATGGGAAAACCCCTTTGAGTGTCCCTTTAAAGGGTATTCCCATCACAGAGAATGGGGCCATATCCCACATCTGGGACCTGCACCTATGACGAGAGTGGTGGCTGGAGGACCCTGGGTTTCCCGGGGTCTGGCCACCACCAAGTGCTCTTCTGATACAAGTGAATGGGAGCGTACTTCGCTTGCGCAGCCGCTGCTCCATTCATTTCTATGGTGCCGACGGAAATAGCAGAGCCAGTGCTTGGCGGCACCGTAGAAATGGAGGATGGCTGCACATGCTCAGTGTGCCCTCCACTACCTTTCAACGTTCTCTGTATAGGTCCATGTCCCAGAGATGGGACCTGCACCTAGCAGACAATAGAGGCATATCAATATGCCCCCTTTCTGTGATGGGATGACACTTTTAAGTTAGAAAATAAAATGTGCAGCGATTTTTTATTTTATTTTTTATTCCCCCCCCCCCCCCGGGGGCGGCCCAGCCATGCATCTATAATCTAGACTGTTACTACCACAGCCAGCACAAAGCTGTAGAATTTGTTTCTTCTTATCTTTTTTTAATAATTTTTTTATATAATATATTTTACAATCCTTTACTATTTGAAGCCAGTTGTTTTTGCTTGCAGCATGGCGCACATCTTTTTGTTCACTTTAGGGTTTTGGCAGGAGTAATGCTTTCTGAGCCCGTGAATTGTTTTTGCTGCTAAAATTGTAGCCGAGAAGCCCAAAACAATGAGCTCATAATGACTTTAGTGCCCTGGTAAAACACTTGGGCGACTTTCACACTGGCGTTTTGGTTTCAGTTTGTAAGATCCGTTTCAGGGCTCTCACAAGCGGTCCAAAACAGATCAGTTTTGCCCTAATGCATTCTGAATGGAAAAGGATCTGCTCAGAATACATCAGTTTGCCTCCGATCCGTATCCATTCTACTCTGGGGGCGGACACCAAAACGCTGCCTGCAGCCTCTGACGAAGCTGAGCCAAACTGATCCGTCCTGACACACAATGTAAGTCAATGGGGATTGATCAGTTTTCTCTGGCACAATAGAAAACTGATCCGTCTCCCATTGACTTTCCGAAGGAGTTCATGACGGATCCGTCTTGGCTATGTTGCTGATAATACAAATGGATCCGCTCATGATGGATGCATGTTGTATTATTGTAACGGATCCGTTTTTGCAGATCCACGACTGATACGCCCAAAACGCGATTGTGACAGTTGCCTTAGTTTGTTCCATAGCTGTCGATGTTCATACCTCGTCGTACAGTGCCACGTGCAGGATGGTCTTCATTGCACTAAATCGTCTGTACAGTTTATTATTCTGTGGGGTCAGACCCGAAGGTCTCTTTCACACGAGCAATATCGGTTGTCAGGTTCCTTCTTCAGGAGCCAGGGCGGTGTGAAAAACACACAATATAGAAGGGGCTGCAATTTTTCCTGAACACTGAGATGATGCCTGAAAAATGCTGCACATGTGCACAGACCTATTGAAATGAATGGGTCAGGATTCATTCCGAATGTGATGCGTTTGCCACACGCATTGCGTCCAGGCGCGAGACTCGCTCATGTGAAAGAGGCCTAACGGTGCTGATGTTGTGCGAGTTATAACAGACCTCTCTTCTCCTGCAGGTGAAGTGTATTTTCAGGGCTCAGTATGAAGAGGTTTTTAACATTTCCAGACCTAGTGAAGACGACCGGCTGAAATTTTTCCAAGATTTGATTCTCAATCAGGCTGCTATGCCCCCTCCAAAAAGGAGAAAAGCTGGTAAGTGGCAGGGGCACGGGGCAGTTATTTCTAGAGATCAGTTTATCCCAGGATTTCTAGCTGCTGGTACCAGTATTGCAGGAGACATGTATTAGTCATGTGCATTAGTTGTCATCCATTGCAGCGTATTACCGGCCCCTCTCTGACCTCCACATGCCGAGACCTCCTGTCTCGCCAGGCACCCCGGCTGGTGCTGCTGTGCCTGGCAAAAGAGGCTGCCATGGAGCTGGGCGATGGATTCAGCCTGACCCCCACCTCTTATTGCCAGGGCCTCCCTGACTCTGATACCCTTGCCAGTTAATAGGATTGGGAGATGTTCACTTTTCCGCAACTGAGAAATGAGGACTAATCGCGGTGTCGCTCGGTGACAATTAAGCACTCTGCAGGAAGGGTGTTTGGAAGATTTGAGCGCTGAGCTCGGTGGTTCTTGTGCCTGTCCTCCATCACCCATTGTTTAATTCTTCGTACCCCACTGTAACCTGCAGCAGATTTTCAGCCAGCAAATAAGAATACAAATAGGATTTACGACTCCGTTCTCAGCGTCAACCTATTAAACTGCAGCTGTTTGCAAAGCCGACATAAGGCAAATACTTACCTTCTGATGACATCCCTAGGAGAAGCTGCCGATTAGAAGACCCCCCTCTCTAGATCCGTTTTTATCCTTCCCATTAACAACCAGTAAATCAAAGTCCTTGAGACGTCCTCTTGTCGAGGTGCTAGATTATATATATTTATTTAGTATAATTCTTATCTACGGTATGCATTTCTGTGCTCCCGTAGCTCCCATTTTCCTGTTTCCCCAAAATCTTGGTGAATATAGAGTTTGGTTTGAGAGCAGTGCTTTTGCCTTGTGCACTCGTAGTTTAGTACTGACCTGTATCTAACACAATACAGCACATCGGGGCAGAATTATTAATGCTGTCTAATGACCTAATTTTTCACGCTGTCTTGCTAGATATGTTAGGCACAACCCTTTTGGCTAACATACTTTGGGTCAAAATGTTGCCACAATGTTTACCCCCCCTGTGTTGCATTTTAAGCAGTACCCCTTCCCGCACAGACTCGCCCCTTCTCCTCTGTCATGCTCCATTCCACATGAGGCATTGTGAATGTGGCACACGGCATGTGCACTCCTTTTTTTGACCATGTTGAACCAGAATTGTCTTTTTTTTTTTTTTTTTTTTTTCCCCGCTTGGTAAATCTCCCACATTGGCAATAGATTTATCAAAACTGGTGCGAAGGAAGAAAATTCCACTTTTCATTGATTTTTTTTTTTTTTTAAAGGAGTTGACTGGGATCAAACAACTTTTTTTAAACATGCAATGTCCTCCTGTTGGTTTTCAATATTTTCAGCACTTCTCCTTGTGGGTCCCAGAAGTCAGCGCGGCATCGCCGCTGCCAGACTATGTCACAGCAGTCTCCGCTCCTCCGTGTATCCCTCCCCTTCATTTCTATTCTGCCTCCTGCCACTCGTATGTAATGTAGATGGGAGGTGTGGACTATGCTAACTAGCATAGTTCTCTGCCTCCTTCTTTAGAGGATAATGCTCCTGAATGCCCAGTGACGTCACCAGGCCCAGAGGGGTGTTACCTAGCGCTGCCAGTTACCGCCTACTAACCTCCTTCCCTGCGCCCGTGTGTGCCTGTGACGTCACCGGTCTCCTTGTGAAGTGGAAGAAGAGGCTTCACTCTCCACAAAGGAGCCCGGTGGTCAGGTGACTTTGGTGCTATTAAACAAATGTCACCAATCCCGGACAACCCCTTTAAGCTGCTTTGGAAAATTAAAGTCAATCAAATTGGGTGCTAGAGACGATCAGTTTTCCTTAAAATCACTTTTGGAAAATATCCCCCTTTTGTGTTCGTGAATTGCTCAGCTTACAGATTTCCCCATTTATATTATTGGGTCATCTTCAGATGTATTTATTATACTTGTATAGCACTGATATATTCCACAGCACTTTATAGATATCATCCATTGTCCCCATATCACTGTCTTTGGCGTGTGGGAGGAAACCGGAGAACCTGGAGGAAACCCATACAAACTCCATGCAGATGTTGTCCTTGGTCAGATTTGAACCGAGGACTCCAGTGCTAACCACTGAGCCACCGTGCTGCCCATATCCAAAATTATGTTCCATTTCAATTTTTATAGATATATTTTTTTTAAATATCTTTTAAAGTGTCCAGGGCTGTGTGTTCCTCATATAAAGCTTGAAATCCTTTGCATAGACATAAATTTAAAAGGTTGTTCCAGGATTTTCATATTAATGGCGTATCCTCGGGATTAGCCATCAATATGAGATCAATGGTGCTCCTTGATCGCTTGGGCCTCTTCATAGGCCAAGGATCGGCAACCTCCAGCTGCTCCGAAACTACAACTCCCAGAATCCTCCCTTCACTTCTATAGTAGTTACAAGAACTGCCAAGTGTGCATGCTGGGAGTTATAGTTTCACAGCAGCTGGAGTGCCGAAGGTTGCTGATCCCTGTCCTAGGCCATATCACATCCATTTTATCGTCACATGGCCTACGCTTACCAGCACCTCCGCTTCCAGGTTCAATGACCTCATCAGCACCTGCGTGCTATGGATGTGTACTGCTCGGCGGGCGGCAGCAGCAGGTTTATAGTGCAGGCACCAAGTTGGTGAGCCACAGGACAGGCCAAGACCAGATGTCTTCTATCAATCAGCTGTCGGTGTGTTTTGAGCACCTGGGAATCGCTGTTGCGATGCTCAAAGTGCCACAGCCTGCCCTTTGGAGTTTAAAATGCTAATTTGCTTACAGGCAATAGTCCACTTATCTCGGCAATGCTAACAGGTACAGAGCAAAGAAATATATTCTAATCGACATGATCAACCCTACATTGCAGTATGCCTGGTTTAATAGGGTTGGTCTTGTAGACACTGATGCATTTAATAATTCTGTACCAAAAAATTGGAGCTTCAATGCGTACAGACACCCTGATTAAGGTCCTAGTAGTCATTCTGCAATGCATTGAGGCACTAAAGCCACTGAAAATTATCAAGCCATTGCTCGTATACACAGGTTAAACCTGGGCGTTAATCACACAAGTACACATTCTGTATATGCACATGTACTACTTACTTACTTGAAAAAATGTTGACTCTGCACGTTTGCCTGTAAAGCTTATGCTGAAGGCTCCCATTGCTTTATTTTTCAGCATTGCAGTCATTAGAGGTCCTGCCCCCTGCCCCTTCACCCCCTTCAAACCAGCTTTCCGAGGTGGAGAAGCAAAGGATGGAAGACCACGAGGAAAACACTTTGAGGGAACTGAGGCTGTTCCTTAGGGACGTCACCAAGCGACTGGCCACCGATAAGCGGTTTAACATCTTCAGCAAACCGGTGGATATTGAAGAGGTCTTGTTTCCATAATGCACACACAATGAAGCGGATTGTGTTAGGCCAGATCATTGGCTGTGGTCACCCCGGAGAAAACCTAGGAGTCCTTATAACCTTAGCTTTTGTTCAGTCACTTCCTCTGGTTTTTGCCATAATGAAAACACAATATTTGGGGGTAAAAAAGTGTATTTTCTGCAAACTCTTCAGATTTGCTTGTATGTCCTGATTCTCTTGGGTGAAGGAGTCCACAGACAAGAGCTACATCTGTACGGGCCCATATTAAATACAGTGCAGAATGATTTTCGCTAAATGTTAGCAATCATGTACTCTATCTCCTTTTATAAAGAGCAAAGCTGTTGTACCACAGGTGACTAGTAGGACGTCCCCGACCTCCTCCGGACAGGAAAGCAATCTGTCGCTTCGCCTAGATCTGAACGGGAATAGCGCCTAGATCTGAACGGGAATAGCGCCTAGATCTGAACGGGAATAGCGCCTAGATCTGAACGGGAATAGCGCCTAGATCTGAACGGGAATAGCGCCTAGATCTGAACGGGAATAGCGCCTAGATCTGAACGGGAATAGCGCCTAGATCTGAACGGGAATAGCGCCTAGATCTGAACCAGAATAGCGCCTAGATCTGAACCAGAATAGCGCCTAGATCTGAACCAGAATAGCGCCTAGATCTGAACCAGAATAGCGCCTAGATCTGAACCAGAATAGCGCCTAGATCTGAACGGGAATAGCGCCTAGATCTGAACGGGAATAGCGCCTAGATCTGAACGGGAACATTTCCAGGCAAGCAGAGATCTTGGCTGGTGGTTGCAGAACTGCACATTGCACACTAAATTAGCTTTTAATCAACAATGTCGCCTGGAATAACCCGGCTCTTCAGATTTCAGCGACTTCATTTCAGCCTGACACCACGCGGGGACTTAACAATCCGTGACCTTTCTTGTGTTTTTATTATGTGTGACCAGAGGCGAGACAAGCGGGTTAAGGCTCATGTGCAAAACCGTTCTTCAATGAAATTCACATTTGATCCAAATTTCAGATAAAATGTTGAGTGAAATTAGAAGAAAAATATTTATCGACTATAAAGTCCGCTTCTGTGCATGTCCGTGCAAATCGGGATCACCGGCTGACTCCTTGGCCAGGCAGGACACCCTCTGGGGCTCACAGCTCAGATCACACCACCGTTTTGTAGGCCCCGAGATGTGTATAAAAAGTGAAGCAGACTATTAAAGGGGTTTTGTCACGTTCGTATGTTATGGTAGCGGATTGTGCTGCATTTTATTTATTTTTTCCACGCAGAACGATCACTCCTGAAAATCCCCAGTTGCATAACACATTGACTTTAATTGGTCAATTTTCACTGCTGGTGGTTTTCAAACTACAACCCGTATGTGGAAATGGCTCGTGTGCATGAACCCTTCCCCTGATATTATGGTGTATACCCTGGTAGGATGATGTAGTAATCCTGTGACACCCCTAGTGCTACTAATGGATTGTATCTGGAGCTGGAAAGCCACACGCAGGGAACCAGAACCACTTATAGCTCCCATGCTATTGGATGGGCTTATGCATTCTTGTAAGGATGTCAGAGCTGCTGGTGTTTGAAGCCCCTTATTCCACTAGGTGTTAGTTTTTTGGTTCAAGGATCATTCTTGTCTTGTAAAATCATGGCATACTGCTAGGATGATTGGTGAGGCCCTGGACTCTGGGACCCCCATTTCGTACTGCATCCCCTGCTCGGTTTTCCCTGCACGCTGGCATCGAAGACTGGGAATGGGACTGTACACAAATGTGTGGCCAGAAACATGAGCAAAAGGGATGCAGCCTATATCGGTGCTTTAGGAAATCCTATACAAGAGACAACCTCCCAGCACATTGAGTTTTAAGGCTGTATAGCAATCATCCAGTTGGCAGTGCTCGGGAGATGTTCACATCACGGGGCAGCCACTGCGCTATTATACCACGTTGACTTAATGTGGATATCCTCCTGTTCACATTATGCACTGGTACTAAACTGGTTTTAGGGCATGGTAATCATTAGATATTCTAAGAGGTTGCTTTAGATTGGGAGGGTCCTAGGACCCTGTCCACATGATGAAGCTGATAATATAGTAGCCCCTAGGACATGCTCTTGGGTGCTGTTTTCACCACGCAGATCCCAGTGATCTGATTGCCTCGGAGTCAGTCGGGGTCCTCCGCACGGTTTGTGTTCTTGTGATGCCTGTGTAACACTGCTCATTGGATAGCATTAGCTCAAAGCATCATCCGCTTCTCATAATTTTTTCATTTATTTGTGTGATTTCGTCCTGGCATGCAGTTCTAGTACGCTGTCATATCTGCTACTTAATCTTCTGTGCATGGGGCGATGACTTTTTAAAGGGTTAACGCGTCATCTCCCGGTATTTCAGCAACCCCTGGCCCTTTTTTATTTTTGCAGGTGTCCGATTACCTCGAAGTCATTAGAGAACCCATGGACCTCTCCACCATAATGACCAAAATCGACAAGCACCACTACATGACCGTGCGGGACTTCCTAACTGATGTGGACCTGATCTGCAGCAACGCCTTGGAATACAACCCTGATAAAGAGCCGGGAGGTAATGATGCGCAGGCAGAAAAGCGCTCTGGCAATTATTATTTTTCTGCCTCTCCAGGCTGTATTGATTTTAAGCCTCTTTCTGCCAGAGGGGAGATGTGTCGGATAGCAGCTCATAATTACTCCACTCTGCCAGTCACCGGGAAAATAGAGAGGCAAGATTGCTGCCATGTTTGCCAATGGATAAAAATAGTTTGTTAAAAAAAAAAAAAAACCTTACTGCTGTTTTCTATTGACTCTGTAATACTTGTATTTTTTATATTATCGATTCGCTGAGACCGAGTGCACGAGATAAAATGCTGCCCTGAGATCCATAAATTTCTGTTACCCCTCTAGTCGCCGTACTGTGGATCGGCAATGTACAGTGTACGTCTTAGAAGCAGCACACATTCTCGTTGCACTCACACCGTGGTTATGTAATGCCTTCCCTTGTAGTTTAGCGTCTCACTGTTTTATGTCATGGCTGGTACTGTGAAGCTGACAGTATAAACTTATTGTCATGGCTTTAAAAAAAAAATAAAAAATTGGGTGTAAAATCTGTGCAGGTTAAGGCCAAACATACATGTGTGTTCAATGCGAGAAACTCGCAGTGTGTGTCAGTTCTGACCTCTGCTCCTCTATGACCCTGAGAGTCCTAGAATCTCTTGTATTACAGTGACAGCTTTAGGTCAGTGTAATTCAATAGATTCCAGGACACTCGAGGTTACACAGCATTATAAATCAATATAAGGGCTCATGCACACAAATGTGTTATTTTTTTTTTCCTGTTCCGTTTTATTTTTTGAATTTATTTTTTTGTGCAGCCTGTATGCAGAAACATTCACTTCAATGGGTCCGCAACAAAAACAGAAATGACTGTGAGCATTTCGCTACCGTATGTCCACGTGGCCGTTCAGAAAAGATAGAACATGTCCTGTTGTCCGTTTTGCGGACAAGGATAGTTAGTTACGATTCGGATGCAAGACGTATGTTTTTTGCGGATCCATGTCGTGTGCATGAGTTCTAATGCTGAGCAATCCTGTCAGAGGAGCGGAGGTCAGAACAGGACATCCTGACACATGCTTAGAGTTTCGCCTTGAACTCTTGTGTCCGGCCTAATGGGCCCAGCGCTGCAGCAACCAGCTACATCCGCTGCACAGTGGACAGAGCCATGGAGCGCCGGTACCAGAGCTGCTACTGAGCAGCTGGTTAAACGGGGTGCCCCCACCGTTCTGATATTTATGACCCATCCTACAGTTAGCTATCAATATAAAAAAAAAAATCCTGAGAGCACTTTGCATACATCTTTATAGTGGTTGGAATTCAGTTTTTCCCATGCACAGCTTGGATCCCTT
Source organism: Bufo gargarizans (assembly GCF_014858855.1). Lineage (NCBI taxonomy): Eukaryota > Metazoa > Chordata > Amphibia > Anura > Bufonidae > Bufo > Bufo gargarizans. The sequence goes on from NC_058083.1 coordinate 10,197,412, forward strand.
GTTTTAGAAAAAAAAAAACTTGCTCGTGACTACCACTAGAGGGTGCTGCAGGCAGTGACTGGCTTTAGCTGTGATGTGTCAATTGTGGCCACTTCACAGCTGAAGCCAGTCATTGGCTGCAACAAGGCATGTGACCACGCTGCGCCAGATGTAAACACTGCATGGACCGGAGCATGGACACATCGGGGGAGGTGGAGAGGCCTGGATAGGCAAAGAGCAGATAAATATGCTGGGGGGCTGGTAATTTGTAAAATGACGTTATTCCCGGAGAACCCGTTTAAGCGCCATAACTGCCTATAATGCGGTAAGCTGCCTAGTGGTGATGGCCGTCAGTCGTTCAGACATTACCAGTAAGTATTATATGGGATCTTACTCCATTATATAAGGAGGATCACTGCGACCGGAATGTAGTCTGCTACGTTGAGATGAGACGAGATCTGTTTGGTAGGGGTCCATAAGTCTGTAATGTGGAGCAGTAGAAAAAACTGCCCATACGAAAATATTATGTAGACCAGTCTCTCCTTCCTATGCGGCCTTTGCCATTAGACCTTGGAAGGTTGATATCCCAGTTCTGGAGGCATGCCACAAAAAGGAATTGGCATTGAGATGCCGCTCCATGGTGGTCAGTGCCAGAGATCAATTAATCCAAATTAAATGGCTGCATGGAACTTATTAAACACCAGTCTGTAAACTCACTAGCGAGCTCTGTAGTTGAATGATATGGGACTGATATGTAGTTCTGAACACCAGGTTGGACTTGAGAATAGTCTAATAGTTAAATACTTAATATAGCGGACTTCTGATGTTCTATGCTAAGAAATCTATCCTTCAAAACTGGAAGCCCCCAAGATACCGTTCTCATTGGAGGCCGCGCATGAATTCAGCATTGCCCATGCAGAAATTGTATTCTCTGCTAGAGGAGTACCTGATCGATTTTGACAAAATTTGGGGTCCTTAGTGGGCTGCCAAAACCACCCAGAAGACTGTCAGATCTTACCCTGTCTGCGAATGGTTCTGTCTTGGTTGAGGGCTCAATTGCTATAGTATGTCTATCACTTCTCTTGATTTTTCACTGTATTTCAGAGCCCCTAATACGTGCCTTTTATTTTTCTCTTCTATGACTAAAAGTACAGAATTTGTGCTTTTGTTGCCATTTTCCTTATTATGAACTGTCAGGACAGTCCTCTTTAAGCCCTCATCTCTACTTGATGCACGATGTCTCCCAGAAGCCTAATCAAAGGTTTAGAAGAATATGGCTTCTTTCTTCATTAAACAGCTTCACACCTGTTCACAGGTTCTAAGTGGTATTGCTTCTCGCGTCCATTGACTTCAGTGGCGCTGAGCTGCAATACCCGACACAACGCCCGGGCAGGTGTGGTGCTGTTGCTGGAAGCATGAAGGCATCCGTCAGCAGGTTTGTACCTATGACACTGGCTGACCTGTTACATGTGCGCTTGGCAGCTGAAGGCATCTGTGTTGGTCCAATGTTCATATGTGTCCGCGTTGCTGAGAAAAATGATGTTTTAATATATGCAAATGAGCCTATTGGTGCAATGGGGGCGTTACCATTACACCTAGAGGCTTCGCACTCTACCCTCTGCACTTTAACAGGGCCAGGCAGTAAAAACACCATCATGCCTGGCCCTGTTAAAGTGAAGAGGACACGGCAGTTGCAAAGAGAGCAGAGCCTATAGGTGTAACAGTAACGCCCCCGTTGCCCCTAGAAGCTCATTTGCATATATCAAAACATCAGTTTTCTCAGCAATGTGGACACATATGAACATTGGACCCAGACGGATGTCTTCAGCTGCCAAGCGCACATATAACAGGTCAGCCGGTGTCATAGGGACAGAACTGCTGACAGATGCCCTTTAAGTAGACGTTTTACTTGTACCTATGACCTCTCATTCACTCCTGCTTGATCTTTTGTCCCGTCTTCTCATCCTTCCTGAGTGGACGGGACCTAAAACAAAGCCTGTGGAGAGGCAGTGTGGCAGATATAACTCTGTTACTTCTTCTGTGTAAATGGTGGTCACTCAGTATCTAGAAATTCTGATATGAGAAGGGTCAATAGTCTAGAATGTCCTAATTACTATACGCTATGCATGCAATTATTTCCATGGAGTTGCCCTTTAAACTGCGGAACGCGATACAGCGTAGTAGTCACTTTTCAAATTGGACATTTTGTGGGTCATTCTCCATAGAGAAATTACTTTTTGCTGTGTCCCCTGTACAGATAAGATTATCAGACACCGCGCCTGCACATTGAAAGACACCGCGCACGCCATCTTCGCTGCTGAACTGGATCTGGAGTTCAACAAACTGTGTGAGGAGATTAAAGAAGCTCGCACCAAGAGAGGTATGTAGTAATCCATTCTCCTAACTTTCGTTCACGCCCGTTGATTTTCAATTAAAACACTGCACAAATGACAGGAAAGGGAGTGCAGATTAACCTGCAAATTATGCAGACAATATGCACGTCGGCCTCGATTTATCGCTGTGGTTGCGTTTGTTATGTAAACTAGCGTGGATATTACTGAAATTGCAGAATTACATCGGCATGGCATACACCGGTTTATGAACTACATGCCCCAGCATAACTTTCCATTCATTTAGATAACCTATGTGCAGATAAGTTTGCAGGGCACGTTGTATAATTTTTAATGGCACCATTTACCATATCCTGTATTAAAAAAAAAAGACTGTTTTGGGGGGGAAGCAAAAAAGTCTTTTCTGCCATGTTTCTTAGGTTTTGACAGAGTTCACTGTGCCAGACGGCGTTATTCTCTTGGTCTCTGTTACAGGAGCAGGAGACCGTTCAGGATGGATCTGGCACACAACTTTTGTCTCCGCTTTTAAAAATCTTCCTCTGAGCGAAAACCTGAGACAAGTTGTGCGCGCAGGACTTTTGTCTCTGCTTCAAAAATCTTCCTCTGAGCGGAAAACTTGCGGCCCCCATTATAGTCTATGGGGTCCGTAGGCTCTGTCCGCCTCAGTTATGTGCCAGATCCGTCCTGATTGTTGATGTAAACTCGGCCTTACTACTTTTAAAAGCATGAAAACCTTTGAAAAAAATCTTATGCATCACTGTACTGTTAACCCATACCATAGACTGGAATAGTATATTATTGCAATCTATGGGAATTTATTTATTTTTATCGGATTTGTTTTATTATAATTTTCTAAAATTGACAATTTGCAAGTTGTACACATACAGTCAATTCCAAAATATAAACATTATATCCCCAAACCAACCACCCACCCCATAGAGATAAACTGGCAGTGTATATTGTGTAGACAATTATAGCAAAGATACAGTAGTACGGATCATACATATGTGGTTTAGGTACCGGAATAAGAGGCATTTCTAGCGTATCAACTGCACAACCCCCAGGACATCCACCAGACATAAATGCCTACTCGCTGTATAACACTTCCCACACCTCTAGTAAGAGCGCGCCAGGGACTACATACTCCAGATCCATCGATCCACAAGCCCCAAATAGATTCACATTTTGAAATGCAATTTCGCTTAAAGGGAACCTGTCACTGGGATTTTGTGTATAGAGCTGAGAACATGGGTTGCTAGATGGCCGCTAGCACATCCGCAATACCCAGTCCCCATAGCTCTGTGTGCTTTTATTGTGTCAAAAAAACGATTTGATACATATGCAAATTAACCTGAGATGAGTCCTGTCCCTGACTCATCTCACATACAGGACTCATATATGGTTAATTTGCATATGTATCAAATTGTTCTTTTGACACGATAAAAGCACACAGTTATGGGGACTGGGTATTGCGGATGTGCTAGCGGCCATCTAGCAACCCATGTCCTCAGCTTTATACCCAAAATCCCGGAGACAGGTTCCCTTTAAGATATATTCCACTTTCCAAACGTAAATCTATGGGATTTTTAACAGATGCCTATTTTAGGGGGCTTGTCTGAGATTTCAATATCAATGGCCTGGCCTCAAGATGGGTCATAAATATCGAATTAGTGGGACTTCTGGCACCTCTGCCCATCAGCTGTACATTAGACACCTGAAAAATCCTTTTAAAGGGGTTGTCTCATCTTGGTAATCAACGTTTAATCAGTCCTAGGATCCTGTTTTCCATGTAGTTCATTTTTTAATTATGCCTCTGTCGCCTTGTCTTTTATTTCAAACAGCCCCAAGTTTCATGCTCAGCCACATCACAGCGCTGGGCGCACAGAAGCACTATATTGGCAGCTTGGCCCACTGATCTGGGGATTGACGGGGGCGAGTGCGCACACATTTTTGTGCCTGCGCTGTCACTCCCAGCCCTGGCCACCTTGTCAGTGCTCAGCTCTGCCCCCAGCAAGCAGGTAATCGAGGCCGACGGAGCTTGATTGTAGCAAGGCGAGACAACCCCTTTAAGCCCTGCCACAAGCAGGGCCTCACAGGTAGTGGTAGAGCCTTCCTAAGACCTTAGGTTGCCATGGTATTGAATCACAACCTTGCAATTTCCCTGTTGAGTTTCCCATCAGGGAGCAGCGGATGCCCCCACCCTTTGCCTAACTTCTCAGATGTCGCTGTTGTCACTGACCTCAGCATCTGAGTCTTTTTTTAAATGGCCGGGATTATTCCTCCTGTCAGTGGGGTTTGATACAGTCAGCACTGATTGGACAGTGTCAGACTTTTTAGGGGCCACCTCATTGACAAGGGGAACACCCATTAGACAATTTGAGGATCCATTTACACGACCAGATTTCAGGAGTCTGCGTCCGTACCTCAATTTTGCGGAATGAGTGCCGACCCATGAATTTCAACGGGACCGCAAAAGATGCCGACAGCACACCGCGTGCTGTCCGTATCCATAGTTCCACAGCCCCGCAAAAAAGAGAGAGCATATGTATTTATATCAGGGCTGGCCGCGTGCTGTCGGCAGAATACGGAACGCGCGCGGCTCCTACCAGTGTTTTGCGGATCGCAAAACACTTACGGTCATGTGAATGGACCCTTATTCAGACCATCGGGAATACGTTCAGCGCAATACTGCTGAGGACAGTGATTGGCCACGGCAGTCACGTGTTGTGTACCGCCACACCACCTCTGCAGTTTGTAAACGAGCATGGTCAGGAGGACTGGACAATAAAAAGGGAGTGTAACATAATTTAATTTTTTTATTCTCGACCATTTAGGGGCTTGTCTGAGATTTCTAAATATCGCTGCATAGACTGGTACTTTAAAAAAAAAAAAAAAAAAAAGTTTCCATTAAAATTTGCCCGTGCCTTGCTGTGAGGCTGCTCTGGAGTGAACGAGCAGACCTGGGGTATCTCAATTAATTTCAACCTTAGAAGTTTCTGCTGACGTGAAGGAAAGGTCCACTCTGAAGAGCTGAAAATGCATCCAAAAATATATTTTCTGGTGCTGTCCAGGATTAAATTAAGTTGCCTCTTATCTTGTCTGTGCAGGCTTGTCGGTGGCCACAGAGCAAATAAATCCCCAGAGTTTGGTGGCTCGGAAGGCGGAAACCGGAGCGGAGGACGTGTTCCGGAATAAGCACAGGATTGCGCTGGACATGGCAAATCATTCTACCTCCAAATGTCCATGTGAGTATGTTCTACCAATTAAACAGAATCCCTTGTAAAATAAGTCTTCATAGTTATCTATCGCTGGGAAAAGTCAGGTGGAGTCCAAGACGGCTGCCATTACAACTCTCAGCTAACCTGTATGGCGTTCTCACCTGGGCCCTAGGAAAGCTGGGTGACTGCCTCCTGTAATGCAGGAGAACTAGGTGAGCTGCATCCACCGGGGCAGGTAAAAACACCCTGAATCCAGGCACCTCGCTGAGAAGCATCCCGTATCTTGGCTTCCAGTGTCCAGAAGAGTACCATTTTGGTGGCTCGGCATTTTCCTGCACACACCAGCTGTCCTAAAATGTATAATGCATGCCACTAGGGCTGCAGTAAACAATTATTTTAGAAATCGAGTATTCTATCAATTATTTTTACGATTAATCGAGTAATCTAAGAAAAAAATGAATTAGTAGACTGTTTTCCCTCATAAAAAAAACCTGCCATTATTCCCCAACACCCTTCGTTCCCCCTCCTGTGCGATCAGCACAAGTGCGTCAGTGCCATCGTCTCCACTGTCCCTTAGTGCCATCGACGTTCCCCCACCCACCCCCTCTGTGCGATCAGCACAAGTGCGTCAGTTCCCCCTCAGTGCCATCGTCTCCACTGTCCCTTAGTGCCATCGGCGTTTCCCCCCCCCCCCACCCCCTCTGTGCGATCAGCACAAGTGCGTCAGTTCCCCTCAGTGCCATCGTCTCCACTGTCCCTTAGTGCCATCGGCGTTCCCCCCCCCCCCCTCCTCTGTGCGATCAGCACAAGTGCGTCAGTTCCCCTCAGTGCCATCGTCTCCACTGTCCCTTAGTGCCGACGGCGTTCCCCCCCCCCCCCCCCCCTCTGTGCGATCAGCACAAGTGCGTCAGTTCCCCTCAGTGCCATCGTCTCCACTGTCCCTTAGTGCCGACGGCGTTCCCCCCCCCCCCTCTGTGTGATCAGCCCAAGTGCGTCAGTTCCCCTCAGTGCCATCGTCTCCACTGTCCCCCAGTGCCTTCAGCTCTCCCCCACCCTCCTGTGAAATCATCATTCCCTCTGCTCCTCCTGACACCCGGAGTGCACAGCGTCATTGGTTGCTATGACGCTGTGCACTCCTGGCACCCGACCTCACCTCTCCAGCAGGGGGCGCCGCCGACACTCCATTGTTCCGCTCTGCGTCTGATGTCGAACAGCGCATCAGATCACGGCGTGCGTACGCCAGGTGATTAGTGCAGCGCGCGACCATGGATATGCTGTGTAGTGTCCAGAGGCTGTAAAGGGGAGTATTGGAGACCACGCAGCGGGAGTAATAGCCAGCGATTCACTCCCGCTCCGTGGTCACGTGACATAAACGTATCCTCGGTGAAAAAAATTTGCATCGAGGATTTTATTTGTAGAATTACTCGATTCAATTGAATAATCGTTTCAGCCCCACATGCCACCGTGTTGCTTCCATTTGATAAGAAGTACGTATTATGTGCGGGTTGTCAGGTCAGCGGTGTTGTCGGATACCAGAGTTTATGAAAAAGTTCTTGAATGTCACATATGGCAAAGTAAGTGGCTGAACACTGTAGGCTTGTTAGACTTCTCTCTAATATCACTGTATTGTGCATAGAACATGGTTCGTCTTTAACCATATAATGACCAGCAGTACTCCTTTTTTGCGTCAGTTGTCCAGGGTCTTTAAAGGGGTTGTCTCACTCCAGCAAATAGCATTTATCGTGTAGAGTAAGTTAATACAAGGCACTTACTAATGTATTGTGATTGTCCATATTGCCTCCTTTGCTGGCTGGATTCGATTTTCCGTCACATTATACACTGATTTATATCCAGTGGTTACGACCACCCTGCAATCCAGCAGTGGTGGTCGTGCTTGCACATTATAGGAAAAAGTGCCTGTTCCCAGGAGCGCAGAGGCAAGTGCTTTTCCCTATAGTAGGCAAGTACGACCACCAATGAATCCAGCCAGCAAAGGAGGCAACATGGACAATCGCAATACACTAGTAAGTATGTATCTTGGCATTTATCATGTAGAGAAAATTAATACATTTGCTGAAGTGAGACAACCCCTTTAATCTGCAGCATCATGTTCTTGCACTGCTAAAGAAGAGCCCTGCCTGGTATCCCATGTCCCGCTAGTGTGGGTGCTCGGCCAATAAACAGATTGGAGGAATGTTTGATTCAGGCTGATTTACCCTTGGATTACCACTACCATGGGTGATTGTCAGGATTAGAGGTTTCTCCCACTGTTACGCGGTCCAAGGTCTGTCCTGTTGGATGTTGAATCCTTGTGTTCCTCATAGAGATAAGCCGCCAGCCATGGCCTACACCCCTCTCCCCTGTCGGAGCACATGCATGCTCAGCTTGGCTGAGTTGAGCATACATTTGTATAGGGAGAGGAGCGAGAGCTGTAGGTTGTCCAAGCATTTGGGTCATGGCAGCCTTATAGTAATCTAATGTAGTGAGACAACAGTTTAGTTTTAGTCGATAATGTGTAAGACTCTGGTTTCTCCAGTGATTCGCCCACTTGGGATGTTCCCGTCTGCCAGGTGCGGTAAGGGGCTCGCGTTACGACAGCTGGCGCACTCCCACGGGTGCCCTGCATACACGAGCACTGCTTGCCAGGCCGTCTATTTGAACACAGCCCTGTAAAAGGTTGCCAAGTGTAAAATGACACTGCACGCACCGCACGGAGCTTTATAGAGCTCGATGTAAAAGCTTGTGCATCGGCCTGGTGGAGACGGATACGCGAGGCTGTGCATAGTTAGCGAACAGCTGACATGAATCTCAATGTGTCTCACCAGCCGGCGCCACACACCAGATACCGTTTCTTACAAGATTCGCATTCTGGAGGCCTTAGATACAGAAGAAACAGCAGCAAGCCAAGGGAGGCTTCCCTTCAGATGTCACCGGGATCCATATTTCCAGGGCATCAGCTGCTGTCTTTAATTAAAATACTCCATTATTTATAAAAAGGAGCCGTGAACGTGACCAAGGCTTGTCAGGCCTTCCCTGGAGGAGGCTGACATATAGCCGCTGCTGCAATGCAAACATGTCATGGTTATGTGCTGCCAGCAGCGGGCGCTGTACCTTGCCAGTCTTCTGTATGTGGCTGCAGATAAAGGACGGCTTTGGGTAAAATCATCGCTGCAGTACAGTGCTGCCCATCTTACCGGATCCACGGATTCATGCATCGCCCATGAGAAGGTCTCTAATTGCTCTGCATAACTCCTCCACTTTACACTTGCCGCAGTTTTCATAAATCTCTGCATGGAACCAAATTTAGCAAGGATCATCCGTTTTAGGATCCATTCACACGTCCGTAAGTGTTTTGCACCTGCAATGTGCGATCTGCAATTTGCAGACCACACATCACAGACACTATAATAGAAAATGCCTTTTTTGGTCCTCAATTGCGGACAAGAATAGGATATGTTCCGTTTTTTTCAGGAACGGAATTGCGGATCCCGAAAATGCGGATTTGCATCCGTTCCAGCCCCATTGAAAGTGAATAGGTCTGCAAATTGTAGAACAAATTAAATTACGGACGCGTGAATGGACCCTTAAAGTGGTTGGCATTGTGGCTGAGGGGGCAGAAGAGATGGACCCCCCTCCATCAGCTAAGATGAGGTCTGGATCAATGTAAATCTTCATTTTTGCCTGCAGCAAAATGAGCACTTGCCGAGGGTCCCAGAAGTGATCCCTCCATTACATGCTATTAGTTTTTCTTTGAAGGACTGTTTTAGCGCCCTGGGCAGCCCCTTTAATTTGTGCTGTCTATCTGTGACCTAGTTCTTGATTGGCTTATAGGTCTCCAACACTACAGACAGAAGATCTGTGTCTGCTCTTACATTTACTCAAATTATATGTCCTCTTCCCTCCTTGACCTTTTTAGAAGTAAAGTGTCTGGAATATGTCCTTGGCGGGCTTAAAGGGGGTATTCCGTGAACAATGTAAAAGATGAAAATCGGACTTCATGTAGAGCAGTGTTTCCCAACCAGTGTGCCTCCAGCTGTTGCAAAACTACAACTCCCAGCATGCCGGACAGCCTTTGGCTGTGCGGGCATGCTGGGAGTTGTAGTTTTGCAACAGCTGGAGGCACACTGGTTGGGAAACACTGAGATAGAACATGACCATCTCTTTCTAACAAAGCTAGAACCAGCCCTGTACCTCACATGGATCCATAGATCTCCCCATTCATTGCTCCAATTGCTCTGCTAGATTTATTTCAAGCTGTCAGCTTTGGGGCGTGTCCTGTCTGCTGCAGCTGGTGTCAGTTGAAGGGTGGAACTGAGCATGTGCAAAGAATTTTGAGAAAGAAAACAGCAGTTGGCGCTGTACAGAGATCTCGGCGAATAACAATGCAATTACAAAAGTATTCAGATCCAGGTGCTGGTTTGAAAAATGTGAAATTTTTCATTGGACAACCCCTTGAACGGTGCACACTTCTTGCAGTACAGCCTTAAAGGGATATTACAAGATTGTGTTATTGATAGCCTATCCTGAGGATAGGCATTCAGTATATCTGATCGGCAGGGGCCTGACGCCCTAAAACTACTGCAGATCAGCTGATTCCTTGAAGCTCCAGCGCCATCCATGGTGTAGTGGACAGAGCTTGTAATTGCAGACTTGCTTCTACTCCAATGGAAGCAGCACTGCAGATACCAGCTCCATCCAGCGCTGGCGCTACAAGGAAACAGCTGGTCTTCAGGGGTGTGGGGTGTCGGACCCCCGTCGATCAGATATTGAGGACCTATCCAGAGGATACTCTGTGAGAAAATCCTGGCCAACCATTTTAATGCTTGCGTAGGAGTAGAATAGTGAACATTTACCAGTAGTAAAGCAACAATCTAGTGGCATCTCCTGGGTTTTGGGCACCAGGCGCTGATCGGACACCAATGAGGTTGGTCTCTGAGCTTTTTAACCTCTTAGGTGCTGCGGGTTAAACAATGTGATCATAACAAATACACAAATGATAAGGATCAGGGGAAAAAAATAATCCATGAGTTAGTCTTGGTCTTCATTGTGACGTAATCACGTGCAATTTTACATTTGCTGCAATTTTGGGGGGGGTCATTTGCAATATTGGGCTCGCATGAATTTGCATGTACGTCTGCCATCTACTGTGACCCCCGTATAGCAGGGGGCTGCAATCTTGGTATGATGAGGACTTGTTTTTAGTCTACCTGGTTCCCTGACCTTACAAAAAATGCAGTAATGCTTTTAACAGGGGTCCTAGCTAGAGGCACAAAGTGCACACTGCCGACCAGAGACGGAGCGAGACCTAAAGACCTTTCTATAATAAATGGTAAGGAATTAAGTGCTAGAAAGAGGTTGCTAGAATTTAGCTTCATTCAATTCCCCTTCTGTGCTGCAGGTGGCGCCCACATCACACGCATCTCTCCTATTGTCCAGAACGCCTTCTCGTTTATTTCTTTGTCGTTGTACCTTTTCTTTTTAATCACCTGCAGCTCCGTGAACGAACTGTGCGCCAAGGTGCAGACCAAGAAGTAATTACGGAACTGGTATCTTCCTGAAAATCTTTTGATAAATTGTTTATTCTTTGGATTCACTAAAAATTGCTACCTCCACGTCCTAATGATTACGGCGCTGAGCCGAGCATTGTGCATTACCCCAGCTTGTTAGAGGAGCCTCAGCACTGCCGGGCGTGTAGTCAGTGGTCACGTTCTTGTTGGTGTGATACAAGCTGATCCTCTCCTGTTGGCTCAGTCTGAGGAGAGTCTCTTAGACAGGTTTTTCCCCCCTTGGATAGATGCAGCCTTTGTAACCGGTGTGAAATAGCGTATAGCAGAATGTCAGATTGCCCTGCTCTATACTTACACCAAGAGCTTCTCTTAATAGTGTATTCCCAGTAGGCACATGTCTGTGTCTTCACATCTTAATGACCTGCTCGGGCGCCATGCTTCTTAAGACGATTAATCCCAATGCTGAGGCTCCGTTTTTGTCCCAATGCATTTTTTTATTTTTTTTGATCGGTGGGGGTCCTACACCCAGGAATTCCACTCTTTAGCAGTTTTGAGAAGTCTGTGGCGCTCCTGTGAGCGTCACTGTCTTCTTGCAGCTCACTAAGCACAGCACCGAACACTGTATAGCGGTTGTGCTAGCTCACTTCTATGTGGCTGAGCTGCTCCTAGGCCACGTGACCAATGAATGTTGGCCCTTGGCCCTTGCAGGCACAGTTGTTTGGGCTTCCCTGAATTTTTTATTTTTTTTCCCCAGCCATATTATTCCCTGTTTCAGCTGCACAGCTAGATGCATTTCACTCAGAAGCAGGGAGCGTCTCCCTTCTGCCAGCACTGTACGGCTAGCATCCTTTTCCTTCCCACTATGTTTGTTTTCGGCTCTGGAGCTCACAGGGCAGATAAGGAGGGATAAATTACACTTACAGTAAGGCAGGGGGCTCCTGTTAAGTGCAGAAGCAGTTATTTCCCTAACGCCTCCACACCGGCACGGATAGAAGGATTCAGTTGTTAATACCTAGTGCCGTTGTGGAGGCTACGGGAAATCAAATTACCAGTAAGAGTAATCATCTATTATCAGGCTCAGGATCTCGGCCAGCTCTCGCACGCCCACACTTCCTCTCCGTCGTCTTCTGTGTCTGTTAACAGGGACGGATCTGGCCCGACAACAGGCAGTGGACTGCAACTTGGGCAGAAGCGAGACCCCTAGAGGCCCCGAATTTACAGTTGTTTGTTTCTCCCAGGGGGCTGCAGGCAGATATATATTTTTTTTTCAACGAAGTGATTTAGAAACTTGCTAGTTACACCAAATTGTGTGAAAGTGCATTGAGTCTAACACATTTCGATTTAGTGTGGACCCATCAGAAGATCTGTGAGGAATCTCTTATAGGCTGCAGTTGTTGTTGGCTCCTTGAAGCTTGCTCAAGAGAGCTACATTAAATTCACCGAAGAACTTGACGGCTTAGCAGTACTGAAATCTGCCAACCAGTGCTGCTGGTTTCTTCACTCTCGGCGATTTGGAGGTCCTAGTGCTAGGAGTCCCAACAGTACCATGAGGACAGGTCAGAATATAGAAAGATATGCGCATTCATCACTTAACATTAACCACACACTGGACACAATTGGTTTACTTGGCGTAAAATGTCTAACTTTTTGAAGAATTGTCCGCAGCTTTCCAGGGCACGGCTTGTGGTTTGCACAGTCGACTGTTAGGTAGACTCTATTTTCTTTGTTTTTGTTTTTCTTAAAGAAAAGCCTGCAGCTAATTTCCAACATTTGCTTCAACCCTGGGATTTATTAGGAGCCTGTCTTCCTGAAACTTGTTTTTTTCTGTCAAAACTTGAAGTGGTCTGCGGTGGGCTCCTGTCCCAGCTGTGGGGAAGTGAATGCACCTCATCGGTTGTCTTTTTTCCAACCTTTTGTTCATATTTTTATTTTATTTCCAAAGCACATATCTGATTAATTTGTTTATTTCTTTAATTAACAGTTCCCATCCGGAAGAAGCACCGCCGGCGCTCTCAGTGGGGCAGAGGAATAATTAGGAAAAAGAAATCCACTTATTTAAAGAAGGACGACGAAGATTCCAAGTTTCGAGATGACGAAGACAATGAGGATCCCTTGGAGAATGGAGACTGTCTGGAGGAGAACGGAGACGAGACAGGAGATCACTCAGTGACCAACGATGAGTCCTCCTGTGACATTATGGATGCAGAGGTGGACCACCAGAATGGGACCCTTGAAAAGGGCAGCAGCTTTGTGTCCACCGAGGAGGACACCTCAAACGAATCCATGTTGGTCAATAACGATGTAGCATTGAAGGAGAGAACAGTTACTTGCAAGGATCCTCCCCTTGCTGCAGACTATGTAAATGGCTGTGCATCAATGGACAGTATAGAAAGCACACCAGTGTCCGATATCCATAATGGAAATGCAAAATCCGGTAACCTCGAGACTACAGACAAAGGCTCTGACTCGGGAGCCCCCCACGATGAACTAGTAAACTGCTGTGATGCAGCAAGTGCAGGTCAAGATGCAGCCAATCAAAGTAACGAGCTTGAGGAAGAGCCGGACAGTGTGGAATTATTAGATGTACAAAGAGGTAAGTGGACCACTTAAAGGGTCAGAAGGGAATGTCTCGGGTACTTACAGGGGTTGACCCACCTTTTTCAAGTGACTGCCTATCTTCAGGATAGGCCATCGCTAGCTTATCTGGGGTCCGACACCCCGCATCGCTGCTCTACTGTGTACATGTTCTCTGTAGCTGGCACTGGAAGTAGACAGCGCCGTAGTGGGCAGTACTCGTCACTGCAGTGCTCATTCATTTCAGTGGGAATAGCGTCGATCGGCTGGTGATGTCCTTTCCTAAGGGTTGGCATCTGTCAACAGTTTTGTACCTATGACACTGGCTGACCTGTTACATGTGCGTTTGGCAGCTGAAGGCATCTGTGTTGGTCCCATGTTCATATGTGCCTGCATTACTGAGAAAAATGATTTAATATATGCAAATGAGTCTCTAGGTGTAACGACAACGCCCCCGTTGCTCCTAGAGGCTCTGCTCCCTCTACAACTGCTGCACCCTTTGCACTTTGTCAGGGCCAGGCGTGATTTATGTTTTCACTGCTTGGTCCTGTCAAAGGGGAGAGGACTGAGAGAGCAGAGCCTCTAGGTGTAACTGTAACGCCCCGATTGCTCCTAGAAGCTCATTTGCATATAAAAAAAAATTCTCAGCTATATGGACACGTGTACATGGGACCAACACAGATGCCTTCAGCTTCCAAGTGCACATGTAACAGGTCAGCCAGTTTTGTAGGTACAGATACCCTTTAATAAAGACTATTTGAAAACCAATGATTTTTGGCCCAAAATAGTAAGCAGGTGATTTCAATTTTATGGCTGGTTGGGGTTGGTGGGGTTACACATCGGGGATGATGCATGAGAGGGAAAAAAGATAAAGTTACCGTATTTTACAGCTAATAGATATAGTTTTTAATATCATGTTGCCACTTGCTTTCAGTTGTATTGTGTCTGCCTCATTTCCCTTACAGGTTTTCCGGCTGACTTTTCACATATTGGCTGCAATATCTTGCCAGTCTGTGATGTGGTGAGAAGCGTTGGGATTCAGCCAGCGAACCTCTCCTGAGCACAAAGCGTCTGTTTAGTAAATGCTCGAAGCTCAGCTTTTAGGATGCCCCCATTTCAGGAAAGCTTTTAGATGCCAGTCTCATTGAAAATACAGTAGCTGCTTAAATATCGTGAAAAGACGGCGCAAGCTCGGCGCCGCGCGGAAAGGTTACGCCTGAGGAATCCGGCTGGTTTCAAATGTTGAGCAGCTGCTTCATCAAAACCATGACCACATCTGGATCCTTAGTTAAACATCATCTTAAATGATCAAATATCAGGCGCCGGGCGGCTCGATAATTATTGCTGTCAGATTAAAAAGTTCACGTTTCTGTATAACACATGCCACTGCGTAGCGAGAGTGCGGGTCCGCAGGTTTTCTTATAGACTGGGGGGGCGCATGCGGTGTCAGGGATCGGTCTCAGGACCAGGTGGAACCTCTGCCACCGTGGAGAACATAGTCTTAACCTGATGAAGTCTTAAAGAATAACCTTTTTTGTTTTGCTAGTTTATTAGAGCCAGGCATGTATACCTGAGTCTGTCGGTGATTGCCAAAAGATCTGGAATTACCTTAGAACAGGTTCCATTAATGTCTCCTGTCCCTTTACACTGCTCCCTTAAAAGACCGTTGCTAGGGCTCATCTGTCTCCGGCTAGGAAGACAGAGGGGCGGTCCTTCACACTGCTTGCCTGCAGGAGGCGTGTCTCTCAGTGATCCAATCTGATTGGCTGGCAGGAAGCTGCTGGCTACAGCAAATTTGTATGTGACCTGAGGGAAAGCAGTTTTGGCCTCAGAGCTGGCAGAGGAGCCATCTTGAGAAGATCCTCATAATGTAGGCTTTAAAACAGCCGTAACTAAGGGGAAACGCATGGAAAACTAAAGATTGGTTTATGCATAATGCTGCTGCTGTAACATATGCTAAAATAGATTTTTTTTTTTTTATGAAAATATGATCGTTATCCTTTAACCTGATGAAGCTTTTCACAGGGAACTGTATACCGACTGACCGTGCATATCTCACTTGTGTGTCTTTATGGTGAAGTGATTTGAAGGGATATTTTCTGCCCTTCCTCTTGGCTAAATGTGCGCTGAGAATATTTTGTGTGTTTTTTAAATCTGATTGAAGTCAGTGTCACCTGTGCTAAGCTGATGACTGCCTCCTCCTGCCGCAAGCTGGCAGCGGATCTATGGATTGTCCTGGTTAGCGATCATCTGCTTTTTTTTATAATTTTGAAACTTTGTGAGTGAACTCTCACCGGGGCTAATTTTATTAAGACAGGCATTAAAGGAGTTCTGTGAGACTCGTTAATACGGATGATGACCTGTGCTCTGGATAGGTCATCAGTATGGGATCTGTCTGACACCCAGGACCCCCACCAATTCGGCTGTCTGAGATGGCACCGCAATAGAGCTGCAACCTGCTCTTGTTTTTCCTAGGTTATGTGATGTCATGTTCATGTGCTCTAAGCACAGCTCACATCCCCCTAGAAGTGAATGAGGCTGAGCGTGATACCGAGCACGGCCACTATACAATGTACGGCGCTGTGCTTGGTGAGCTGAGAGAAGGCCGCAGCACTTGCAGGACCCCCACCAGTCAGATACTGAGAGGTTAAGTCATCAGTCTTAAAGGGGTTGTCTCACTTCAGCAAATGGCATTTATCATGTAGACAAACTTAATAGAAGGGAGTTACTAATGTATTGTTATCCATATTTATTCCGTTGCTGGCCTGATTAATTTTTCCATCATATTATACGCTGCTCATTTCTATGGTTCCGACCACCCTGCAATCCATCAGTGGTGATTGTGCTTGCACACTATAGCAAAACGCGTTGGCCTTCCTGGTGGCGGGACTATAGGAGCGCACACAGGCTAGTGCATTTTCCAATAGTGGGCAAGCACAGCGACTGCTGATGGATTGCAGGGTGGTCGTAACCATGGTAACGAGCAGTGTATAATGTGATGGTAAAATGAATAAAGCCAGCAAAGGAGGCAATATAGAGAATCGCAATACTTCTGGGGATTCGCGTCCCCACCTATCCCTTGGTTGAACTTGATGGACCATATTAACTGTGTACCGTAATTAGTAAGTGCCTTGTATTCCTCTTCATGATAAATGCTATTTGCTGACGTGGCACAACCCTTTGGCTACCGGATTTTTTTGTTTTTGTTTTTTGTTTCATTTTTCTTCTCTATTTTGTGTGAGCCATAACTTCTTTTTTTTTTAGATAGATAGATAGATATTAGATAGATAGATATTAGATAGATAGATATTAGATAGATAGATATTAGATAGATAGATATTAGATAGATAGATATTAGATAGATAGATAGATAGATATGAGAGATAGATAGATAGATAGATATGAGATAGATAGATAGATATGAGAGATAGATGGATAGATAGGAGAGATAGATAGATAGATAGGAGATATAGATAGATAGGAGATATAGATAGATAGTAGGAGATATAGATAGATAGATAGGAGAGATAGATAGATAGATAGGAGATATAGATAGATAGGAGATATAGATAGATAGGAGATATAGATAGATAGATAGGAGATATAGATAGATAGATAGGAGAGATAGATAGATAGATAGGAGATATAGATAGATAGATAGGAGATATGAGATATGAGATAGATATGAGAGATAGACAGATATGAGAGAGAGAGACTCACATAGCTATATGAGGGCTTTTTTTTTGCGGGACAAGTTGTACTTTCTAAGGCTACTTTCACACTTGCGTTCGGGGCTCCGCTTGTGAGTTCCGATTGAAGGCTCTCGCAAGCTGCCCCGAAAGCATCCGTACGGCCCCAGTGCATTCTGAGTGGATGCGGATCCGCTCAGAATGCATCAGTCTGGCACCGTTTGGCCGTGCGGAGGCAAACTGATCCGTCCAGACTTACAATGTAAGTCAATGAGGACGGGTCCGTTTGAGCCATTTTGTGTCAACTTCAATTTCAAACGGATCCGTCCCCCATTGACTTTCAATGTAAAGTCTGGACGGATCCGTCTGAAGCTACTTTCACACTTAGAATTTTTCTGAAATATAATGCAGACGGATCCGTTCTGAACGTATCCCATCGTCTGCATTATATGAGCGGATCCGTCTGTGCAGACACCAGACGGATCCGCTCTGAACGCAAGTGTGAAAGTAGCCTTATGCCACCATTAATTGTGGCATAATGTAGTGGGAGGCGGGAAAATTCCAAATGGAGTGGAATTGGAAAAAAACGCAATCTCTCCACCGTTTTTTATCGGTTTTGTTCCCACAGCGTTTCGTTTATGGCAAAACTGACCCACGACCTTCATTCTCTGGGTCAGTACGATTACAACGATACCCTATATGTATAGGTAAAAATAAATGTAAACTTTGATAAAAATAACTTTTTTTTCATCACCATATTCTGACCCCCATAACTTTTTTATACTGAGCTTTTATTTTTTTTTATTTATTTTAACAATCTGTACTGTTTGATACCATTTTGAAGTGTGCGTGACTTTTTGATCACATTTTAGTTAAAAAAAAAATAAAAAAATTTGGGGGGGGGGGTGTAAGAGTAGCAATGAAAAAATGGCAAATCGGCCATTTTGACCCTTATTCCCTTATTTCCGTTTCGCAATTCACTCTATTGGAATTTTTTTTTTTCTATTTTATTTTCGGTCGCGGCGATACCCATGATGTTTATTAAACTTTTTTATATATATTTTTATAAATTTTTTTTTATTTATTTAACTTTTATTTTTTGTGATCATTTTGTGGCTCACATATGAGCTTATGTTTTTTAATTTTTCTTTTTTGTTTCAGGGACTTTATATTTGCCATTGAAAGTCAATTTTGCTCATTTCTTATCCTGGCCTGCCATCTGGTGGCCAAAATAAGAATTGCAATCACAATAAACCCCAGCTGGGATTTATTCTGATTTTATAGTGGGAGCGATCCCTTCCCGTGCAAGCGAATTTACAAGGTGGTGAGCTGTCTTTCTTCTATATGAAAATAAGAATTGCAGACTGAACCCTTTCAGCCTCATCAGCGAGGCTGAATGTGTTCAGCGCAAGTACCGATGCCCCATTTGGCCACATGGGGCATCGGTAGGATGCCTGGAAGCATAAGCTTTCCGGCTTTTTGCTCATTTAGATGCCGTGACCTCACTCGTCATTATTGCCGGTCACGGTAATTGGCTGCAGGTCTCTGCTGTATGAAACAGCAGAGATCTGCTGGCCATGACGTCCGCTGCACGTGCGAGCGGTCACCATGTTCGCACATTGCTCCAGCGCCGTACATGTACGGTGCTGGTAGCGAAAGGGTTAAAGTGTAACTGTCATTCTTTTTGTAATGTATAGGGGCAGTCATGTTGACTATTTTTGTAATATACTTCAATTACTGAAATCGTACATTTCGATTAGAAAATAGCGCTAAAGTGGCCCTTTTTGAGCCTTAGTAGCGCTCCTGTCTTCTGTCTACAGAACAGTCAGTGTAGAGTAGGTATCCACTGTTAGGCCTCCTGCACACAAACGTGTGCTTCCCGTTGCTGCATTTGCAGATCCGCAATACACGGGCACCGCTCTGTGGCCATTCTGCTTCACGGATGCGGACCCATTCACTTTAAAGGGTCCGCGAATCCGGAGATGCAGAATGGTGCGGAACGTAAGAACGGAACCCAACGAAAGCACTACTGAGTGCTTCCGTGGGGTTTCGTTCCGTGTTTCGCAAAAAGATAGGACATTTTCTATGGAAACGGCCAGATTGCGGACCCATTAAAGGGAATGTATCAGCTGCGGCTTCCCCACAGAGGATGTTTGTGCATTGCGGCCCGCAGCACGACCATGGGGTGCACACGTTTGTGTGCAGGAGGCCTTATGTAAATAGAAGACAGAGGAACTTTGCTAAGGCTTAAAATGGGCCACTTTAGAACTATTTTTTTTAATCGAAATGTACGATTTCAGTAATTAAAGTAGATTTACAAAAATGGTCAGTATCACTGCCCCTCCACTATATTAAAAAGTTGCTGAGGGTGATGCATATTTTGAAAAAAGTGAGAGCACTAGCCCCAGTGTGTAGCCATGTGCCAGGACAATGTATTTGGTCTCATCTGTCTGTTCTGCGCTCACACAGGTGAAGCAGAGGGCACGAGACCACTGACCGATCAGCACCTGGAGGAAGTGCTGGACCCAGAGCCACCGCTACTTGTGGATCACAAGAGACTCGAGGTAAGCAGCCACTTCAGTTATTATGTGACTATATACTCTTACACATGGGTAGTAAAGAGATCCTCGCCTTTTATACATGCTCTTTAAAGGGGTCATCCGCTTCCCTCTGCCATCAGTGCTGATTATTAAGGGCAGGGTTTCCGAATCCCTGGTGATCAGCAGTTATGGCGGCACATACTTCCTGCAGCTGAAAGGGAAGCATTGGATCAAGTGCTGGCCACACATTAGATGTACAGTACAGACCAAAAGTTTGGACACACCTTCTCATTCAAAGAGTTTTCTTTATTTTCATGACTATGAAAATTGTAGATTCACACTGAAGGCATCAAAACTATGAATTAACACATGTGGAATTATATACATAACGAAAAAGTGTGAAACAACTGAAAATGTCATATTCTAGGTTCTTCAAAGTAGCCACCTTTTGCTTTGATTACTGCTTTGCACACTCTTGGCATTCTCTTGATGAGCTTCAAGAGGTAGTCACCTGAAATGGTTTTCACTTCACAGGTGTGCCCTGTCAGGTTTAATAAGTGGGATTTCTTGCCTTATAAATGGGGTTGGGACCATCAGTTGCGTTGTGGAGAAGTCAGGTGGATACACAGCTGATAGTCCTACTGAATAGACTGTTAGAATTTGTATTATGGCAAGAAAAAAGCAGCTAAGTAAAGAAAAACGAGTGGCCATCATTACTTTAAGAAATGAAGGTCAGTCAGTCTGAAAATTGGGAAAACTTTGAAAGTGTCCCCAAGTGCAGTCACAAAAACCATCAAACGCTACAAAGAAACTGGCTCACATGCGGACCGCCCCAGGAAAGGAAGACCAAGAGTCACCTCTGCTGCGGAGGATAAGTTCATCCGAGTCACCAGCCTCAGAAATCGCAGGTTAACAGCAGCTCAGATTAGAGACCAGGTCAATGCCACACAGAGTTCTAGCAGCAGACACATCTCTAGAACAACTGTTAGGAGGAGACTGTGAATCAGGCCTTCATGGTAGAATATCTGCTAGGAAACCACTGCTAAGGACAGGCAACAAGCAGAAGAGACTTGTTTGGGCTAAAGAACACAAGGAATGGACATTAGACCAGTGGAAATCTGTGCTTTGGTCTGATGAGTCCAAATTTAAGATCTTTGGTTCCAACCACCGTGTCTTTGTGCGATGCAGAAAAGGTGAACGGATGGACTCTACATGCCTGGTTCCCACCGTGAAGCATGGAGGAGGAGGTGTGATGGTGTGGGGGTGCTTTGCTGGTGACACTGTTGGGGATTTATTCAAAATTGAAGGCATACTGAACCAGCATGGCTACCACAGCATCTTGCAGCGGCATGCTATTCCATCCGGTTTGCGTTTAGTGGGACCATCATTTATTTTTCAACAGGACAATGACCCCAAACACACCTCCAGGCTGAGTAAGGGCTATTTGACCATGAAGGAGAGTGATGGGGTGCTGCGCCAGATGACCTGACCTCCACAGTCACCGGACTTGAACCCAATCGAGATGGTTTGGGGTGAGCTGGACCGCAGAGTGAAGGCAAAAGGGCCAACAAGTGCTAAGCATCTCTGGGAACTCCTTCAAAACTGTTGGAAGACCATTTCAGGTGACTACCTCTTGAAGCTCATCAAGAGAAGGCCAAGAGTGTGCAAAGCAGTAATCAAAGCAAAAGGTGGCTACTTTGAAGAACCTAGAATGACATATTTTCAGTTGTTTCACACTTTTTTGTTATGTATATAATTCCACATGTGTTAATTCATAGTTAGCCTTCAGTGTGAATCTACAATTTTCATAGTATAAAACTCTTTGAATGAGAAGGTGTGTCCAAACTTTTGGTCTGTACTGTATATTGGACCAACCCGAGATCAGCCACCCACCTAATGTGAACGGAGCCTTCCGATTTATCCCCCAGATATCGGAGAGAACGACTCTCCTGTACAAGCGCTACTTCCCTATCAGGATTACACTGTGCGTTGTCTCCCTTGCAGCAGCACAGTGTGATTACAACTGTTCATCCCGTTCAAGTGAATGAAACAAACAATTGTGACTACATGGCGCATCCAACACAACACACGGTGTAATCCTGAAGAGGCATTAGAGCGTTGCCTCCTCTTCAAACAACTGATCCAAGGGGACGGCCACATTGATAACCTATCTTGAGGATGGGTTATCAATATGTACTATAAGTCACCATCGGCTCCCCTTGGGAACACCTGCATGCTCGGCGAGCTGGCATGAGTGCGGCGTTATATTTTAGCTTGCACTGCATTACAAATATATGGAAGGACCAGGTCTGTTTATATTGTTTATTATTTTTTTCTACAGAGTTTGCTTGACAAAGTGGTAAAAAAGAGCGATAATTTAACAGTCGACGAACTAGAACGATGGTACTCTGCTCTCAGCCAGTGCATCTACACACACAGGACGGACTATGATAAAACAAGTCTAATAGAGGTAAGTGGTTAGTAGTGGGACCCTCCAGAGCGCCTACCGCTTGAGTCTGTAAAATTTTGTATAAAAAAAAAATATTAATTTTTCTTTAGGTGTATGGCCTTGAAGAGGCCCTGCCAATGGCATGTCTCATCTGTCTAAATATTCCTAAGACTTGAAAATTTCGATCCTTGAAAGGGTTTTGTACCTGGGACATATCTGCATGTCACTGGTTGATGTCTTAACAGCTTGAATCTCTCACATTAAGGCTCCATTCACTCGTCCATATAATGGGTCCGCATCTGTTCCACAAATTGCGGAATGGGTGTGGACCCATTCATTCTCTATGGGGACACTATGTGCTCTCTGCATTTCCGGAGCGTGCCACAGATCTTCCGGTCCGTGGCTCCAGAAAACAATAGAACATGTCCTATTCTTGTCTGCAATTGCAGACAAGAATAGACAGTTCTATGGAGGTGCCGGACGGATGTATTGCGGATCCACAATGCACTACGGACGTCTGAATGGAGCCCAAGAGGCTCAAAGGTGCTTGCGTCTATTCACTGGTTATGGCAGCTCATTCCAGTCTATATGGGTGCACCAGATATAGCATGCGGAAGACTGAGAGGTAATTTTGATTGGTCTGACTGCCAGTACACTGTGTACTATTATCGCCTGCACATAGACTGTAAATGTGTATAGAACAGTAGGGCGGTACCTTTTTTATAGTAAAAAAATAAATATATAAAATGCATAAGAATTTTGTAAAATTATGTACCAAACTGCAACCCTCTATATAAAGTACAGATGTTCCCGCAACAATAACAACACGAACAAGAAATGGAAAAAGTGGTCCATGCTGGAATGAAAAAAAAATAATAATTTAAAATTGGCCAAAGCCAGACTGTCAGAATTGGCCCGGGGGGTTGTGTGGTAAATTAAAAGAAAAAAAAATTATCATGGCTTAAAAAAAAATCAAAAGATATAGATTCCAGTTCTGACACTTCCGGTCTCTACTTCCTGGTCCCTCCCTACTTTCAGGAAATGTGGCCAGTCAGCAGATGTAACGCAGAACTGCCAATGATGGGCTGAGCGGCCACTTTTCCTGAGACCCAGAGGGGCTGGGTACCTGGGGAGCCGTGTGGATCGTGGAGTTTTTTTCTTTTTCCCCCCTCCCTGACTCTTTAATATATATATATATATATATATATATATATATATATATATATATATATATATATATATTAAATATATTAAATTATAATACACGTTTTTGCCATCCGTTTAACATTTGCACATTTTTTTTTTATTTTTTTTTTTATTTTTATTTTTTTACAGCACATCTGTTAAATGGATAGCAAAAACGTGATATGAATCCCCCCAAGTCCTTTAGGCACTAGCTGTTGTCCTTGAAGGGGTTGTCTCTCTTCTACAAATGACATTTATCATGTAGAGGAAGTTAATACAAGGGACTTCCTAATGTATTGTGATTCTCCATATTGCCTTCTTTGCTGGATAGATTCATTTTTCCATCACATTATATACTGCTCGTTTCCATGGTTGTGACCACCCTGTAATCCAGCAGTGGTGGTCGTGCTTGCACAATATAGGTAAAGGCTCTGGCCTGTCTGGTGGTCTGGACAGACGGAGCTCACACAGTCCAGCACTTTTTCCTATAGTGTACAAGCACGTCCACGGCAGCTGGATTACAGGGTGGCCGTAACCATGGAAACAAACATTGTGTGATGTGATGGAGAAATGAATCTAGGAGGCAATGTGGACAGTCACAATACATTACTAAGTGCCTTGTATTAACTGATAAATGTCATTGAGACCTTTAGTACTCCTATGGTGAATTAATAAATGATTCTGCTTTTTTGCAGGAGATGGAAAGAACAGTTGATAAATTTCTTACATTCCTGTGAAAGCTGCCAAAACGGCAACACCTATTCTGTGACTCCTCCCGAGAGTGCAGTCCTCCGAGCTATTTTATTCCTAGTGGCACCAAGTTCTGCTCTGAGCCTCGCTCTCCATTGTTCAACCTCTCACCATCTGCTGTTCAATGGGATTGGTGCTATTGTCTCAGGTACCTGATGCCAACCAGCCTACTAGAACCAAACAGAACTTCATGTCGCAAGTGGACAAAATGGGGGGGAAAAAACACAAAATTTAAAGAAAAAAAAAAACACAAAATGGAAAAAAAATAAACACATCTTGAAGATTTGAGGTGCTAATGGCGGATGAATGACAAGTCCACCCTTCTGTCTACACTCTGATGCTAGAAAGCCATCTGCACCAACTACCTTCTCTTCTTGTGAGAGATGGGGGATCAAGTCCATGCGATGGAAGTAAAAAAAAATAAAAAATTATCAAAAAGACTGAATCATACAGGAGCCAGGAATTTGGGCTTATTTATTTCTCTTTTTTACGTCTCGTTTTGTGTTATCGCTCCCTGAACCATTGATTTATATTATTTTGTTTGTTTTTCTCAGTCTCTTGTGATTCGTTCTCAGAAGCAGTGTGGGAACCGGTTAGTGGCAGCTTATTCTTAAACTCGAAGCTCGCCCCTTCTCTGTGCCTTCTTTTAACACTAGAATTGGGGTATTCTGTTCATTTTGGTGCATTTCTCATTGGGATAGGAGCAATCGGTGGAAAAGAGAAATAAAAAAAAAATAACATTTTGTCTGTGATGTAAACCTGTTTGAGCTCAGAACTAGTTAGTATTAGTATTTTTGTCTAATTTCTTTTGTGGTGCAGACTGCCCTGAAGTGTTTAAAACCTCTCGTAAACCCAATCGAAATGGACACCTCTCCCTAATTACCAATTATTTTTTTTGATCATTGGGGTTGAGATAAATGTTACAAATCTGTATGTCAGGCTGAACAGATATTTTTCTAAAATTGCTCTCCTCCGCTCTATAATGTGAAGACTCCACCTTGCTGTCGACCCCAGGCATCAGATCTATCGATCAGTCTGTGTCCTTGGGGCAGTCGGTGTCTGGAGCTGCCAGACCTTTCCTCGATGGTTTCTGGCAAGGAAAATGGTTCAGAAGTTTTTTGTTTTTTTTTTTTGTTTTTTTCAGTTTCCCTACCAAGATACTTGGTGCTGGAGGCGATTGGCAGATCGGTAGACCCGTTCCATAGAACTAACATGCCTGTTAATAGCATTGGGATGTCCAGCAGATACTTCATCATCAGACTTTACATCTGTGTTATCTTCTTGTTTATTAGACCTGGCAATGCCCAGTTTTGAGTCTTTTGGCTTTTGAGATGCTTGGCGCTATAGTCTGACACCAGTGTTGTAACGGTGCTATTTCTAGTATGTCCCAGTTAAATTTTTTTATGCCTCTCAACCAGAAACACAGGGAGCAGATCCTTCTAGTATCTGACCCAACAACTACGCATGGTGCCCGACCCTTCAATATGCAATGGGGGGGGGGGTGGGGGGAGAAATGTCCATCTCGTATCGACTGATGATGGCCAGACTCACTCATAGGCTCCACGTGACCATATTGTTGGCCATCGCTGATATATTGTGGCCTACAGGCCATTTTAGAGTAAACCGAAGAAAATACATGGTTGTCCTAGCTATTACTCATATTTTTTTTTTTGTTTTAAATTGTTAAGGGGTTCTTAACATGAAAAACAAGTTACTCATGGATCCCCACTTTTTAGTTTCCTGCTTCTGATCTCTTCTTCCTAGTCCCTCTTGACATAGAAATTACCGATTGAGGCCTATCCCATTTCCTGTGTCAAGACAGACCAGTAATGCAGCCTAAGGCCCCTTGCACACAACCATATGCCCTCTGAAACATACGGTCTATGAGCAGGCCATATGTCCCGGAGGGCCCGCGGTGCTATTGTCCCACACTCATGTGATCCTATGAGTGCGGGACAATAGCCCCGCGGGCGGCCCGACGTGCACAGCATCATTGTAATCTATGATGCTGTGTACTTCCATGCGCACGATCAATACCGCTCCGGGACATATGGCCTGCTCATAGACCCTATGTCTCGGAGGGTATACGGTCGTGTGCAAGAGGCCTAAGATTGTAGTTTGTTTTTGTCGCACAACTAAGTCTGTCGCGCTACAGCTGCTCTCCAAGGAAATATATTGGGGCAAATTTAGTAACGTGATTTGGTACTAGAACGTGTCGTAACGTGCCAGAATGTGGCGCATCATGTTGTGTTAACATTTAGACCTATTTATGAAGCAAATGTGCCAAAAAGAAAAATCCACTTCGTCTAGCTTCCTGTTCTAGTTTTCTTTCCTGACAAGGGGGCATGGCATAAGATACGACATGCGCCAAAATGATGGCGCGTAGTAGCCAACCAACACAGTGTGTACCCCTGCACCAAATTTCATTGATTAACTACTCTGGCACCATCTGGTTGTATGCCACTGCGGACTGTCGCTTAGTAGTAGCCCAGGGCTAAGCGTTTATACACACGTGCAGTTTTTGGCACACTTGTTTTTTTTTCTTTTTAATTGCAGTAAAAAAAAAATTGTGCATGAATAAAATCTAATTTGATATGGGCCCAGTCTGATGCAGGGGGGTTGTACAAGATGGCACAGGTCTTCTTCAACTGAAGACCAAGCTGCAACGGAGGATGGACAATTCGCCTGGAGACTTGGCAGTACTTAAAGGGCTATTCCCATCTAAGCCATTCACTGCTGAAACCGGAATGCCGTCCTACGCGGTGGCCAAGGTTACGGGAGCGGCTGATCGGACTTGTGCTCGCTGTTTCTGTAGCTCTATACTTAGTTTTCCCGATAGCCCGATCTCATTATGGGAGAATACACTTCTAGCCCTTCTGTTCACATCGCAGCATTTTATTTGGTGTTATCCTAAACTGATGACAATGCAACGTTATACCTGTAGCATATTTATTTGCTTATATGACTGCATCAAATTTTTTTTAGTTTTTCTCATACCTCCACCCCTCTATTCATTCTTTTAAACAAGCCTGGCTGATTGAATTAACAATTTTTTGTAATAAAAACAAAACAAAAAACTGTCTGCTTCTGTAGTGAGAGGAGGTTACTTCAAAACCTCATTGTGTCATGATTTTTATTTTTATTTTTCCTGTATAGTCTCAGAGGTACAAACTTTCTATGGTTCGTTAAACATATTTTAATTTTTTTCTGCTGACTACGCTCAACCTGTACTTTACACCCAGTTCAGTTTTTATTTAAATCTTTTTTTTTTTTTTGTATTGAAAAAAATAAATAAATAAAATTGAAAAAAAGCTGCTGTTTATATTATGGGGTAGGTTTAGTTATGTTACTCTCCCCACCATTTTGATTACCGTAATAAAAAAAAAAATATATATATATAGCACATTTGCGCCATGTTGGGTAAAGTGCGCCAGTCACCTACACGCAAGGTAGCCATTTTTTGTATGGCAGAACTTTTTTTGGGCTTCTGCTCGGCAACTTTAAATCGTTCCTTGTGTAAAAAGAATGACTGGGCAATCATTCTAAATTTCTATAATATAGGTATGTATGCTGAACTTTTATAGCGACCGGGATCGGTGCGTTATTTGTGTGGGATTTTTTTTTCTTTTTTTTTTTTTCTTTCTTTTCAACATTGGAGGTATTAAGGGTCTTTGTTTCTCCTATCTTTGTAAGCAGGCCACGGTTTGGTAAATTTGTATATAAGAGGTTTATTTTGTATTTTGTAGTGTATTGTATTTTCCCCATACTTTTTTTTTATTTTATTTTTTTGCATTTTATGCACCAGTAAAGTTTTTGAATTTTCAGAAAGTAGTGTTTACTTGTATACAGAGTTGGCTGTGAAATGATACCTACTGCGTGTTTCTCTCCAAACCAATCTGAAATTCGCCGTCCCAGGTAGCAGGTTCCTGATGCTGTAAAGAAACGAGAAGCCGCTCAGAGTCTCTCGTTCTCAGCTAAAGCGCTCAGTGGACCGTAACTTTTCCAAGAGACTAAAATCCATAGCGATTCGTTATTTTACAAGAGCTCTGTCACCCCCTACCACTGAGAGCACGGGTTATTCTGTGCAACCAGCGAGATTATTAAATCAATGACCTCATCCCTAACAAAGCACCATGGGAATTGAGGCTAAGATGTCAGGCCGGCTTTTTCTTCACAGCTTAATTCCGAAAATGCAGTAGAAACTGCTTTTGAATTTCAACATTTTGCTAAGTTTTATGGCAAATTTAATAACGACCGCGTGAATGCTTGGCGATCTCCAACGTAGTTATTACTTCTGTTTAGTGTATTTTCATTTTTTTGCTTCGTGACCTAATTTTACAGCATCGGTTGATCAGAATTTACAAATACTTAGGCTTTACCTGCCACCTCTTGACCTTGAGTGACCTAATGCAGTCCTGTTTCACACAGTCATACTTATTCTCAATCTCCTAGCATCTCCTGCTGGTTCAGGGTCTGTACCCTTCTTGTGGTGTGTTGGAGTATGTAGGATTAAGCTGCACATGGCGTGTTCGTCTGTTGTCCTGAGTGACAACAGGGACATCTTGTACCATGCAGGGCACCTAGGAAAGGTCAGCCTAGTGGAAACCAGCTGGATGCTGAACATCGCTTTGGCTGTGACTGGAGAAGAGCACGTGGTTCATGAGGAAAGCAAAGGATTTGCGAACCTTTTGAAAACTATATGTAGATTTATATTTTGTGAAAAATAAAAAAGGTTTTTGAGAGAGGACCTTGACTTTAACAGCAGGTGGCCAGTTTCATCAATATTAGTCATTTTTCATCTTGGCGTTCACTGCAACAGGATTTCACGAGGGAGGACAATTATCTCTGCAGTACTACTTGCAATGAAGCGGAGCTGCAGGCTACCGAACTGGAGAGAAGCACCTGGGTTTTCAGATACTGGTATCATTCTGCCAGGTTATGTGACACACATGATGATCCTGAAGTATATGGTTAACCTTTTGGTTACCTTACAAGTCTACATCACTACCTACTTCTCATTGACCTCTCAAGATATGATCTGGGAAAAACTCATTGATCGCAACTCTTTGTAAAGTATGTCTTCATCAGTGGTGGCTTTCCTTTGTTTGTTGACTTGCCATACTTCCTCAGGACCAGCAATGTTTTTTTTTTTTTTTTTTCCCCCCCCCCCCCCCAAAGAACTTGAGTTTTTAGTATGGAGCTTGACGTTGACCAAGCTCTAGTTATTAAAGGAACACTGCAGACAAAACGGATATGCTGGTAGGAGCAGAAGGGGTGGAGCATAACACAAGGAGTTTCTTGTGTTTGATCTCCTTTGTCATGCTCCTTCCCATTTTAATCCCCTGCACATCCAAGGTGGTCCTTAAAGGTGACCCAAACCTTTGCTGAAACCGCAACCGTGCAGCCTGGCTTCTCGGAGTGTTCTGCACCTTCAGGTTTTATCGGATCTGCTCGTCTTTTCCACCAGTTGAAGGTATACGGGATCCCTACTCTACACGCTGGAAGAGCTGAGCAGAGCCGATGAAACCTGAAGGTGCTGACCAGTCCAAGAATTTCTGCTCCACCATTGTAGTTAGAAACAAAGGTTTTAGTCCCTTTTTAAATTGTCTCCAAAATTGAAATTTTTTGAGGTTTTATTTTTTTTTTGCCATCAAGTGTTGCTTGCTTCATAAAATGTAGAATCTGTTTAACCCTGTGGTGACCTCAGAGTATCATAGATATCTCACAAGAAGCCCTGCTCTTTGTGATTTTCTTGGTGCTATCGCATAGCTAATGTTATATCAAGATTGCCAAATTGGCTATGTAACCCAAGGTTTCTGATGCCCAAACTGTTTGATCTGAGGAAGTGTAATTTGTCAATGGCCATATGTATCGTAACTAACCTCTATGGCTTCTATGGGGCCTAGCTCTGGTTGGCCCTATCCCTTTTTCATCTTGGGTAGTGTGAACTTACTTGTACATGGTATTTTCTAGCAGTTGGCAAAAGTGAATCTGGAACTGGTCAAGGGTGACACGGGTTAAAAGAACTGAGAACGGGGCTGAGGTGTACAGCTTTACTGGGATGATGGGCAGTGCATTGGATGCATTGCTAGTCTTCTCTGTACACTTACCTACTAGGACTTTACCAAGTGTCATTATTATTTTCCATGATGTTGCTGTCTACTTACAACATACCACGCTGTGTATATAGTTGTGTCCTCCTTTTATGCTTGAATACTATCTCTGGTTACTTGATTTTTTTATTTTATTTTTATTCCCCCCTTTCCCCCATATTGCCAGTGTTTTCTAGGTTACTCTTTGTGTTTTTACTATGTTTGCAATAGCCTGTCTGTTGGAATCTTGGAAGCTTGGCTCCGGAGCTTGACATCCTTTTTTTTTTATCGTGATCACAACATAAGCTTGAATTTGTTGGGAATATCCCTGTACACTTTTGCCGTTGTTACTTTTTATTATATTACTGTGCATATAGTTCTCATTAACCAAGACATATTTTCTGGATTCTGTAGGGTTTTTATCCAAAATGGTATTTAATGTTGGTTTTTTTTTTGTTTTTTTTTTCTGACTTATTTTCTATTAGTTTTTGAAGTAAGTTATTTAACAAAATAAAAAAAAGTTTGTTTTTTTGGGAAGAAATTTACTGTAATTTGTAAGATAACTGCTGTGACATACTTGAATAAAGATGAATTGGGGATTGTGTGTTTTTACTGCTTGTGGATGTCACCAGAACAATTCCTTGCTGGGTTTATAAATGCCGAAAGGGGTTGGCCACTGTAGAATTACTTTCCACTATATAGTGGGAGGTAGGGGAAAAAAAGTTTCCTAATATACTTTTTTTTTTTTTTTTATAAATCTGAATGGTAATGGTTTTATGAGGGCTCCCCTCCAGCCAGTTCGTCCATGGCTGCACGTGACATGGAGGAGCTTTAGAGAAAACTCGTCCATGGCTTTATTCTAACTGCACATGCGCTGCTTTTTCCTAATAAGAGCAGCGCATGCCCAGACTGGTGCGCTCCTTGCTCTGACAGGAATAAGCTGGTGGAAGAGACAGTCTGAGCAGGGACCATGCCAGTGGCAGACAGGGCATGCACTGCTCTTAGTAAGATAAGCAGCGCATGTGCAGTTAGAATAATGCCATGGGCAAGCTTTTTCTAAAGCTCCTCCATGTTGTGTGTAGCCATGGATGAACTGGCTGCACGCAGAGCGGGGCTGAGGGGCTCGGGGCTCGTTATAAAACCATTACCATTCGTATTTTATTTAATAAAGTATATTAGGAAATTATTAAAAAAAATTTTTTAACCCTACTTCCCACTATAAAGTGGAAAGTACTTATAGTGGCCAACCCCTTTTAAAGGGGTTTAAGTTATGGTCTGGCTGATTTTTATTTAAAGAGGTTATCCCATGAATTAATGTAAAAAATAAATAAAAAAAAAATGAAAATCGGACAATATATAGTACATGACATCTCTTTCTAACAAAGCTAGAGCGAGCCCTGTACCTCACATGGATCCAGAGATCTCCACATTTATTGCTATAATCAATCTGACAGATTAAGGGGTGTGTCTTTTCTGCTGTAGGTAAGGGGGCGTGTCTGTGTTCTCCCTATCACAGCTCAGGAGGAAGTTGAAGGATGAAACTGAGCATGTGCGGCCTTCTTAATTTGCCGGTCAAAGAAAAAAGAGCAAGTGGCGCTCTACCGATACATTTTACGGAATAACTCAGTGGCTATGCTAAATTACATGCAATTACAAAACTATTCAGACCTGGGTGCTGGTTTGAAAACTGTAGAATATTTTTCATGGGACAACACATTTAAGCTGGAGCAGCGCTGCAGTGACGAGAGATCAAATATGATGTTGGCAGTTCTCTGTAGCTCTGGTGCCGACTTCCGGAGGTAGAGCAACATAGAACAGTGGATAGTTGAAGGTGCATGGTGTTCGACCCCTGCCGATCGGCTAGTAATGGCCTAGCCCAGTGATGGCTAACCTTGGCACTCCAGCTGTGGTAAAATGACAACTCCCAAGATGCTCCCCTTGCTTGGCTGCTCTCAGAACTCTGTAGAAATAAATGGAGCATGCTGGGAGTCGTAGTTTCACCACAGCTGGAGTGCCAAGGTTAGCCATCACTGGCCTAGCCTAAGCATTAGCCATATCTTAAAAAAAAAAAAAAAGGCCCTTTAAGATAAATGTACATAAAGAAGCTGTGTGTATTTTGACCTCCCCACTGCGCAGCTGTTTTTGGCACCAGAAGAAACCTCAGTCCACATTGTAATGGCTGTGTCGGGGTACTACAGCAGTCAGGTGTATGGGAGCTGAGCCGCAGTACGCAGTGGACCGAGCCTTTTACGTCTGGCTCCATCCAATGTGTTGTTTCCCGTGCTAGCAATTCCCGCAAAGCTGCTTGGATGGGGTGGCAGGTGCTTCAGACCCTGACCGATCTGATATTCATGACCTGTAGGATAGATCATTAGTATCCAGAAACTGGAAAACCCCTTTAGGCTCTTCCTACATTACCCCTGCTTTAAGATAATTGGCTGTGTGCCCCTCCTGGTGAATTCTTCAGACAGTTAACCATGGACAACCATTAGAAGACCTAGGACGCCTGCTTGTTGGATTTGGGTCTGATTTGATGAGATGTTAAGACATCCAATCAAGCAAATGTATATGATAGACATTTAAAGGGGTTGTCTGTTTTTTTTTTATACACTATTGATGACCTATCCTCAGAATAGGAGATCAGTATCAGATCGGGGGTCTAACTCCTGGAACCCCTGCCGATCAGCTGTTTGAAGAGAAAGCAGTGAGCTTCTGTAATTACAAGTATTGCGTCCCCATTCACTTCCATGGGAAGGGTCCTTCCTCTTTTTGCCCTTGAACAGACAGAGCCAGTTTTAAAAGTGCAATATTTAAAGGGCATCTGTCAGCAGATCTGTAGCTATGACACTGGCTGACCTGTTACATGTGCACTTGGCAGCTGAAAGGCATCTGTGTTGGTCCCGTGTTCATATGTGCCCGCATTGCTGAGAAAACTGAAGCTTTAATATATGCAAATGAGTCTCTAGGAGCAACGGGGGCGTTGCCGTTACACCTAGAGGCTCTGCTCTCTCTGCAACTACAGTGCACTCTGACAGCGCCATATGTGCTGATATTTTAACTGCTGGGCCCTGTCAATCAAAGTGGAGAGGGCGCCCCAGTTTCAGAGAAGGTTGAGCCTCTAGGTGTAATGGCAACGCCCCCGTTGCTCCTAGAGACTCATTTGCATATATTATAACTTTATTTTTCTCAGCAATGCGGACACATATGAACATGGGTCCAACACAGATGTCTTCAGCTGCCAAGCTCGCATGTAACAGGTCAGCCAGTGTCATAGGGACAAATCTGCTGACAGATGCCCTTTAAATATTTCATTTTTAAAACTGGCCTCTAGAGCAGTCAGTCGCCTGCCTAAGCTTGTTTGCTGCTGCTCAATTTTTAGCTTTTCTGTATAGATTGGGACAAAGGTCTAGATAACAGACAGCATAATAACATTATTACCGAAATACACAAACACAAGGCTCAACATGCAGGGGTGCACCGAGTCTTTCTTCTGCCTAAGGCAAAAGGTGAAGTGGCGCTCCCCTTTCCTTCCCCTCTGGCCTTAGATTTTAGACTTTGCCTTGCAAAACCAACTGTGTAGAAAATTTGGATTTTGTTGTAAATTTTAAGACTTGTCAAACTTCCACTATGTGTATTATCTTTTGTGGTTATTAGTGAAGGCGTTAAGGGGGTCATTTATGAAAATATCCGTCAATTTTTGGCATATATCTGTTGTAGATTCGGTCGCAAAGGGGATTTGCGGCCAAATCTGCAACGTCTCCATCTATGCCACGTACACCAGTTAAGGGGGGTGGCGCGTGGAATGGGGTCGGGCCGTCTCATTTATAATTTTCTACACCTGTTTTAGGTGTAGAAAATGATCTAAATCTACATCGGCAAAGGAGCTGGTGTAGATTTAGGCTGGCGGAGGATGCGCCTAATGAGTTTCACCTGTATACACAATGGCAAAACATGGCCAACAAGATAAGGTGCTCATGTAACTATGTTTAGGCACAGTGCCTTTAAGGGGATGTATATACTGTGCTCAACTATTGATGATGTGGAAAGTTGGGCACAACTACAGTAAGCGCTTCAAGTGCGGAGGCAAAGGTTGGTGTAGCCCAGGGATCAACAACCTCTGGCACTCCAGCTGTTCTGAAACTACAACTCGCAGAATCCTCCTTCCACTTCTGTAGGAGTTACATGAACAGCTGAGTAAGATTGCATGCTGGGAGTTGTAGTTCTACAGAAGCTGGAGCACCGAAGGTTGCTGATTAGTGTTGAGCGAACTTCTGTTTTAAGTTCGGCGTCTAAAGTTTGGCTTCCGGTTAGCGGAGAATCCCGATATGGATTCCGAATTCCGTTGTGGTCCGTGGTAGCGGAATCAATAATCGGCCATTATTGATTCCGCTACCACGGACCACAACGGTATTCGGAATCCATATCGGGATTCTCCGCTAACCGGAAGCCGAACTTTAGACGCCGAACTTAAAACAGAAGTTCGCTCAACACTATTGCTGATCCCTGGTGTAGCCGATCCGATCTGGGTCTCCAGGGGCAGGTTCCAGCCAACCACTGTATCAAAGGAATGCAGAAGAAGAACAAACAGTGGACTACTTGAGTCTCATTTTTGGATAATGGCATATATATACAGAACAACAGCAGATACGAAGATCTACACTCTGTGTACAGGACAAGAGAAGTAGTACTGTGCAGTGTCCATATACAGTACCTTGAAACAGTATTCATACCCATTGAACTTGTACACATATTTTCTCATTGCACCCTCAAAATTAAATACATTCTATTTGGATTTTATATGATCGACTAACGCAAAGTAGCAAGTATGTGTGAAAAGAAAATTATACATGGACATAAAGAGAAATTATGGAAATGATGAATAAAATCAGGAAAGTGTGTCATGCATTTGTAGAAGTGTGGAGTTAATGACTAATCGTGGACAGATTTGCCCACCTGACCTGTGGTTCTCTGCATCTCCTCTAGAGTGACCATGGGACTCTTGGCTGCTTCCCTAATTAGGCCCCTTTCACACGAGCGAGTATTCCGTGCGGGTGCAATGCGTGAAGTGAATGCATTGCACCCGCACTGAATCCTGACCCATTCATTTCTATGGGGCTGTGCACATGAACGGTGATTTTCACGCATCACTTGTGCGTTGCGTGAAAATCGCAGCATGCTCCTCTTTGTGCGTTTTTCACGCAACGCAGGCCCCATAGAAGTGATTGGGGTTGCGTGAAAATCGCAAGCAAGTGCGGATGCGGCGCGATTTTTACACACTGTTGCTAGGAGACGATCGGGATGGAGACCCGATCATTATTATTTTCCCCTCACCTGTGACTGCACCCTGTGCGACTCAGGACAGGAAGCCTGAGAAGATAAAAAGGACACACCTCCACCTAACACCAGTTCAGGTTTCCTGTCCTCCGGATGGGAGATCCTGAGAAGCAGCGCAGCTCGCTGCAGAAGACATACCTCGAAATAAGCACCAGAGCTGGGGAAGGTCTGTGGCTAGTGCCGTGGGAAGTCCTATCCCTGGGGAGCGGTAGTTCTGTGGCCGTGCCGAAAGCCGCTCCCCACAAGTCTGCATGCACTCTCTCCGGTCCTGCGGGGAGCCGCTGTGGCCGTGTTCAGGCGGCTCCCCACGCTCTTCCCAATTCCAAGATGGCATCCGTGCGCATATGGGCATGCGCGGGGCCGTCTTTTCAGAGATGTTGGGGGCGGGGCTTTAAACTATAAATGCGGCGGCAGGTTCAGGCAGCCAGCGGGGGCACATTTTTGGATGTGCTGGTGTAGCGATCCTGCTTACAAGCATGTCGGAGCCTACAGATGGACGCGCTGAACTCCAGGAACCCTTGAGGCCTGCAAGTCCGGTACTGGTCTGAGGACGGGGAAAAGCAAAAACTTTCAATGGGTGAGAGCATTCCTTTTATTTACTAATGTGGTGTTTCATATGATTGATTTTAGATCCCTAAGCCACCTAAAAAGTAGTCTTCCAAGACAAAACACAGAGTGTGCGGAATGTAAAACGTCCCTATCTGCATCTTATCAGAAATCGTTATGCTCAGCGTGTATAGATAAACTGGTAGCAGAGCAATCCCAGACCCTTACTAGATCCATGAAGTCTATAATCAAGGCATCCTTCAAGGCATTCAGTAAAAGCCGTGCCAGGTCCCCAGATAAACCAGGGAGAGACACAGAGTACGACAGTATAGAGATGGACTCATCCGACGATGACGGAGAATTCGGACAGTTATTTGCTAGTAATTCGGACTCCTCGGACGAAGATTATTCAGGGAGATCCTTCTTTTCCCCTGAGGATACGCAGCCGTTACTAAAAGTAGTCAGAGCAACTATGCAGTTGGAAGACATTAAGCAGACCAGATCAGTTGCGGACCAGGCCTTCCAGGCATTAGGCCCTAAAAAGCATATGGTTTTTCTTATTCATGAAAACATGCAGGCGATTATTAAAAGAGAATGGAAAAATCCTGACGGGAAATTCTTCTTACCCTCCTCGGTGAAAAGGAAATATCCTTATGAGGAAAAAGTCTCCTCCAGCTGGGATAGGGCCCCTACGGCAGATGCTCCAGTCGCTAAGATAGCAAAGAGATCTGCCCTCCCCTTTGATGATCTGGGTTGTCTTTTGGACCCGTTAGATAAGAAAGCAGACATATATCTAAGATGGGCGTGGGAAACTTCTGCTACTTGTCTTAGACCCGCAGTTGCAGCCACTTGGGTATCCCGGTCCCTGAGACTATGGATTGAACAGCTAGAGGCACATCTTAAAGAGAAAAAGCCTAGAGAAGAAATCTTAGCTTCTCTTCCCACCTTCGCTAAAGCGGCGGATTTTTTTAACTGATGCATCTACGGATGCTATGCGCTTTGCCGCCAAATCCTCAGCTATGACAAATGCGGCAAGAAGAGCCATTTGGCTTAGATCATGGAAGGGTGACCAGGGGTCTAAGGCCAGACCCTGTGCCCTTCTGTGTGAGGGCGATAGGTTGTTTGGGTCCTCTCTAGATGACATCTTGGAGAAGGCATCCGACAAGAAAAGAGGATTTCCTGTCCCTCAGAAGAACCCCTTTTTTTTCGTAAACCCCAGCAGGGTTTTAGAAGACAGAGGGATAGGTTTCAAAGAAAAACTAGCGGCTTCCTTTTTAAATCCCAGGATAACAAACCAAAGGACAAGCAATGATGCCAATCTCCAGGTTGGGGGAAGACTCTCTGCTTTTCTCCTGGCTTGGTCGAACGTCACCCAAAACAAGTGGGTTTTGGGAGTGATAGCAGAGGGATTCAGGTTGGAGTTCCGCTCCTATCCCTAAGTTTTTTTTATCCGCACTCCAACTCCGAAGGATCCTCTAAAGTCCACAGTTTTAGAGGCAGAGGTTCAGTTATTATTGGACAAAGGAGTTGTTTGCCAAGTTCCAAAGAAGGAGGAGGGCAAGGGGTTTTACTCTCCACTCTTTTTAATAAAAAAAAAACAATGGGTCCTTTCGGATGATTCTGAACCTGAAGCGTCTGAACAAATTCCTGAGATACAAGAAGTTCCGGATGGAAACTATAAAGACGACTATAGACCTGTTATACAAAGATTGCTGGATGGCAAGTATAGACCTAGAGGATGCCTATTATCACATCCCAATTCACTCTTCCTCCCAAAAGTAAGGGGCTGTTCAAGTAAGGGGCCAACTTCTGCACCTGCAATACAGGGCCCTCCTGTTTGGGGTCTCTCAAGCCCCGAGAATTTTCACCAAGGTTGTGGCGGAGATGGTGGCATTCCTTCGATTGTCTGGGGTAGTAGTAGTACCCTATCTGGACGATTTTTTGTTCGTAGCCCAGACAAGGGAGCAGTTACAGACAGAGCTTGTCCTGGTGTGCTCTCTGTTGAAGGATCTGGGGTGGAAGATGAATCAGGAGAAGTCTTGTCTAACCCCTTCTCAAATTTGCACCTTTTTAGGAATGCAGCTAGATTCTACGGCTCAGAAGACATTCCTCCCTCAGAAGAAAGTATCCTCAACAATAGAACATGTTTGGTTCCTTTTCCGATGTTCCATCAGAGAGGCGATGGCAGTACTGGGGCACCTGATGGATACAATTCCCGCCGTACCATTTGCGCAGATCCACACAAGACCGTTACAGTCGGATATCTTAAAGAATTGGAATGGTCTCCCACAAACACTAGAGGAAAAATTTCATCTGTCCTCCAGAGCAAGGTGTTCTCTTCTGTGGTGGACGTCCGAGAAGAACCTTTCGGCAGGAATGCCTTGGTCGTTCACAGAGCCCATACTGATAACGACAGACGCCAGTCCGTGGGGTTGGGGAGCTTACTCAGATGGAAAATACTGGCAGGGAAGATGGGATTTAAGAACCCGGTACTGCACGTCAAATTACAAGGAGCTCAAAGCAGTAGAAAGAGTCCTAAAGGTGGCAGTTCCAGATGTCTCAAACAGAAAGTTGGTCTTTTACTCGGACAATTCAACGACAGTGGCCTATATAAATCATCAGGGCGGAACAAAGGTACTATCCCTAATCTTCCTCTGCCAGGAGATTTTCAAAATAGCAGAAGACAGAAACCTGGTCTCGTCCGCAATACATCTGAAGAGGAAAGAGAACACTGTGGCCGACTTTCTAAGCCGAGTAGAACTCAGTCAGGCAGAGTGGAGTCTGAACGAGGAGATTTTTTCCCAGATTGTGACAAAGTTTGGGACCCCAACTATAGACCTCTTTACCACTCGAAAAAACAGGAAGACAGAGAGATTCTTCTCCCTAAACTACACAGAGAATCCTACAGCGGTAGACAGTCTGGCTCAGGATTGGAGCCAGGAACTCGGCTATGCCTTCCCACCTATTTCCCTAATTCCACAGGTTCTGAAGAAAGTACGGAGGGAAGGAGCCACCATAATCATGGTAGCCCCAAAGTGGCCCAAGAGAGTCTGGTACTCCACCCTCTTAAGTCTAGCCAGAAGCCCCCCCTGGGTGATCCCTCCAAGGAAGGATCTCCTTTCCCAGGGGCCCGTATGGCATCCCAATCC
Organism: Bufo gargarizans; assembly: GCF_014858855.1. NCBI lineage: Eukaryota > Metazoa > Chordata > Amphibia > Anura > Bufonidae > Bufo > Bufo gargarizans. Next base: position 10,236,775 of record NC_058083.1, read on the forward strand.
GGGGATTCTTCAATTGGCAGTATGGAGATTGACAGGGACATCTGGTTGAGGAGAGGGCTTTCTAGCAAAGTTGTTTCCACCCTTCTAGGCAGTAAAAAAACTACCATTAAGGTAAGAAGAAAATGAATAGCGTTGCGGCACTCACCAGGATAAAAAATCTTTATTGTGGCTTCCTTAGAAGAAGATACATGTGGGTCCAGAGGCGGATACACTGTTGCGGGCGGCGACGGCCGTTTCGCGCGTGGGGTCGCGCTTCCTCAGGCCGCTGAATACGTCATGACGCTAGTGCGTTTTATATAGAGGCAGACAGGGCACGGCCGGCGCCGTCATCCACAGCTGTTCGCCCCTGGAAGTAATGACGTCTAAAAACAAGCGCACAGCAGTGACATAGTAAGTACCAACAAGGTAGTAGCACAAATACATGATTCAATGTGTTGATCTGCATGCATCTCCACATGACGGGGGGTGCACGCAGAAGTCCGGATACTTGAAGAGGACACGTATTAAGACAACATGTATTATGTATCCCTACGCTAGGAGAGAGGGGGCGCACATTATAAGTATGGAAATCCATACATTACATAAATAGAGGGATCGAACATTGCATCACAAACATGGGATAGGAATAAAAAGAAATATAGAGATGAAGGCCAACTCGTAACTGAGCATAGAGGAACAAGGACATAAGAACATATATATCAACTTATGATGCGGGTTGTTGTTTACAGGAAGACAGACATGTCATTTCTGTCATTCATGCCTGCTGGGCCCATTGCGCCTGTCTGAATGATCCACCTTGCCTCCCTCTGCAGGAGTAGACGATGCCGGTCCCCTCCACGAGGGATAGGACGGACATGTTCCACCCCCGCAAAGGAGAGGCAACGTGGTTGAGCATTATGGGACGGCCCGAATATGATCAATAAGGCGGGGGCTAGCCTCTTCCTGATCTGATGGACCCAACATGCTCGCGTATCCGTTCAAAAAGGGGACGTATGGTTTTACCCACATAGAAACGTCCACACGGGCAGAAGATCACGTAAACAACATAAGGGGTGCGGCAATTGATGAAATCTCGCACAGTGTGCGTGATGCCTCCAAAAATTAAGTACTTGCTGCATATATTGAGTGTACAAAACGAGCAGTGACCGCATTTAAAGTTGCCCTTAGGTTTAGCTAACCACGTCTCGTTCTTAGGTGTGGAAAACACACTATTGACGAGTTTATCTTTTAAAGTAGGGCATCTCTTAAATGCGATCAGGGGTTTTTCGCTAGTTACACTGTCCAGGGAGGAATCCCCCTTTAGAAGGTCCCAATTCTGATTGATCACTTGCTTAACCATGTCTGCCGCTGCACTGTATTGAAAAGAAAATGCAAAACGCGAAGGCGCAGAATTGACTGTTCTCTCTCTAAGTAGGGAGGCACGATCCAACTTAGCCGCCCTACGCATGGCTGTTGAGACATCATTCGACGGATAGCCCCTATCCAGAAGTCTCCTACGGAGTTCCAATGCCTGTTTAAAGAAACTTTCATCCGTATCATTAATCCTACGGAGACGAATGAATTGACCGTAAGGAACAGCACGCTTGACCGAGGTAGGATGAAAACTGGTCTGGTGGAGGAGGGAGTTGGTGGCAGTGGATTTACGATGGCCACTAGTGTGTATAGTGCCATCTTTAACGGTAACTTGTACATCTAGAAAATCTAGGGATTCACTGCCAAATTTGGCAGTGAACCTCATGTTCATCCGATTGAGTGTATTTAAATATTCTACAAAAGCCCAACACAACTCCTCACTCCCCCGCCAGACCATAAAAATATCATCCACGTACCTCAGGAGAAGGTGGATATGGCATAGATAGGGATTATCCGTCGAAAAAATGTATGTCTCTTCAAATACCGCCAGGTACAGGTTTGCAAATGTGCACGAAACCGGGGTGCCCATTGCAGTACCTAGTACCTGGCGGTACCAGAGGCCATCAAATTGGAAAACGTTATTGCTCAAGACTAGGTCTAAAGCTTCAAGAACAAAATCAATAAACATAACACTTTTGTCAGTTTTTTGTAGGACCGTATTAATCGCCCGGAGGCCTAAATCGTGCGGAATACGGGTATACAAGCTCTCGACATCGAGAGAGACCAGGTGAAAGTCCTCCTGCCACTCAAGATGATTAAGTGCGCGGAGGAAGTCACCTGTGTCTTTTAGGTAAGTGGGGGTGCTACCTAGCAATGGCCTCAAGAGCCAGTCCACGTAGCCAGAAAGGGGTTCCATCACTGAACCGATCCCCGCAATGATGGGACGGCCGGGGGGTCGGGTCAGTGATTTATGTACTTTCGGTAGAAAATACCATGTGGGGGTAATGGGGAACATTGGTATTAAGCGATCTACCATGTTTTTAGGAAGGAATCCTTTAAGAATATAGCGGTTAATAAAGGCATATAATTTTGATGATATGTCAGGTATTGGATTTCCCTTCAATTTAGAATAAACTGAACAATCGCTCAAATGCCGAAACGCCTCCTCCTGGTAAAACTCCCTAGGCATCAGGACCACATTCCCTCCCTTGTCGGCCGGCTTAATGACCATACTGGTCTGTTTTTTCAGCCACAAAAGAGCCTGAGATTCCTCTATCGAAAGATTGGAGGGTGCTGCCGGATACACCAGCGCACGAATATCTTTTAACACTCTTTTGTGAAAAAGGTCTATGGGAGGAAGGAAGGTGGACCTGACGCCCCCTGTGTACTTGTTCAAATGGCCCCCAGTGGCCACTGGTTCATCAAAACCAGTGTCGGATAAAAAGTGTATGCACTGCAATTTCTTCCTCAGTGAATCTACCCGACAGATGGAAGTCGGTAAGGGACATGGTTGCTGGAACCTCTCCCTGTAAAGGGTTAATGCCTGCAAGAGGAGGTTTCAGCAAACATTTTTTTGAGATATAGCTTACGAATAGATAGAAAAAGATCAATCTCAAAATCAAGAAGGTTGAACTGCCCTGGTAGGCTGTATCCCAGCCCTCGATTGAGGAGTGGGATACAGCCCGGTGGCAGTTCAGAGCCCGTAAGATTGATGACAATATTATGAATCGGTGCATCATTGAGCAATTCAGTCTCTTTTATTGTCGCCAAGTCACTTGACGCCTCCTCCGTGTAGACTTTCGGGTCTCTCTTGCTGCTCCTGGAATGTCGGCCACGCCCCCTTCTCGTCCTTTTTCTAAAGGGGCTGTCTCTTCGCCCGAATTCCCTTCATTGCCCTCGGATAAACTGGATTCGGAGTCAGTGGCCCAGAAGTTGTTACGGCCTCTGCGAGGTGTGCGTTTAGGGCGGATCTTTCTTTTGCTCCAATCAAATACGCGATCTTGGTCATAATCTGTTTTGTCACGGATAAATTTGTCCTTTTTACGGTCCTTGACCTCTGCTTGTGTGGCTAATAATTTTTTATTTAATCTCCTCGCAAATCCTGCCATCTGTGATTCTAGGAGCCGTTTCTGAAGCTCCTCCCGTGCTTTAGCTAGCTCCTCTATAACCACCGCATATTCCCGTTGATCACGGGCTAAGACAAGCTCCATGAGCTCCATAGAAAAACGCTGGTGTGCAGCTTTCCACTCCCCTGTGAATTGGGGGTCATCTTCATATTGGACAATGTCCTTAAACAGACGCAAGCCCCTGGGGACTCGTCCGCTTTCTTTGTATGACTTGAAAGATTCAATCGTCCAAAAAAGTCTTACTTCTTTGTCCGCTAGTTGAAATATTCTGGTTTCCAGATTCTTTGTGCTAATAGCGAGTACGTAGTCCTGCTGGTCGCAAATAGCAAAAAAAGTATCCGCCCCTTCGCGACCCTGGATAAGACCACATGCAGTGTCCAATGTAGAAGGTAAAGCCGGATCAGCGGTTAGGGTGGTATCGGCGTGCTCTGCCATCATGTGTATAGTGGTACAATTAATGCGAGAAGAGAAGAAGAAAAAAACTACAACAGCCAGAAAGTATAATAGGGTTTGGAATGTCTTTTCTTCCTTTCTAGGTTCTAGCCCTGATCCATTTAGTCCTCCAGAAATCCCTAAGATTTTAGACTTTTTACAAGCAGGTTTAGACAAAGGACTCAAGGCCTCCACCTTAAAAGTACAGGTGTCTGCTTTGAGCTACTTTTTTGACTTCCAATTAGCAATTCACCCGTGGGTCAAACGTTTCCTTTCTGCCGCTGCCAGTATCCGTCCTTCTGTAAGACCTCTTTCCCCTCCTTGGGACCTGAACAAGGTCTTGACAGCCCTAACCGATAAACCCTTTGAGCCCTTATTGGAGATCCCAATTGACATCTTGTCCATTAAAATGGCTTTCCTCCTGGCTATTACCTCTGCTAGGAGGATCTCGGAGATCCAGGCCTTCTCTGCATATCCACCTTATACTGTCATCCAGGATAACCAAATAGTTATCAGGCCCCTGCCTTCTTTCCTTCCCAAGGTTGTCTCTGATTTTCACAGGAGCCAGGACATTGTGTTTACCTTCCTTTTTTCCTAACCCCTCCAATAGCACGGAAGAAAGGTTTCATTGCCTGGATGTTAAGAGATGCTTGTTGGTCTACCTTAATGTTACGGCTCCTTGGAGAAAAGACGAGAACCTCCTGGTCCAGTATTTAGGAGGGAATAGGGGGGAAAAAAGCATCCTGCGGGGTTATTGCTAGATGGGTGAAGAAGGCCATAGCTAGGGCTTATATTTCCTTGGGTCTCCCCCCTCCTTCAGGTTTCGGGGCCCATTTTACTAGGGCAGTGTCTACTTCGTGGGCTGAAAGAGCTGATGTGTCTTTAGCTCAGATTTGCAGGGTGGCTACCTGGAGCTCCCCCATACCTTTCTCAAACATTACAGATTGCAGCTCCATTCTGATGCCTTTTTTGGGGAAAAAGTCCTTCAGGCTGTGGCCCCCCCCCCCCCCCCTAGGTTCTACTTTATAGTTTATCTCGCACAGGGTGCCTTCATGGGTGAGGGGAAAACAACATTGCTTACCGGTAATCGTTTTTCTCGATACCCATTGTCACTTCTCCCCGGAGAACAATTTATTTCTTCCACTGGTGTTAGGTGGAGGTGTGTCCTTTTTATCTTCTCAGGTTTCCTGTCCTGATGGGCACAGGGTGCCGTCATGGGTATCGAGAAAAACGATTACAGGTAAACAATGTTGTTTTCCCTTATAACATGGTTATAAGGGAAAATAATAGCATTGTGAATACAGAATGCATAGTAAAATAGCGCTGGAGGGGTTAAAAAATAAAAAAATAATTTAACTCACCTTAATCCACTTGCTCGCGCAACCCGGCATCTCCTTCTGTCTTGATCTTAGCTTTGTGTAGCAACAAGGACCTTTTGGTGACGTCACAGTCATCACATGATCTTTTACCATGGTCCTGTTGCTACAAAAAGCTAAGATGAAGACAGAAGGAGAGGCCGGCTACGCGAGCAAGTGGACTAAGGTGATTTAGCGCTATTTTACTATGCATTCTGTATTCAGAATGCTATTATTTTCCCTTAGAACCATGTTATAAGGGAAAATAATACAATCTACAGAACACCGATCCCAAGCCCGAAGAAGTTCGGGTTTGGGTACCAAACACATGTGATTTTTCTCACGCGAGTGCAAAACGCATTACAATGTTTTGCACTCGCGCGGGTGTTCTTGCAACGCACCCGCACATTTTCCCGCAACGCCCGTGTAAAAGGGGCCTTAGTACCTGGGCTGTCAGTTTAGGTGGATGGCCATGTCTTGGTAGTTTTGCAGTTCTGCCATACTCCTTCCATTTTTAGATGATGGATTGAACAGTGCTTTGCGAGATGTTCAGAGTTTATATTTTTTTTAAGCTTAAGAGAGCACCAAACATGGGACATTCAAAGGTGGAAGAAAGTTTTATTCTCTGATGAGAATTTTTTTTACCTTGATGGTCCTGATGGTTTCCAACGTTACTGGCATGACAAGCAGATCCCACCTGAGATGTTTTCTACGCACCACAGTGGAGGGGGCACCATAATGGTCTGGTCTTGGGTGCTTTTTCCTTCAGTGGAACAATGGAGCTTCAGGAAGTGCAGGGGCGTCAAACGGCCGCTGGCTATGTCCAGATGTTGCAGAGAGCATTCCTCATGACTGAGGGCCCTCATCTGAGTGGGTTTTCAACAGGACAACGTTACAGTACACAATGCCCGCAGGACAAGGGACTTCTTCCAGGAGGATAACATCACTCTTTTGGCCCATCCTGCATGTTCCCTGATCTAAATCCAATTGAGAACCTTTGGGGATGGATGGCAAGGGAAGTTTACAAAAATGGACAACAGTTCCAGACAGTAGATGGCCTTCGTGCGGCCGTCTTCACCACTTGGAGAAATGTTCCCACTCACCTCATGGAAACGCTTGTATCAAGCATGCCGAAACAATTTTTTTTAAGTGATCAACAATAACAGCGGAGCTACTCATTACTGAGTTCATGTTTGGAAGTTGGATTTCTGTTTTAGGGGGGGGGGTTAGTTTTTTGTTTTTTTTTGGAGATGTGGTCCTAAACTTTTGATCAGCTGAAAAACAGCCTGTTTCAGTTTATTTGGTGTCTTTATTAAATTGAATGCTCAAAAAATGTTTAGTCTCACTCCCATTTCTTCTTGTTGCATGTTGCAGCTCTACTTGGATCCTTGTTAAGATCCAGCCATGCTAAATATGATTTTTTGCCATTTTTCAAGTAGTCTTAAACTTTTGATCAGGACTGTATAACGTATTATGATAGAAGTCTGAGATATACCAATACTGGATAACCAGTAAAAAAAAAACGTACGTAAAGCAACTAGAATGAAAAAAAAAATATAAATACAAAAATATGAGTAACTGTTTCGCAACAACCAGTTTATATAGTGTTACAAACAAAAGCTACTGGTTCCCATAGGTGAGTGAGAGGGAGCAAATCTGACAATAGGGGATCTGTAGGAAATCAAATCCCAGATCGAGAATGTGATAGCTAAGGCAACCACACTGATAAGAACATTTGATCTGGAGCAATCATCCCAATTACAGAGCCCTTTAAATCTACACAGTTGGTCCACCTTATAGCTCCATTGCTTGGGGAGTCAGACCCCCTCCACCGCAGACAAATGAGTAGCTTAGCTGCTTGAATGAGCCAAACTGCCAGACATCTTTTGGAAGGTAAAAAGTGAGCTGTAGGGAGCCACAGTAAAATTCTTTGTGGTTAAAGAGAGATGGAGATATTACAAATAGTGTTACTTTCTTTGACTTCCCAGAATTTCGTGATCTTAGAGCAAGTAAACCAAATATGGAGATAACAGCCGACTTCTCCCCCTCATCTCCAGCAACTATCAGAGTCACATAAATTTGCTCTTTTAAGAAATCCAGGTGTGCAGTACCATCTGGTTAAAAGCTTAAAGGCTATAAAATACTCCAAAAAATATATATACGACAGTTATCCTTTAAATATTTAGGACTTATTGTAGTTAATCAAAAGTTGGAGATGTCGCTAAATCTATCAGAAACCCGAAGAAGCTCTGGAAGAACCTCTGTCGGATTGGTGATAAACGCAACCAAATCATCTGCAAAACAAGCTGTCGACTGGCAGAAGACACCCACTTGGCTTTTGATTACGGGAGAGGTCCGAATAATTTGAATGAGCGTTTTCATTACTAAAATAAATAGTGCAGGAGAAAGGGGACAGCCCTGCCTGGCCCCGTGCTAGGATTGGAATAAAGGGAAAGAATGGCTGAGATAAAAGGGGTGGGAAATCTAAATTTCTCAAACACTGCTCTAACATAATCCCAAGAGATCCTATCAAATGCCTTCTTGGCATCTGTGCCTAGAAGGATCAAAGGGATATTATGTTTTTTAGCAAAACAATTAGCATTAATTAATCTGTTAAATCTTCCCTCCAGAGATTGCGCCGGACAGAAGGGAGTTACAGACATCTAGGCAGCAGTATGTCTTTGAATTTTTTATAACATGTAATCGGAAAACCATCCGGTCCCGGGCTCTTACCAGAAGGAATGGAATCGAGAATCTTAGGCTGGGTTCACATCACGTTTTTTCATCTGTTTAATGCATTAAAAAAAGTATACGTTAACGGATGCCTCAGACTGATGACATACAGTAGCATCTGTTCACCATAGAACGTGGTGTACTACGTTTTTGTATCCCTTTCCCCCCCCGATGTACTGTATATGAGTAAATAGGGCAGTGAGTCCCCTTCTAGCCTCCTCGGACAGAACTCAAGTTCTCAAGGAAGGGTAAAATGACATGCATCTTAGGAGGCGAAGTGTGGCAGGAGATATCTGACGCTAAGTTATACAAGGAATGGTAGAAATCTTGAAATTTCTCAGCAACTTGTTTGCTGGCAATTACCTTGAGTCTGTAATTTTGGAGATAATTGTCTTTTCTTTTTGCCTTCTCAGGGACTCAATCAGTAGTTTAGAGCCTCTGTCACATAGTGGTTATAGCTGCAAAGACGTAAAGCTTTGGCAGCTTTAATATTAATCACAGAGTACCTTCCCCAGTATAAAACGTAGCCTTTACTGATGATCCTTAAAAAGCAATTAACAATGAGGCTGGGCAAGACAAGGAAGGAAAATTGACTCACACTTTCCCTATCAAACTATAGGCCCTGCCTAGCAAAACAGAATGGCCGCCCCGATAGGAGTAATCCCGTGTCAGGAACATCCTGATAAGGCCCTATATGTCCCTGACAAGGGATAAATACTGCCACCAGAGAAGAGACCTAGTATGACTACAGTCCAATAGTAACGTTATAAGTCAATGTATGTATCAGAAAATAAAGTTACAACAAAAATAATAGCACATAATAAATATATGCTCCCAAGTAAACCAGTAGTGTCCAGGTTTTGATCACTAGTGGAAAAAAGGAGCACATACCATATGTCCCAGGAATACAAACTTTGTCCCGACTATTTTCTCTGAACTCTGAACCGTCCTCTGGGGTCAGTTCATTAGGGGACCACATATAACAAAAATACTCCCCCCCTCCCCCAAAAAAAAAAATGAAATGGAGGCAAAAATATGTGTGTGAATTAGAGAGCATCATGGACAGAGACCAGACTTTCCATCAAGATGGCACCTCTGCACCACCAATGCTCCTGTGCTAGGCAGGGCCTATAGTTTGATAGGGCAAGTGTGAGGGTGAGTCAATTTTCCTTTCCTTGTCCTGCCCAGCCTCATTGTTAATTGCTTTTTAAGGTCACAAATTGGGTGATTTTATTGATCATCAGTAAAGGTTAGGTTTTACGCTGGTGATTACATTATAATTAAGTTATATTAGTAACTACCTGACATCTGATGTCTATCTATCAGAACTGCGAAAAAGCCTTAATATTAAGTAGATCTCTAAGTTGGTTCATGAGAGATACAAGTTAATTTTACAATGCGACTGATATAATTTACGTTTATTTTCAATGGCAAAAGTGAGTTTTAAGGCTATGTACACCTTTGGGGGCAATTTTTTTAATTATTGAATTGTACTCATTTTGAGCTAAAAATACATTTTTAAATTGGTCTTTATTAAAAATATGGAATCCTTTTTTCTGTACAGAGTTGAGATGCTCTAGTAGCACCCTTTGGATTTTCTGTCTTTTCCATCAGACCAGGAGCTGACGGGCTCCTTATCTCTGCTCTCTGACCTCATAAACACTCATTAAAGCGCAATCCTTATCTTACTGATAAGAATGTGGCTTAAATAAGTGTTTATGATCTCTTAGTAATTTAGAGATAGGGTTTATTAGGAGACAACACAAAGTGAAAATGAAAGTACCGTTAACCCTTTGTGATAGAACGGTTCAATATTTTTAATAAAGGCCAATTGAAAAAATTATTTTTAGCCAAAAATGAGTAACATGTAATCATAAAAAAATTGCCTCCGAAAGATGTACATTTTAACTGCCGTTCACTATCCCTTTTCTGGGCAGAACTGTTATTAACCACTTTAACCCCGCTAGCTGAAACCCCCTTAATGACCAGAGCACTTTTTACACTTCTGCACTACACTACTTTCACCGTTTATCGCTCGGTCATGCAACTTACCACCCAAATGAATTTTACCTCCTTTTCTTCTCACTAATAGAGCTTTCATTTGGTGGTATTTCATTGCTGCTGACATTTTTACTTTTTTTGTTATTAATCGAAATTTAACGATTTTTTTGCAAAAAAATTTCATTTTTCACTTTCAACTGTAATATTTTGCAAAAAAAACGACATCCATATATAAATTTTTCGCTAAATTTATTGTTCTACATGTTTTTGATTAAAAAAAAAATGGTTTGGGTAAAAGTTATAGCGTTTACAAACTATGGTACAAAAATGTGAATTTCCGCTTTTTGAAGTAGCTCTGACTTTCTGAGCACCTGTCATGTTTCCTGAGGTTCTACAATGCCCAGACAGTAGAAAAACCCCACAAATGACCCCATTTCGGAAAGTAGACACACTAAGGTATTCGCTGATGGGCATAGTGAGTTCATAGAACTTTTTATTTTTTGTCACAAGTTAGCGGAAAATGATGATTTTTTTATTTATTTTTTTCTTACAAAGTCTCCTATTCCACTAACTTGCGACAAAAAAAAAATTCTAGGAACTCGCCATGCCCCTCACGGAATACCTTGGGGTGTCTTCTTTCCAAAATGGGGTCACTTGTGGCGTAGTTATACTGCCCTGGCAATTTAGGGGCCCAAATGTGTGAGAAGAACTTTGCAATCAAAATCTGTAAAAAATGACCGGTGAAATCCGAAAGGTGCACTTTGGAATGTGGGTCCCTTTGCCCACCTAGGCTGCAAAAAAGTGTGACACATCTGGTATCGCCGTACTCAGGAGAAGTTGGGGAATGTGTTTTGGGGTGTCATTTTACATATACCCATGCTGGGTGAGAGAAATATCTTGGCAAAAGACAACTTTTCCCATTTTTTTATACAAAGTTGGCATTTGACCAAGGTATTTATCTCACCCAGCATGGGTATATGTAAAATGACACCCCAAAACACATTCCCCAACTTCTCCTGAGTACGGCGATACCAGATGTGTGACACTTTTTTGCAGCCTAGATGCGCAAAGGTGCCCAAATTCCTTTTAGGAGTGCATTTTTTGACATTTGGATCCCAGACTACTTCTCAAGCTTTCGGGCCCCTAACATGCCAGGGCAGTATAAATACCCCACATGTGACCCCATTTTGGAAAGAAGACACCCCAAGGTATTCCGTGAGGGGCATGGCGAGTTCCTAGAATTTTTATTTTTTTTGGCACAAGTTATGGACTCAATATGCCCCTCACGGAATACCTTGGGGTGTCTTCTTTCCGAAATGGGGTCACATGTGGGGTATTTATACTGCCGTGGCATTTTAGTGCCCTAAAGCGTGAGAAGAAGTCTGGAATATAAATGTCTAAAAAATGTTACGCATTTGGATTCCGTGAGGGGTATGGTGAGTTCATGTGAGATTTTATTTTTTGACACAAGTTAGTGGAATATGAGACTTGGTAAGAAAAAACAAAAACAAACAAAAAATTTCCACTAACTTGGGCCCAAAAAAAGTCTGAATGGAGCCTTACAGGGGGGGTGATCAATGACAGGGGGGGGTGATCAATGACAGGGGGGTGATCAGGGAGTCTATATGGGGTGATCACCCCCCTGTCATTGATCACCCCCCTGTAAGGCTCCATTCAGACGTCCGCATGTGTTTTGCGGATCCGATCCATGTATCAGTGGATCCGTAAAAATCATATGGACGTCTGAATGGAGCCTTACAGGGGGGTGATCAATGACGGAGGTGATCAGGGAGTCTATATGCGTGATCACCCCCTTGTCATTGATCACCCCCCTGTAAGGCTCCATTCAGACGTCCGCATGTGTTTTGCGGATCCGATCCATGTATCAGTGGATCCGTAAAAATCATACGGACGTCTGAATGGAGCCTTACAGGGGGGTGATCAATGACGGAGGTGATCAGGGAGTCTATATGCGTGATCACCCCCTTGTCATTGATCACCCCCCTGTAGGGCTCCATTCAGACGTCCGCATGTGTTTTGCGGATCCGATCCATGTATCCGTGGATCCGTAAAAATCATACGGACCTCTGAATGGAGCCTTACAGGGGGGTGATCAATGACAGGGGGGTGATCAGGGAGTCTATATGGGGTGATCAGTGGTTCATAAAGGGTTAATAAGTGACGGGGGGGTGTAGTGTAGTGTAGTGTGGTGCTTGGTGCTACTTATTACAGAGCTGCCTGTGTCCTCTGGTGGTCGATCCAAACAAAAGGGACCACCAGAGGACCAGGTAGCAGGTATATTAGACGCTGTTATCAAAACAGCGTCTAATATACCTGTTAGGGGTAAAAAAAATCACATCTCCAGCCTGCCAGCGAGCGATCGCCGCTGGCAGGCTGGAGATCCACTCGCTTACCTTCCGATCCTGTGAACGCGCGCGCCTGTGTGCGCGCGTTCACAGGAAATCTCGCGTCTCGCGAGATGACGCATATATGCGTGACTGTGCGCAGCGCTGCCACCTCCGGACTGCAGATCTGCGTTAGGCGGTCCGGAGGTGGTTAATGAAGATCAGGAGATTTATTGAATTCAAAGAACTCCTATAGGAAAAGACGTATTTTCTGAATTACCTTAGGGGTACATGCACACGTTCAGGATTTATGTGCGGACAATCCGCACTGAAATCTGCAGGTGTATGCAGGGAAATCCGTGGGGTCAATTTGCATCAATTGGTTTAATGGAGAAAATCCGGTCAGGAAAAATAAAATAAATTGACATTCTGTCAATTTAAAAATCCAGACTGCATGTCAAAATCCACACGGAAGAAATCTGTATCATGTGTATGAGAATTTCACACTCTCATACAATACAATGTACATCACCTACGGTGCGGATTATCCGCACGCAATCCTGAACGCGTGCATTTACCCTAAGGTCTTGCATCACAGTTTCATTCAAAGACCACATGGCATTATATGGCTTGAGCACTTGATCAGAGAGATCAACTCCTCCCATATACCAATAGTAGTCGACGATACAATCGGGCTTGAGGTCCATTGCCGCGGTACCTCGCACAGGGACAGGGGTGGTGCTGTTACCGTAGATTGTGGACAGTACAAGGACATCCCTCTTGTCCTCATACCTGAGCTGCAACAGGTTTCCAGTTGTAAGGGCACGGATCGCACCCCTGGAGATAGGTACCTGGAGGGGGAGGGTAGGGAGGCCGCGTTGAGTTTTTCGCACGGTCCCACAAGCGAACGTGGATCTGGCGGCAAGGGATTGGAACAAGGGGATACTAGTATAAAAGTTATCCAAGTATAGGTGGTAACCCTTATCTAGCAGTGGGTGCATAAGGTCCCACACAAGTTTCCCGCTAACATTCTGGGGGTTGAATACGGGAATCTCGACCCTCGCACACACGAAACTTGTTAGTGTACCCTGAGGTACTCTCACAAAGTTTGTATAGCTTCACACCATACCTCACCCGCTTTGAGGGAACATACTGGCGGAAAATGAGTCTCCCTTTGAACGGAATGAGAGACTCATCAACCGCGACCTCCCTTCCAGGTACATAGCCCTGTACAAATTTGGCCCCAAAGTGATCGATGACCGGCCGTGTCTTATACAGACTGTCATGGGCAGGATCACCTCGGGGGGACATGCTGCATTATCTGAATAATGCAGACATTTCCGAATGGCCTCAAACCTGGAGCGTGTCATGGCCGTACTATAGAGTGGGGTCTGGTAGAGGACGTCCCCACTCCAGTAATGCCTGACACTAGGTTTCTTGACTAGGCCCATATGCAGCACGAGGCCCCAAAATGTCCTCATCTCGGCTGCACTGACCGGAGTCCAGCCACCGGGCCTAGCCAAAAAGGGGTGCTGGGGCACAGATCGGGTCCTGGTGGGCAAGGGGCACAGAAGGGGTGATGCTGGCACAGATCGACGACGACGTGCAGGCAGAGCTCCAAGACACAAAAGGAGGAGGAGGAAGAGGAGGAGGAGGAGAGGAGCGCTGGCAACATTTGAATCTCCCGCCGGCCCACCCACCAACCAATCAACCAGAGGCGATCCTGAGAGGTGATGTCACCATCACCTCTCAGGATCACAGGATGGTGATTGGTGGGGTAAAATCACACCACCGATCACCATCCTTTTCCGGGTTATCAGGTCACCAGAGACCCGAATAACCCGGAAACGCAGAAAGCCGCAGGACTGAATTGACCTGCGGTTTTTTGCGATCGCGGACATGGGGGGGAGGGTCACAGGACCCCCCCGACGCATCTAGCCAAGGTGCCTGCTCAATGATTTGAGCAGGCACCGGGTTCCGATCACCACCCGCCGGACGGCGATGATCGGAACCATACATGACGTACCGGTACGTCATGTGTCCTGAAGAGGTTAAGAGTACCCATCAAGGAATCAGCAAGGGTATGACAATGGGCTGAAATATGGTAGCTACACTTTCCCCTTTGAACAGAATACACATTGAAAAATGAATAAAAAAGTCAAATAGTTTAGCAACTGTGACCATCACTGATAACATTTCAAGTGCTTTGGCCTCAACAGGCCTCCAATGGAACAAAAACAGTAAAATTACTGGTAACTAGTGAAAGGGCTAAGCTCGGCATAGTAGAAGAAACATCAAACCTGACACATGGCAGGAGGGTAGAGATATAGGTATGTAAACAAGTGACAGCTTAATGAAGTAGTGTCCAAATTAATTCTCCTCGGGATGGAATTTCCTGTCCTCTTTTTGCTTTTGGCTCTTTTTCCAGGCCCGACTTGTTCCCACGTCACAATTGGAGCAATAGAACGGAGATCAGCAACGTCTTGGATTTCCGCCCAATCAGAAATCTGCATAACTGATTCGTCCAATTTCCATTATGCAGGAGTGAACTCCCCTACATAACGGGAACGGGACGGATCCGTTTTGCAGCCCATAGACTTCTATTATGACGGAATGAAGAACGGAATACCTCTAAAGGCATTCCGTTATGCATTCCGTCATAGAATTGCGCTATGGTCCGTGGTAACGGAATCCATAATGCAATTCACCTTTTACCAGTAAACGAAGCGTGAAGACCCCACTTACTGTATATTTATTTCTTACTGTTGCTAAAGTCCTGATTATCGAGTGTTCGGTGAATACAGGAAGAATTTCTACACGCCGATTATAATTCTTGTATAACTAAGCAAAGGCGATTTATTGCACCTGCATAGAGCCATTCAGTCTATTAAAATTCCAGCTAATTTCTGCCCTACACAGCAAAAGAGTCCCAATTTCCTCAGAGGTTTTTATGCTAATAGAATAAAAGTGAAGACGGTAAATCACTGCAGGACAAATATGAGATGTCACTTTTCCCCTGGTTCGTCCACCGCCCTCCGCACTCGCTGTCTGCTTTCTGCTGCTGCAAGGCTCTTTTATTGCTGTGCCTGGCTGACACTCAAACTCAACACTATGGCGTACAAGATTGAAGATTTTCATGCGTAGAGCTCTAGGAAGGGCTCGAGGACAAGCCCTACAAGAGGAAATTATGAATATGTAAATTTCTGTAATGTTCCCTTAATGGGATATTAAGTTCAATTTGTAACCATTCAAAGTGCTTGAATTTCCCATCTCTGGTTGGAGTGGAGAATGTAGTTAGTAGGTGACCTATTAGTAACATAGTTTATAAGGCTGAAAAAAGACATCTGTCCATCCAGTTCGGCCTGTCATCCTGCAAGGTGATCCAGAGGAAGGCAAAAAAAAAACTGTGAGGTATAAGCCAATTTTCCTCACCTTAGGAAAAAAATTCCTTCCCGACTCCAATCAGGCAATCAGAATAAATCCCTGGATCAACGATATCTCTCTAGTAGCTATAGCCTGTAATATTATTACACTCCAGAAGTACATCCAGGCCCCTCCTGAATTCCTTTATTGTACTCACCATCACCACCTCCTCAGGCAGAGAGCTCCATAGTCTCACTGCTCTTACCGTAAAGAATCCTCTTCTATGTTTGTGTACAAACCTTCTTTCCTCCAGACGCAGAGGATGTCCCCTCGTCACAGTCACCGTCCTGGGGATAAATAGATGATGGGATAGATCTCTGTCCTGACCCCTCATATATTTATACATAGTAATTAGATCTCCCCTCAGTCATCTTTTTTCTAAAGTGAATAACCCTAATTTTGATCATCTTTCTGGGACCTGTAGTCCACCCATTCCAGTTATTACTTTAGTTGCCCTCTTCTGAACCCTCTCCAGCTCTGCTATGTCTGCCTTGTTCACAGGAGCCTAGAACTGTACACAGTACTCCATGTGTGGTCTGACTAGTGATTTGTAAAGTGGCAGGACTCTTTTGACGCAACCCAATATCTTATTGGTTTTGGCAGCAGCTGCCAGCGGATGAGAGCAGTGAGGGATAAACCCTGGTGAAAATGTAGGTTATTACATAAACTGTGAGGGTGGATGAGATACCAGTGGTGACTAACAGGAGGATCATATTAATCATGTCAATGCAAGTCTATGGGGAGGAGTAAGCAGGAGCTGAGGAGACAGGCACAGACACAGAGACTCTACACAGCTACATAGGAAGGTTATAGCTAGGGATGAGCGAATCGACTTCGGATAAAACATACGAAGTCGATTCGCATAAAACTTTGTTTTAATACTGGACAGAGCCGAAGCTCCATACAATTTTAGAGTGTATTGGCTCAGATGAGCTGAAGTTATTTTGGGTGCAATGCATTTTGACTTGCTTCCGGATGCAATGCGTTTTTCACTGAAGCCCCATTCATTTCTATGGAGCCAGGGCTGCGTGAAAAACGCAGACTATAGAACATGCTGCGTTTTTCACGGAACGCAGAACTGATGCGTGAAAAAAAACACTCGTGTACACAGACCCATTGAAATTAATGGGTCTGGATTCAGTGCAGGTGCTATGCGTTCACGTCACGCATTGCACCCGCGTGGAAAACTCGCTCGTGTGAAAGGGGCCTTAGAGTAATTTTATGCTAGAAAACAGTTTGGGGTAATTGGATAGGTAAAGGTATGTGGGATTTTTAGGGATGGTCACCCCGAAACAGGACATACTACTCTCTCGCCACTTAAAACGAAAAGTATGGGACATTAATCTCTCTAGGACAATGGAAATATTCAGTCCCATAACTTCAGACTTGCATGCAGCTTTGATGTGTAGACTGAGACAGAGTCAACAGAGTCACCTCATCATTATTAGAGGGTGTGGTATTTAAAGAGGTTGTTCACCTTTTATGATTTCTTTTTATAGACCACCTCCCCTTCCAGCTTGGTCGGATATGCAGTAGTGATCATACTAAACTGAGTCACTTAGTTTCGGTTCCATTGCTGCCCCACCATCTCTCGGGGCTCCCCATATCAACATTCATTTTGATGCAGGGCATGTGACCACTGCAGTCAATCAATGACAGCAGTGATGATGTGTCCCCCATGTGGCATGTGATCCAGTGATGTGCCACATGGGTGATACGTGACCACTGCACCTAATAAGTAGCGTCAATGCTCACATGCCCTACATCAAAACGTGAAAAGTGAAGAGCTGGCGTGGCATCATGGGAGCTGAAATCCAGTGGTGGGTATCAGGTAAGTATGATCACCTACACAGGTCTGGCCAAGCTGATGGGTCTGTAAAAAAATAAAAATAAATCATAAAGGTAAACAATCCCTTTAATGACAGCTCTGTTGTACTGCTAGACATTTTAAAAAAGCAGGGTGGAAACACTTTGTGCTAAAGAAAGACTCTGTGTACAACTCCCTGAGCGCCAGAGGACGGGCAATACCCCTTCTCTTTTGGAGCACTATATTAGCTTATTTTCCAGCCACTATCTCCCATTCATTTGAGCTTTCATAAAGCGCACGCTCCCTGCTGCTCATTCTAGACATTACAGGGAGAAGCTGCATGCCTCCAATATAGCTGCCGGGGAAGTTTAAAAAAAACACATATTATTAATTACAATTTGTGATATAATATTCTGAAGCATTCCATTTAAAAGGAATCTGTCATCAGTTTTATGGTGTCCTATTTGAGGCAAGTATAAGCTGAAGACAGATACCCCGTGCAAAACACTGGGTCACTTGAATTGAAGCAGTCATTTTGCTAAAATCTGTATTGATCAGCTTCAGTGCAAGCCGAGTACTGAAGTCCACTCAATATACTTCACGCGCTTCGGAGTCCACACATTAGTGAGCTCCCGACTCTTACCCCCCACCACTGATGGCTATAGGAAGAGAGCTGTCAATCAGCAGTGGGGGATGGGTAGTGCCAGGAGCTCATGAATATGAGGGCCCCCTAGCGCTTGCAGTGTATTGAGCGGACTCTGCTCGCATTGGAGCTCAATACTGATTCTGGCAAAACGACCCATCTTTCTGCTGAGTATCTATCAGCCGTTTTGAACATGCTAGATAGGGTCTGGGGAGTTTAGGACAAACATACCCTTTCTCGTGTTTTTTTTTAAAATCAGGAGTAGCATGAATATGAGTTTTTTTCCTGCCAGGTTCTGCTTCTGCAAGTGCCTAGGAGGCGGAGCTATACTGTAAAGTGCTCTCTGCTCTGAGTGACAGCAGAGGGGAGGGGGTGTGAAGCAGCTCAGTGCATAGTGCACTTTACAGTGAAGCTCCACCTCCTGAAAACTTGCCGGAGCAGAATCGGGCAGAATAAAATTCTTGCTACTCCTTATGAGAAAAGCTCCATAAAAGTTATGTTTGTACTGCTCGCCACAGGCTCTAACTAGTGCTGTCAGCAGTTTAGCACGGTCTAGGACAGATTCCATTTCAGATTTTTTTTTAAACTGAATTTTTATTCAATTATTCAAAATAAGTAGTATATGAACAAATGCTATCGTTTTCATAAAAAGTAACAGCGCGATTCTCATTTCTTTAATGATTTTATCTTGAAGACAGAATTTGGTGTAAACACACAATCTGCTCTGGTCAGCTGCATCTAGGGGCCCTTGATGTGTAATTGACCCTCTAAGAGCCAAAACTGGCCTGTAATGACGCTGCCGGCAATGTAGCAGCCGTGTGAACTTTATAACTGGCCCTGCGCTGATCAAAGTTCAAAGCCCTGGACCTGTCTCACCGAGTTGATGTCTGAGGTACTCAAGTATTTTTCTGCTGTAGCTTTCATCATAAATTCAGACTTCCTATATGATGAACCTGTGAACTTTTATCTTTGAGGTCGAAAAATGGTTAAACTTTAATCTCCTCTAATATTTATTGTCTGGAACTTAAGAATCAAAAAGAGGAAATATGATTTATTGTAGCAACTTGCGGATCCTCTCGCCGGTCCAAGTTCTGATATAGTAATGGGCCCCAATAGTCATTTATTATTATTATTTATTATTAAAGCGCCATTCATTCCATAGCGCTGTATATATGAAAAGGGTTGCACATACATTTACGGTCATTTAAACACCTTTTGGGGACAATGACTTTTTTTAATTTACAGTTTTCTTATTTAATTTTTTTTTTGCAGTTTATTGTATGGTATTTTCTATTTTATTATTATGTTTTTATTGTTATTTTTTTTTTAAACTTATTTTTTAAGATATATTTGCCACATATGTTCCCCAAGAAGTCATTAAAAGAGGCTCTGAGAGACACTGACACTTTTTTTTTCTTTTGTTTGCATTTTATAATATTTATTTTTCTATTATTTTTTAACTTTTTTTTTACTACACTTTTGCCACATATGTCCCCCAAGAGCTCATTGAACACTGACACTTTTTTCTGTATTTTGCACTATTTTCACTGTAACTGAGACATCCAAAGGAGCCCCAGTTACAAGAGAAAACAGACACTTTTGGGGGTTTTGTACAAAGCAGAGCTGATCAGGGTCTGCTTAGACCCTGCAGCTCTGCTCTTTCCTCATAAGGCAATCACATGATTGGCATGGCTTCTTCTTCTAAGGAGGAGACAGAAGTGGTAATAAACAGCTTCTGTATTCTCCTTGGGTCCCGGGCTGTCATCGATAGTGGGGGACCTGACCTGCTCCTGCGGCTCTCTGGTCAGAAACACAGCCGACGGTGCAATAAGCTGTGTTTCTGTACAGCAGGATGGGGGCCATTTCTTGTAGGATGATTGCAAATAACCAATTAGATCTCATTGATAATCTGTCTTGTGTGTACAACTAAATCAAATGTTATCAGTGAAAGTGAATTTGTTCTGTATAGATGGAGGCTGGTCCTCAGAATCACATTCCTTGTTCGGTCCAAGGAACCTCAGTTCAATAGGATCTTAATATCTTACATGGCAGATTGCTTTGAATTCAGGGTTGAACATCCCAGAACCACTATAGGAAATGAGAAACCTGCTCCTATGTGTAGATGCTAGTCAGGGTTGGACTGTCCCACCAGAGTACCAGAGGATCCTCTCTGAAGCCATAGTGGACATCAAAGGTCCAGGAGAAAATCCCATTTGGAGCCACTAGGGTCTATCAAAACATTAGACATTATTGATGCCGTCCGGATTTGGCCCAGATAATTTCCTCTGGTAGTCCTGAAGAACCCTAGTTGCCTGTACAATAGCAGGAGTCCAAGCACCCTTAATCTGCAACAGGACTAAGCATGTGTGACCACCGACACTGTACACATGAGATGGACAGTCTGAGAGATAGGCGCGTAGCTTATAGAGAAAGCAGGGGAAGCGGCTGCTTTGGAGCCCGACCTCAGAAGGGGCTCAACCAGGATTAGGACTAAAATATTTTGTCAGGATCCCCCTCAACAGTATTATACACTGACTTTATATACAGTAACAGTATATACAATGACAGGCTGATCGGGTCCCAGTGTTTAGGAATGCCAAAGTGGTATGTTGTAACCCTAATAGTTTGTGTCACGGTGCTCCTACCTGGATACTATAACCCCCCCAGGGTTAGGCTCCATAGCAACAAAGGAGTTGTAGTTGGAGTAAGTAGAGTCCAGACTTGGTGAAGTTTAACGGTTTTTACTTGAATAAATTTGCAATAAACTTGTGTCATCCAAACAATGCTTGATCTTTCTCTTGGCTCCAGCAGGCTAAGGGTGAACTGGCAGGTAAACTTAAATACTTTGCTTTATCTCTCTGCTGCTGTGCTATTCTCAGTCTTCAGTCTGGTTCCTCTCAGCTTCAGTTACTGTTTCTTAAGAAAGTGAGGTATCCTGTGACCCGTTTTGCTGAATAGGGGTCTTTGGCTCCGTTTTGCGTCTCAGAGGTACGAAGTCCTTTTATATATCAAGAATGGGCTGCTCTCTGAGCTACTTTCCCAAAGCTCCTGCAGCAGTGAGGGGGAACGTTCCCTCACCACACCATGCTACTTTGCTCTCATACTTCAACTCTCAACTCCACTTCTCAACTTCTCCACTCTCGACTCATCTATAGCTTCCTCCAAACCCTACCTTGGTGGGAAACAGGACTAGCTCACCTCTGCCTAAAAGAGGGAGAATGGAATGGTAAGTTCCATTCAA
Organism: Bufo gargarizans; assembly: GCF_014858855.1. Taxonomy (NCBI): domain Eukaryota; kingdom Metazoa; phylum Chordata; class Amphibia; order Anura; family Bufonidae; genus Bufo; species Bufo gargarizans. Next base: position 10,258,234 of record NC_058083.1, read on the forward strand.
TCTAAAGGTACTCTCTGCCAGATACACTGTCACCTGCTGGACAACCAAGCACATTATATGTAGTAACCTACTGTATAAGGCACAGTATCAGAGGACCTGGAAATAGATACACAGATGAGATTTTCTGCTAGCCATTAGACACAGTAGCTAGGTGTAAGAATGGTAGTGCCCTCTCTGGGATACTACACATGCAGTATATATGTGAAGAAAATTGATGGAGCGGCTGCCGGGACTGGTCTGGGAGTTGCAGAGAGAGCTGAGCCTCTAGGTGTAATGGTAACGCCCCCGTTTCTCCTGAAGGCTCAATTGCATATATTAAAACTTTTTTTCTCAGCAATGAGGACACATATGAACATGGGACCAACACAGATGCCTTTAGCTGCCAAGTGCACATGTAACAGGTCAGCCAGTGTCATAGGTACAAATTCGCTGGCAGATGCCCTTTAAAAATGTTGCACTGCAAAATTGAGGTAATATAGTAAACAGAAAAGGGAGACATCTGACTCGGCCAGTGCTGAGTATATCAGGAAGAACCGGCACACTTATCAGGTATAGAGGAGGAGAATATTCATTTTTAAAAGACAAAGAGAAGATTAAAGACCCAAAAAACGAATGCTTATGGAGTAATTGTGATATATACGTAATATACTGGCTATCTACAGCCACTAGAAGGAGCTTAAAGGATAACTGTCACACTTAGACCCTAATTTCAATTTTCATATATGTAGTTACTAATACCATGATATTCCAGAATCAGTTACTATTAGACTGACTTACCCCATATTTAATAAGATTCAGCCCTTAGCAACCAGTCTGCATAAAACTGCAATTTCACTATTCAGTTAAGATGGCCACCACTGCCCTCACCCTGAGGCTAATCCCGCCTGCCCTCACTAGCCAGTAACAATAGCCCCCCAAAAGGGTCAGTAACCAGAGCCCTCCCCCTAAAGGGTTAATCTCCTGCAGCACAAAGGGGTCCTCTTACCACATGTTGCTTTCATTTATACACTGAGCAGACGGCAGATCTCCCTTCCCTGGTCTGCGCTGCTTCAACTCTGCCTTCTCCAGCTCTGCTGAGTGAGGGAGCGTCTGCCAAGCGCAGGGACAGGGAGAAGTGCACACAGCCCAGGCACTGTTATCAGCTGCTGGGGAGGACCTGGCTTTAGTCATTTACACACAGTCCCTGGCTGTCAGTAATCTGACCTTGCACGCTGCGTGCTTCTGCGTCCTCCGTCCTTCAACACATAGACGGACCATGCCTAGCAACACATAGACGGACCATGCCTAGCAACCCTATTTTAAGCACAGGTAAAAGTAGGCAGTACAGGGAACAAAACTGTGGAATTAACGGGTAATTGAATATACAGTGAAAAGTTGAAATAGGGCCACCAAGGAGATATTAATCACCACAATCCAATACTCAAAAAAAAAAAAAAGATGACAGTTATACTTTAAAAGCGCAGTGCATATAATCAAACTCAATGATAAGAAAGTATGCAGTAAGCTCCCTCTAGTGGTGGCTGTAAGTAGCCCATATTGTCTCTTTTGTATTTATGCCAGGAATTTGGAGCTTTAAATAAGAAAAATAGAGCTCTGACTGCTATAAAAACATATTAATAATTTCTCCGCACAGAACTGTGACCCTAAAAGGCACTTGATATTAAAAAGTGCAGCTTCACTGGAGGTTATGTCTCCACATTTAGTTCCTGCTACAGCGGGCAGGATGTCAGATGCTTTCGCTTATTAGTCGTTATGGGCAACAGCAGTGATTTCCACTATAATCCAGCAGAAATCTTGTTCTTGTCCTGCAGTTATTTCTCCTTCCCACAGGATCCACAGGACAATCTGATTTTATCAATTCATAGGATAGCAAGATGAGTGATGGAGATGCAGCTGAGGTGTGTATTATGAGGTTCTGCAGCAGCTGAGGTGTGTATTAGGAGGTTCTGCAGCGGATGAGGTGTGTATTATGAGGTTCTACAGCAGCTGAGGTGTGTATTATGAGGTTCTGCAGCAGCTGAGGTGTGTATTATCAGGTTATGCAGCACCTGAGGTGTGTAGTATGAGGTTCTACAGCAGCTGAGGTGTGTATTACCAGGTTATCCAGCACCTGAGGTGTGTATTATAAGGTTCTGCAGCAGCTGAGGTGTGTATTAGGAGGTTCTACAGCAGCTGAGGTGTGTATTATGAGGTTCTGCAGCACCTGAGGTGTGTATTAGAAGGTTCTGCAGCAGCTGAGGTGTATTATGAGGTTCTGCAGTAACTGAAGTGTGCATCATGATGTTTTGCACCAGCTGAAGTGTATTATGAGGTTCTGCAGCAGCTGAGATGTGTATTATGAGGTTCCGCAGCAGCTGAGATGTGTATCATGATGTTCTGCAGCAGCTGAAGTGTATTGTGAGGTTCTGCAGCAGCTGAGATATGTATTATGAGGTTCTGCAGCAGCTGAGATATGTATTATGAGGTTCTGCAGCAGCTGAGATGTGTATTATGAGGTTCTGCTGCAGCTGAGATGTGATCATGATGTTCTGCAGCAGCTGGGGTGTGTATTATGAGGTTCTGCAGCAGCTGAGATGTGATCATGATGTTCTACACAGTTGTGTTACCCTAACACTTCCACTGCAGCTGCTTCAGAACTTAAAGGGGTATTCCCATCTTAATGATCACTGTTAAATCTGTTAATGATTTGACAGTGATCATTTTTCTAAATACATTTTATTACCGAATTCCCACCCTTTTTCAGAAAATAAGTCCCCTTTTACCTGATGTTGTCTTTTGTCTCACCTGGTCACGGCCACCTCTCCTGTTGAATCCCGCCGGGCTGCGCTTGCGCAGAAGACCGAAGATTCTCTCCCGGCCGGGCAATGTCCTGAACGCGCAAGCCGCCACGCATGCACCATGTTGACTTCTTTCTGGCCAGTATAGTACAGAGCTGCGAACGCGCACGCCAGCTCTGTACTATACAGGCCAGGAATAAGTCACCATGGCGCATGCGCGGCGTGCATGCGCGTTCAGGACATTGCGTGGCCCGGCCGGGAGAAAAACTTCAGTCTTCTGCGCAAGCGCGGCCCGGCCGGGAGAAGACGTCACTCAAGCCTAGCCGAATCCAGGAAGTGGACGTTGCGCTGGACGAAGGTAAGTATTAAAACAGAAGATGGGAATACACCTTTAAGACAGTCACTTACAGGAGTGGGAACGTCCTGCAGAACTGATCTGCAATAGATTGCTCCTGTGGTTAGAGATAATCGGTGTAGTAACGCTCGTCTCTGCATAATTGCCAGGTTCTTAGATCAGAATGTGATGTTCATATAGGTTTGCATTATATACTGTGCATAGTCACCAGGTAGGTATGTACATTTATCTCCTTGATGTTGTAGTTAGGTTGTGTCTTATGCAGCAATTTTATGGCATCAAAAATGAGTTATAATTTACAACTTTTCACATTTCCCAGCTCGTGAAAAAAAAAAAAAGGTTGGGCGATATGTGGGCGGGCGTATCAGTAGGGTGTGTGACCTGGCAGATTCTCGGAGTTCAACCTCATAGCTGCTGCACATTTGATTTTCTGGAGCACAGAGTAGCAAAGGGTGCGCCAAATTTATGAAGAGGCGCCTCCTAGTAGATTTGGCGCATCTCACTCTGAGGGCTCATGCACACGAACGTATTTTCTTTCCATGTCCGTTCCATTTTTTTTTTTTGCGGAATGTATGCGGAACCATTCACTTCAATGGGTCTAGGGAAAAAAACGGAAATTACTCCGTGTGCATTCCTTTTCCGTATGCCCATATTTCCATTCAGCAAAAAAATAGAACATGTCCTATTATTGTCTGCATTACGGACAAGGATAGTACTGTTCTATGAAGGGCCAGCTGTTCCGTTACGCAAAATACGGAATGCACACGGATGTCATCTGTATTTTTTGCGGATCCGTTTTTTGTGGACTGCAAAATACATACAGTCGTATGCATGAGCCCTGACGCGTATGAGATGCCAGTCTTAGTGAATCTGCCCTTATCACTGACTGTGTATCCCGGCCCCGGCTGTAAGGCTTTCATTTATTTCTCCTGTACTCGCCCTCCACATAAATGCTTCTTTCTATTCATTCTTGGACGGTCTGGGCAAGTTCACAGAAATATTAGTGTGAAAATGCGTTTGTCTGGATGCACTTTGCAAATTCCAGCCGTGCTTTCACATTTCCCGGAACAGTGACATATCATGCGGCCTTGATCTGCGACCTTATAATAAGTGCTGCACTGCATTTCCTACATTATTACATGAAGTGCTATTAAAAGCAGGTTATATCCATTCATGGGGGTCTCATGGTGAGAGTGGTCCCAGCACTGAACTGCTTCCAGTCAGAGCATTTTCCTGCAGTCGCCACTAGGAGGAGCTCAATGAATAGAGAATTTAAATGGGTTTTCCAAGTATTTTATACTGATGAACTATCCTCAGAATAGATCATCAGTATCTGATCAGTGGGGGTCCGACTCCCGGGACCCCCACTCATCAACAGTTTGAGGAGGCCACGTCATTGCAGCCTTCTTGCAGCTTAAAAAAGCACAGCGCCATCCACTGGATACTGGCTGTGCTTGGTATTGCAGCTCAGCCCCGTTCTCTTGATTGAGGTGCCTAGACCACAAGACCAATGAACGCAATGACAGAGCTGCCTTCGCAAACAGACGATCGGCAGGGCCTCCACCAAACATATACAAATGGAAAAATTGTGTAAAAAATGGTGTAAAAAGTGTAAATATTATTTTTTATTTTATTTGATAGATTATTAGAGCTAGGCATGTATACCCGAATACCTAAATATCTGTAATTACCTTATAATAACAGCTTTCATTAATGTCCCCTGTCGCTTAAAAGACTGTTGCTATGGCTTGTCTGTCTTCCCTTTAGTGTATGGAGATAAAATTTAAAAAAGTGCTGGGGGGCTTGCCCAAGGATAGTGAATAGTTTAATAAAAAACTAACAAACAAACATGTAATATTGGCTTCCTGTTGCCACCGGTAGGGGAAGCTCAGTGCTATAAGAATTCATACAGTTACCTTTAAGTTCAATACAAACTGGAAAAATCTTAGCATTGAGCTCCTCCTAGTGACGGCTGCAGGGAAATACAGTGGATTTATGTCAGTTTCAGAATTATTTCAGCCTTGGGCCCCCTCTCAGAATTGGTGTGGTCTGCATGATGGGAATGCCACTGCTTAACAGCCAAACGGCCTGCCTTTATGGTGGGTATGTCTTTGATCTTAGGCAACAACTGGTGTAAAGTAGAGCTGGTCTAGTTGCCCATAGCAACCAATCAGATTCCACCTTTCATTTTCCAAAGGAGCTGTGAAAAATGAAAGGTGGAATCTGATTGGTTGCTATGGGCAACTTAACCAGTTCCACTTTACACCCGTTTGATAAATCTCCCCCTATGTGGTTCAGAACCACTGCAGTCTATGGGGTTATTCACACAAACATTTGGCCAGGGAATAGCAGCCATCAAAAACATGACATGTCCTATTTTTGGCCTTTTCACTGCCAGATGAACCCCACTGAAATCAATGGGACGATTTTAACGGCTGCTTAGACCGGAGTGCACCTGTCTAAAGGCCATTAAAAAGGGTGAATTTTTTTTTTTTGCCTTTTAAGGGTTAAAATAAAAAAAATGACCTCATCCACTTGCATGTGCCCAGACAGTTGCTCTTTACTTGATGCAGAAGGAGCTGCACTCCCAGCGTGATCGCTGGAAGTGTATGACAACGTCATCACGCAGGAAGTGCAGGTCCTTCTGCATCACGTGAAGAACGACTGTCCCTGCGCGTGAAAGTGAATGAAGTAATGTTTTTATTTTTTTGGCATACTATGGGGGACATACTATGGGCCACTAAGGAGGCCATTATTAATGCTGGGGGCCACTATGGGGAACATTATTACTGCTGAGCACCACAATGGGGGACATTATTACTGCCGGGGGACATTATGTATTCTGCAGGGGTTGGGATTTAAATAAAAAAAAAAAAAGCCAGTGAAAATCATCTATTTTTTATGGCCATTAAAAACAGCCAGAAAATGGATGCAACAATGGTTGAAAAATGACTATGAAAAACTGACGGTGTGTGTCGCATGAATGTAGCCTTAGTCCTACTTGTCTCGAGGAGCATATTAGATGTGCAGTTATGAATCAGGGTTCTGTAGGTCCATACCCGATGTTCTCTGTTAGTTCCTCAAGTTAGTACAAGAAAAGAATCCCCTGCTCAGATGCTTTAATTTAGCTTAATATAAATACATATTGATTAAAAAACAGACCCAATGCAAAATCTGTAACAGCCCTCCCCACTTACCATGTGCCATTTAGGACTCATCAGGCACCAGAGCTGGGGGTGGAACCCCCTATGTTAACACCTCTGGACCCTCTTTTAACGCCTCTGGATTTAAAGGTTATGTACACATTTGAGGGCATTTTTGGTTAACTATTGCAATGTACTCATTTTGAGCTAAAAAAAAAATCTTTTTTTTCAATTGGTCTTTATAAAAAATGTTGAGCCCCTTTCTCTGTATAGCCTTGAGATTCTCTAATAGCAGGATCTGAATTTTTTACTGTTTCCGGTCACCTCTGCTTTCTGACCTTCTAAACACTCATTATAGCTCAGTTCTTATGTGGCTTAAAGGGAACCTGTCACCCAAAAATCGCCTATTAAGCTGTTTACAGTACCTTATAGTGCTGTATACTCGGTTCTTGATGCACTTTTTGTTCGTTTTCCCGCATGTCTGCTCATTCAGAAATCGTAGTTATATTCAGCTGCTGCCCCGTGCTGCAAGTCAGGCTTGAAGTCACGGGGGCAGCGGCCTCGGCGTCTTACATGGCCCTCTCCCCGCCCCCTGCCTCTGTTACTGACAGCCGAACTCCGAATCCGGGACCGCGCTCAACGGCCGCATGCGCAGTAAAGGGCGGCAGGAGCGCGGTCCCGGCTGCCGCGCGTACTACGCGCCGTCTTACTTTCGCCGCACTGCGCATGCGCCCGACATCCTGTATCAAACGCGCCCGCGCCCGGCATCTGGGCGCGGGCGCGTTTGATACAGGATGTCGGGCGCATGCGCAGTGCGGCGAAAGTAAGACGGCGCGTAGTACGCGCGGCAGCCGGGACCGCGCTCCTGCCGCCCTTTACTGCGCATGCGGCCGTTGAGCGCGGTCCCGGATTCGGAGTTCGGCTGTCAGTAACAGAGGCAGGGGGCGGGGAGAGGGCCATGTAAGACGCCGAGGCCGCTGCCCCCGTGACTTCAAGCCTGACTTGCAGCACGGGGCAGCAGCTGAATATAACTACGATTTCTGAATGGGCAGACATGCGGGAAAACGAACAAAAAGTGCATCAAGAACCGAGTATACAGCACTATAAGGTACTGTAAACAGCTTAATAGGCGATTTTTGGGTGACAGGTTCCCTTTAAATAAGTGTTTATAACCTCTTAGTAATTTAGAGATAATGTTTATAAGATGACTGGCACAAAGTGAAAGTCACTGTTAAAGAGGAAGGATGCTGTAAAGGTCAAAGTTAAGGGGGTGGGCTGCTGTGGAGGTCCAATTTTAAGGGATGGGGCACTGTGGGGGGGTCAGTGTTAAAGGGTGGGGGGCTGTGGAGGTCACTGTTAAGGGGGTGGGGTGTTGTAGATGTCACTGTTATAGTGGATAGATTAAATATACCTGGGTCCTTCAGCTAGTTTTTTTTAATAAAGACCAATTGAAGAAATGATTTTTAGCCCAAAATGAGTAAAATGCATTTATTTAAAAAAATTTGCCCCGGAAGGTATACATCGCCTTTAAGAATCGATAAGAAGCCAGGTAACGCTCTTTTCCTTTCTGGGATTTGCGTCCCCACATATCCCATGGCTGAACTTGATGGACTTGCGTGTTTTTTCAACCCTATTAACTATGTGAGGAACAGCAGGCAGCTGAGTTGCATTACCATACACTGCCTGTGGACAAGGGTGGCACTATTTCTGGGGGGGAAAAAAATGCATAAATCCCTTTTAAAACACAGAAAGGAAAGTGACCATTCAGAAAAGGAACATGCTCAGCCAGGAAATAAAGGAGACTATGGGACGTCAGTCTAGATCTATAAATATATTTATTATAATATAACAAGATCTTAACCAGTAACATAAACTATGTACAGTACCATTACAGATAACCCTGTTTGTCTATTATTCACAGAAATCGATTTGCTTCGATGTGTGTGTGTGATGCTGACCGGCATTATGTGTGAGTCCATTCTCGTATGCTAGCACCTCCTTTGGAGGTAAGACACACTAACTGTGAGAAATGAAACATCCTGCACCAGGCAGATTGAAGCTCGTTCTCCTGGTGGAAAAGAAGGATGCAGAAGGTACATAATAACATTGTGCTTTTTGTTCTCCTTCCATAGATAGAACGGATAGTACAAGAAAAAAAACCGCCTGAAATTCAATTCTGTCATCCTATAAATGCATTTTGCAGAGACGTAAAGCAGCAGAGGACATTTTATGAAACATTTTTTTTTCTGAACCAATGTTCATGAGAATTCAGCCTGAAAAATGATTTCAGTCCTTTCTAACATCCATCAGGCACTGATTTTTGCCTTGTTCACACTAACGCATTTTAGGTTCTAATCTCCTGCCAATTTTTTCTAAACCTATATTGTGAAGAGAAAGGAGTGAAAAACAAATAAAACATTTGTCGTGCTTTAAAAAAAATAAACCAAACAATTCTGAAAAAAAAAAAGAATTGATGGAAACAAGGACCCGAAATGCGTTGATATGAAAGAGCCCTTATTGTGAGTTAACAGGCTACATTCTTGCGGATATTGGTCCAGGTCACATATTCGTGACACCTGCAGGCTGTATACACTGAACACTTCTTCTGTACACAACATATCTCCATGCACAACATGATGGATTTTTCTTTACTTATTAGTGGAAAAAAACATCAAAAAGTTCATGATTATTCTGGTTTGAAATTATTTTAGTTCTTTAAAAAATAATTTTCCGAACTGTTTTAGTTTTTTTTTGTTCAAATGATAAAGATTTATGCCATTAAGCGTTTTTCATGCGTCCAAAATATTCAGTATAAACGTAAATTATGGGTACACTGGAAATGCACTTTTTTTTTTTTTGGTATTTTTAAAATATTTTCAAGGATGATGAAATAAAATTAGCTAAAATATTAATGCAGATGTTCCAAAAAAAGGGATAAACTTTCATAAAATGTAAAATAGACCATAATTTTCCCCCAAACAACAATAATAAGGATAATAATAAAAACATTATTTTGAGATGATTAAATACAGCAATAAAAATATCCCCCAAAAAACTTCCTCAGAATATATTAATAGAATATGTAATAATGATTTGTATCATTTATATTAATTAAACTTTTTTTTTACCATTATCTTTTAGCCTTTATCGATTTAAATTAAAACAAACAAAAAAAAAATCGTATTTGATTTTAAAATAAAACGTTTGGACCAATAATACATGCACAGGATTTTTTAAATATCTATTCCGACCATCCGAAACTCCATAGGATTTCCCATATATCTGGACTCCAGTGGTCTTGACAGAAATGTGGTTGCGCCTGTTGTAAGGAGGTGTATTTTTTATCCACAGGGGTGGAGCTTAATTCTGTCTATATTATATCCAAGGCAAAAAGAAGAAAATATACACAAAAAAAGCAAAAACAGATGATTTATGTGATAGGGTTCATGAAAATGTACATAGATTGTACTGAAATTCTACTGGTTTACAAATGTCTTCAAGGATTTTTCCATGAGCAGTTGGCGATACTGTTGAAAACATTGAGCTAGTCTTGTTAAATCCTTCAAAAACTCACTTTGATACGAAACATTTTAATTATAAATATAATATATATGCAGTCTTTATATATATATTTACTAGCACAGTAGCAGAAAAATCAATTTCATTAAGACCTGCAGGAAGACTAATATTTTACTGTAAATCTGTGGTCTAACCAGTTATTTATTTTTCTCTTTCTAATATAAAAAAAAGGGGGGAAAAAAACACACAAAAGACCCAGAAAACAGTTTGTCATAATATTGAAATTGGATTTTGAAAAATGATTAGATTATTTTTTCTCACTTCTTGTGATCATGGCTATAGCTTGCAATGCTTACCCCCAGACCTGCTGCAGAAATATTTTTGAAAGAGGAGGCAATTTGTGACCTGAAGCAATGTTCTCTGAAAAATGACCTATGAATTCAGATGAGCAAGTTAGAGGGGTTGTCATGTATAGTTTTTTTTTTTGTATTTTAGCCGAAGGGGTTAAAAAAAATAAGCGATCCTCATTGATCCTATGCCACTACCGCCCCAATATTTACCGGCTTCCCACTGGTCTCCACAGATTGACTAACAGGAAATGCTTGCTCAGCCAATCAGACCCGCCTCAGTCAGTGATTGGCTGAGCAGGCATCTCTTGCCATTTCCTGTTTGTCAAGGCGGGACTAGGAAGTGGAGACCAGCAGGGACCCATTAAGCAGCGGATATAAAATAATATATATTATATAAAATGTAATTTAAAAAAAAACTTTACATTCCCCAAAAATTTTTAGCCTATGAAGCTTTATGGATATGGCTGCAGATTACAAAATGGCTGCCTAAAAAATTCAAAATGCAATATTCTGTTTATTAGCACAAGGGGGACCGGAGCAGGAGCTAAAGAGGTTCTGAAGAAGACAAAATATTACAAAAATACTACAGATAACAGTCTATGCTTAAAGGGGAGGAGCCATGTGTTCTAAATGAAACCAGGTGTTTTGCATGCTGTGCGGTTTATAGCTTCAGTGGTATCTGTGGTCTGCTGGTGTTTGGTTCTCTGCTGAGTTCCTGCCATAACTACTGGAAAGTTAAGTGTTTCCTTTCCCTTTTGCATTTTGTTTTGGTTTATCTGTGTGTTGCTTTTCCCCTGCCCTTTGTTGTAGGCCTGAGCGCGACTCCTGGTCGTCCTTCTTTTCTGGAGGAACAGGTAGTCTCTGTCCTGTCACTATCGCCAGGGTCTTATAGGGTGAGTTAGGACTCTAGGTACTCCTGCGTATGAATTCACCTACCTTTGGGGTCTGTTCATACTGATAGCCAGTCAGGACTGTGACTAGGGATTTGACTAGGAGGTGTCCTCCTTTCTTCCCTAGCTTTCAGGTCTTGTTCCTTGTTCCCTCTCCTTCTTCGTCTAATGTGGTGTCTCCCTCCCACACATGGGCGTGGTTTACATTAGCCCACCCACTTTTGGCCCAGGACAGCCTTAATTTGCTGAGAATGTCTCTGAAAATCAGGGACAGTTGGCAGCTATGTTTTTAGATGATGGTTTCTCTGCTGCTGTGGGCCATTACAGCTGAATGTATGGATTCCCACCTGTCGACATGTTGATAAAACATGATCTACTTCACTTTAGATGAATATCCTTGAAGTACAGCGCGGATCTTAAAGGAGCCATCCCAACTATACAGCAGTGAGCAGCCACACAATTTCCCTGCAGCGGCCACTGCAGGAGGAATGTAGTATTACAGGACATCCATTCAAATGAATGATCAGTCATGTAAAAGAGGGCCACAGTGAGTCCTCCACTGATAGATTACCCTCTATGGCATCCATAAAATAGGCCCTAAGGGGGACAAATCCTTAAAGGGGGTTATTGGATTTTTTAATTTTAATTTCATGTCACCCCACCCTTGATTAGAGTAACAACTTTTTCATTGCTTAACGGGACAGCACTGTGCTCCCGGCCAATAATATGGTTCTGGCACTTCCGGGACCACATGGCGCACACTGTGCACAGCTAGCACTGTGGCAAGAGATTCCTTCTGTGGGTTGTAACCATGATAGGATCACGTGCACAATGTACGACACGTGATTCCCGGAAATGCGGGGAGAATATAGTTAAAACGGGAGTGCAACGCTAGCCCGGCAAGCAACTTTTAATAGGTACCAATATAAAAAGTGTTACTCTAATGAAGGGAAGGTCGGGAAGGGCATGGAATTAAAAAAATGGATAACTCATTTAATACTCCACAGTGTCTGAAAGATTTCCCGTCATCATTTGCTCTTGACTTGATTAAATGACCATGTTATTGGGCCAGCAAACAGGCCACCGCTAGCTAAGCAATTATTTGGCTTCAGCCTTGAGGCCCCCTACTAGTCATAGTCTGAAGGCTCCTAAAAACAGGAGGGACCTCCAGGAACCTCCAAGAAAGCAGCGCTAACTGGATCAGCGCTAACTGGAAATGAGCGCTAACTGGAATGCTGCAGCCCTGGCACCAATATGTGCTCTGAGGGGGCCACGATGCATCACGGGAATGGGTGTGGCTATGCAGCAAAGGGGTGTGGTTTCCAAAAGAGGGTGTGCCTTTGTCAGGCGGCTGGATGAACACATGGTATTTTAACAAAGAGCCACAATACATGCCCGACCGCTTATCAGATGCAGGAACATTAGTATTGGACAGGTGAAAAACAGTGGCGTAGCTATAAGAGAAGCGGCTGCTTTGGGGCCCAAACTCAAAAGGGGTCCACCCAGGTGGATGACTAATAGATTTTTTTGTCAGGGCCCCCCTCATTAGGACCTAGTCTGAGAGGGCGATCTTGACTAGCCACAGGAGTGGGGGTTGCATGAGAAGAGGGGGTTGAGAAGAAGTTGCTGGGGGGTCTGTTACAAAATTTGCTATAGGGACCAATCATTTCTAGTTACGCCACTGGTGAAAACCAAACCTTTCCGATGAGGTCAAAGTGAAACCGTCTTCAGGTATCGTAGAACTACCTTTTCCAGAGACAACTTTCTACTCATGGATGCTGAGAGTTGTAGTTCCACATAATTTCAGAATTTTGACAAACTGTTTTTTTTTCTTCCTCCTGTGTGGCTAACGTTCCATGTAAGAATAACCTAAAAAATAATACGGCTTCTTTCGAAATTCTCTGTGATGAGATGCTTAGCTGTACCGAATAGTCATCTAAAAAATCCCAGCCTTACACCTAAAAGTAAAATACAGATCCTCATCCGCTGCCCCGCCCGATCCCTATCTCAACTGAACCCATGTAAAAAATATGGGACTCTATTGCACCTAGGGTGACAACAAGCGTCACTACGCCACCTAGTGACACATTTGCCAAGTTCACATACATATTATACATAGTTTGGAGATCAAGCGCTCCGGCATCACCCAAAGGTGAGGATGATCTTCTACATTCAATGTAGACTTTATTGAAAATCCGTAGACAAAAATGAAAAAACATAAAAACAAAAATCTTCTTTTTATCCTTTTTTTCACTCCTTCTTATGAAATCAAAGGGTTAAAGCCGCTGAAGTGAAGAAGAGGACTAACCGCTTTATCTCTGGCATGGGAAGGGTTAAAACCAAACCAATAAGAGAAAAAAAAATTAAGAAGTTCAAACATGTCCACCCGTCACCTCAGTTCATCGATCTCCCGCCTGTCAACCACTTTGAATGTATTTCTTTATCGCTACACATCCATGGCGGAAGAGTGGGCAAGGCATGTTGGGTAATAATGTCCATGTGTTCGATTTGGGGTCGTAATATTCCATGTTCCCAAGAGCTGGTCCTTCACTGCTGACGATGCCGCCTGTTGCATATATCTTCCCGTCCACGACCACGGCGCTGAAAGAAGAAATAATATACCGCTCAGCCAAAAATATCCCAGATAAAGCTGCCGACATCCATCTTTAATCTTACAATTAACTGGTCAGTGTATAACTAGACTCCAATCCCATCCAAAGCTGCATCCAAAATGGTGCTGGTCTTTTCTTAGTTCCCAGGCTTTGTTACTGGAAATCAGCTGTACACACTACATTACAATACAGGACGCCAGAGTACAGTACATGAGACAGATAGAAAGTTAGATAGGTAGATAGATATCAGATAGATACATAGATAGGTAGATAATAGATATATCTATTAGATAGATAATATGGTAGACAATGAGATAGATAGAATGATAGAAAATTCTCAACTTACAAATTTGACTGCTATATTTGGTCAAACATATAAGTGACTTAAGGGTAAGTTACAGAAATTGTTCTTCAATTTAAAAAAATCTAGAGCGCTGTATTTTTGCAGCACAAAATGGCGCCTGCACTATACATTACAAATAGACAGGCGCCATATTGACCACATATAGAAGTCACATATTTACCACATATAGCAATTTCTTAGTTGAGAATGTTATATATTTAGTTTTTTCATAAAAAATAGAGAAAAAAGCGTCACTCACCGAATCTTCACAAATCGTAGCTTTATTTCGGGTTGAAACATAGCGGATGCGGGTCACAATTGCAGCAAAGTAAGGCCTTACTTTGCTGCAAATGTGACCCGCATCCGCTATGTTTTAACCCAAAATAAAGCTACGATTTGTGAAGATTCGGTGAGTGACGCTTTTTTCCTCTATTTTTTATGCGATTATTGGTCTGCTGGTTCTGACTGAGCACCCCCTGTTTCACTGCATGGTTGCTGAGAGAAGTGTTGCTGACATTGGACTGCCGGCTGTGATTTCTTTTTGTTGTATATTTAGTGTTTATTTGGCATTAATGGCAGCCAAGCTCATCCCAGAGGGGTCCAGAGAGGGGTTCACCCAGCTTTCACTGTCCCTGCCTCTTTCTTCGCAACTGTCCCTACCTTTGTCCCTTTCTTAGCCTCAGATCTTCCCCCACCTCCATCAGCCTCAGATCAGCCTCCTTCAGACCCCCCCTCAGATCAGCCCCAGACCTCAAATCAGACATTCAAAAAAATAAAAAAATAAACTTACCTCTCCAGCTCCGGACAACGCTGCCTCTTAGCAGATTCACTTACCCTCCTTGGTCTTCTTCCCGCAGCGCTGTACTGTGACCTGACAGCGCACAGTGTCAGGTCATAGTGCGCGTCTACGTGTCAGGACATAGCGTAGGGCCGGAAGAAGACCAGGGAAGGTAAGTACAGCAAGCAATGCGCCATTCTTACCTTCCTGTGCCTCCTGCATGCTGATGACCACTTCCATAATGGAAGCGGTCATTAACATTTTCTGGCAGGGGGCCACATGAAATGGTCCCGCGGGCTGTATTCCCCACCCCTGCTGTAGATAGATCCTGTAGATGGATAGATAATGTGATAGATAGATAGATACAGTCATGTGAAAAAATTAGGACACCCTTTGAAAGCATGTGGTTTTTTGTAACATTTTTAATAAAAGGTTATTTCATCTCCGTTTCAACAATACAGAGAGATTAAAGTAATCCGACTAAACAAAGAAAACTGAAGAAAAGTCTTTTCAAGATCTTCTGTAAATGTCATTCTACAAAAATGCCTATTCTAACTAAGGAAAAAGATAGGACACCCTTGCCCCTAATAGCGAGTGTTACCTCCTTTGGCTGAAATAACTGCAGTGAGACGGTTCTTGTAGCCATCTACCAGTCTTCAACATCGGTCTGAGGAAATTTTACCCCACTCCTCAATGCAGAACTTTTTCAGCTGTGAGATGTTGGAGGGGTTTCTTGCACGTACAGCCCTTTTCAAGTCACCCCACAGCATCTCAATGGGATTCAAATCTGGACTTTGACTTGGCCATTCCAGGACTCTCCATTTCTTCTTTTTCAGCCAATCTTTGGTTGATTTACTAGTATGTTTTGGGTCATTGTCATGTTGCATGGTCCAGTTCCGCTTCAGCTTTAATTTTCTAACTGATGGTCTCACATGTTCTTCAAGCACCTTCTGATACACAGTAGAATTCATCGTGGATTCTATGATGGTGAGCTGACCAGGTCCTGCTGCAGCAAAGCAGCCCCAAACCATGACACTTCCACCTCCATGCTTCACAGTTGGTATGAGGTTCTTTTCTTGGAATGCTGTGTTTGGTTTACGCCAAACATGTCCTCTGCTGTTGTGTCCAAATAATTCAATTTTGGACTCATCTGTCCAAAGAACATTATTCCAGAAGTCCTGGTCTTTGTCAACTTTATCTCTGGCAAATGTCAGTCTGGCCTCGATGTTTCTCTTGGAAAGCAAAGGTTTCCTCCTTGCACACCTCCCATGCAAGTTAAACTTGTACAGTCTCTTTCTGATTGTAGAGGCATGTACTTCTACATCAACAGTAGCCAGAGCCTGCTGTAGTTCTCGAGATGACACTTTAGGGTTTTTGGAGACCTCTTTTAGCATCTTGCGGTCTGCTCTTGGGGTGAACTTGCTGGGGCGACCAGTCCTGGGCATGTTGGCAGTTGTTTTGAAAGCCCTCCACTTGTAGACTATCTTCCGGACAGTGGAATGGCTGATTTCAAAATCTTTTGAGATCTTTTTAAATCCCTTCCCAGACTCATAGGCTGCTACAATCTTTTTTCTGAAGTCCTCTGACAGCTCTTTTGCTCTCACCATGGTGCTCACTCTCACTTCAACAGTCAGGAGCACACCAAACTAAATGTCTGAGGTTTAAATAGGGCAAGCCTCATTCAACATGCAGAGTAACGATCTACTAATTATGTGCACCTGGTGTGATATACCCGTGTGAGATCTGAGCCAATTTAAGAGGGAATACATGTGAGGGTGTCCTATCTTTTTCCTCAGTTAGAATAGGCATTTTTGTAGAATGACATTTACAGAAGATCTTGAAAAGACTTTTCTTCAGTTTTCTTTGTTTAGTTGGATTACTTTAATCTCTCTGTATTGTTGAAACGGAGATGAAATAACCTTTTATTAAAAATGTTACAAAAAACCACATGCTTTCAAAGGGTGTCCTAATTTTTTCACATGACTGTAGATAGATAATGTGATAGGTAATGAGATACTGTAGATAGATTAGATAGATAAATAGATAGTGTGGGGACTCGCTCTGGTAGACAGAATTAGCGGACGCAGTAAAGAGGCAACAACAAGTTCTTTGGATAAAACAGTTCAGTGTTTTATTCACACTTTAGGCAAGTGACAAAACAAGCAGTCATAAACAAGTAAAAAGTCACCTTGCGGTGTTAGTGGTAATTCACACCATGCGGCAATTCTGCCTCAAAGAGTCCTTGAGCATAGCAGCACCAACTTGTTTTCACGCCAAACAGGTAGCAAGCCTTAAAATCCGGTCCGGTATTTGACCTCACCTCCCCAGCCCAGCAGCACATGCTGGAAGGAAAATACCTGTTTTCAACCTCTCACTGTGTCACATACACCCCCCCCTCCCTTTGTTCAACCCCGAGGTGGCGAACACACGCCAGACAGTGTACCCGGGATAGGGCATCCACGTTTCCCTGTAACCGGCCTGCCCTGTGTTCCACCAAAGTTTTGTAGGGAGAGAAACCATCGGGTTACCCGGGCATTTCTGTCCTTGGCCTGGCTCATCCACTTGAGAGTGGAGTGGTCAGTCACCAGGCGGAATTTTCTCCCCAATAAATAATAGCAAAGAGATTCTAGTGCCCACTTGATGGCCAGGCACTCTCTCTCTCCACTATACTATACCAGGTCTTGGATAGGGTGAGCTTACAGCTGAGGAAGACAACGGGATGCGCCTCCCCATTGACTTCCTGAGACAGTACAGCACCGAGGCCTACTTCGGAGGCATCGTTCTGTACTATATACTCCTTTTTGAAGTCAGGCGTCACCAAAACGGGGGACCCACACAGCGCCGCCTTCAAAGCAGAGAAAGCCTATTCCGACCGATCATCCCAGCGAACCATCGTTGACTTGTGTCCCTTCAAAAGTCCTGTCAAGGGCGCGGCTAGAGTAGCAAAGTGGGGAACAAACCTCATGTAATAACCCACCATTCTCAGGAATTACTTTATTTACCTAGTGGTGGCAAGTCGGGGCCAATTCCGTATCGCCTCTATTTTGTTTACTTGGGGTTTAATCACTCTGCACCCAATGACATACCCCAGGTACTTAGTCTCTTCTAACCCTATCGCACATTTTTTGGGGTTAGCTCTTAGGCCAGCTTTCCGAAGGGAGTCCACTACAGCCTGCACTTTGGGTAGGTGACTTTCCCAGTCGGTACTGTGGATGACAATATAGTCCAGGTAAGCCGAAGCGTACCGACGATGTGGACGAAGGGGCACCTTGCAGACCAAAGGGTAAGACCTTATATTGATACAGTCCCTCAGGCGTGATGAAGGCAGCTTTCTCTTTGGCAGCTGCACCTCCTCCGATATGGCTTGTCGCCGAGCCTCGAGTACCCGGTATGGTTTTAATCTGACTTTTGCCTGAAGTTTAGTGACAATGTCATGCTGGATTATGGAAGTGCGTCCAGGGAGGTCCGAGAACACATCTGTGTTCCGACTAACGAACTCCCTGGCCTCCTGAGTGTGTTTAAAGGAGAGGCTGTCAGCAATTTTTACTGTGGCAGCCGCCTTTCTTGCATCAGACAGAGGGGCCGGTACCTCTTCTCATCGAAAACCCGGCCGCGGGCTGTCTTCTGTACAGGTTTCCCTATCTTTCCACAGTTTGAGTAAATTCACATGGTACACCTGCTCTAACTTTCGACGCCCTGGCTGGTGTACCTTGTAGTTTAAATCTCCAATTTTCTCGAGTACCTCGTAGGGCCCCTGCCACCTAGCCAGGAACTTACTGTCCACGGTCGGCACCAGAACCAAAACCCGATCACCCGGGTTAAAGATCCGGACCTGAGCCTGCCGATTATAGACCCGACTCTCGGCTTGCTGAGCTGCCTCCATTTGCCTCCTAACAAGAGGCAACACTGTCTCTATCTGATCTTGCATCTGGGTAATGTACTCAATGACACTTTTATGTGGAGTGGGTTGTTGTTCCCACACCTCTTTGGCCACGTCCAAGAGACCGCGAGGGTGGCTGCCATATAGCAGTTCGAAGGGCGAGAACCCAGTAGAGGGGTACCTCTCGCACTGCGAACATGAGATAGGGCAGAAAGAGGTCCCAGTCCTTCCCATCTTCAGACACTAACTTTTTCAACATATTTTTTAATGTTTGGTTAAACCTTTCTACCAGACTGTCCGTTTGCGGATGGTAAACGGACATCCGTAGTTGTTTTATGTGCAGCAACTTACAGAGTTCCCTCATCACCTTGGACATAAAAGGTGTCCCTTGGTCGGTCAGAACCTCTTTAGGTAGTCCTACTCGGGAAAACATCTCCATTAACTCCTTACCTATGAGTTTGGCTGAGGTATGTCGCAGTGTCACCACCTCCGGGTACCGAGTGGCTAAGTCTAGAATGACTAAGATGTGTTGATGCCCTCTGGCGGACTTCGGTACTGGGCCTATGAGGTCCATAGCTATTCGGTCAAACGGTACTTCGACAATAGTGAGAGGTACTAGGGGACTACGGAAATGTGGCTGGGGGCTAGTTATCTGGCAGGTCGGGCAAGACTTACTAAACTCTTCCACTTCTTTGAATATGCTTGGCCAGTAAAACCGCTGTAGAATACGATCCTGAGTTTTCTGCAGCCCCAGGTGACCCCCGAGAACGTGTTGGTGGGCTAGATCTAACACAAGCTTGCGATAAACCTTGGAGACTACCAACTGTTCAATAGGCTCACCCCGTAGTTGGTTCACCCGATACAACATGAACTGATGAACCACAAAACGGGGCAACACTGTCTCTGCCCCAGGTTGTAATGGTTCACCATCTTCTATTAACACATTTTCCCAGGCGTGGGATAGGTTGGGTCCCGACGTTGGGCGGTACCAAAATTATCCCTGGAGACATTGAGGTCTGCCAATTCAGGACCCGGCGGCAAGTCCTCCATGTCTCCCACCATCACACTTAGCGGGATTGTCTCCCCCTCTTCCACCAAAGTGGCGGTCACCCCTACCTCTGGCCCTTCAGTCTCAGGTTCCCAGGGTTCTGGTCTCCCCCTGACCCGGGCCTCTCTGCTAGGGTTACCCCTGTCTTATGGGTATCAGTCACTCTCATAGCAGGCCACAGTGCCAGGAAGCCCGGGAAGTCTATCCCTATTATGAGTTCAGCCACCTCGTGGGTTCATCTACCAGCCACCGTGGTTAGTGACACCAGCGCGGTGGGGTAGTCTTTTAAGTCTCCGTGGATGCACATCACCCCGACTTTCCGGCCAGTATACTCAGTGGACCGCACCAGGGTAGCCCTTACTAGGGTCACCAGACTCCCTGAGTCCAGCAGAACCTCCGCCGGAGTGTCTCCCACTTCCACCTAGCACAAGTGATCTAGAGACTCTGGGGTACCTGTTGCACAAAGTCTCCTGGCATATAGCGACTGATGGTAGCCATAGTTAGTGTCCATGGGCTCAAACCGATGGGGACAGTCAGCCCTTACATGGCCAGGCTCCTGACACCGCCAGCACACTATCGGAGCCAGGTCCACCGTTGGTACATCCCGGGCGGGTTTTATCGGCTCAAATCTCCGGGCCTGGGGTGGAGATTTCCGGGGTTTGCCGACCCCCCTCCCGACAGAACCCTCCTTTAGATTCCTGGTAGCGTCATAGCATTTAACCAGGTCCACCATCTCAAGGGCATTGCCAGAAGACACCGAACTGATCCAGTGCTGGAGAGGGTATGGCAAAGCCCTCCAGAACATATCAGCTAACAGACGATCCAGCATACCAGTGGGACTCAGCACGTCAAGCTGTAGCCATTTTTGCAGGAGGTGAAGTTATAATACTGGGGTCTTGCAGGCTCAGCTGGGTTGTACCCCCACTGATGCACCCGCTGGGCCCGGACCAACACATTCACCCCCAGTCTTGCCAGAATCTCACCTGACTTATTTGACTTTCTGGTAGTCGGCAGCTTGATCGTCTGGCAAGTCGAAATACACCCGCTGGGAATAGGATGCCAGGAACGGTGCGACGACCTCAGCCTATTGGTCATGGAGTAGCTTTTCCCTGATGGTCACTTTCTCGTACATCGCCAGGTAGGCTTCGATGTCGTCTGCGGGGGTCATCTTAGGAATCGCAGCACGGATTGCTTTCCGGGCATCGTGGACGCTCGGGGTTGCTTTTGCTGTCTGCAAAGCCATCACGTGTTGTAGCAGCAACTGGTTAGTCTCCTGCTGCTGCTTATTAGCCTCGCATTGCTGCAGGTTTGTCTCTCGCTGCTGCAGGTTAGCATCCATGAGGGCCTTCACAACAGCCTCCATTTTGTCATGGGGCACTGGTTGTAATAGAGCTGGTTTAATGTACGACATACAACCGTGGCTGAAAAATGCAGAAACCAAAAATATTGGCGTTCATGCCAGCCTCACTGCTCTTGCCTGCATCCTCCACCAATTGTGGGGACTCGCTCTGGTAGACATGATTAGCAAACGCAGTATAGAGGCAACAACAAGTTCTTTGGATCAAAAAGTTCAGTGTTTTATTCACACTTTAGGCAAATGACAAAACAAGCAGTCATATTCAAACAGTCACCTTGCGGTTGTTGGTGGTAATTCACACCATGCAGCAATTCTGCCTCAAAGAGCCCTTGAGCATAGCAGCACCAACCTGTTTTCACGCCAAACAGGTAGTAAGCCTTCATCCAGACCCAAGGCTCCCAGATCCCAATGCAAAGACCTTGCTTCTGAGCCCAGCTGCCTATTTAAGGACAGCCAGGTGCTGCCAAAACCAGGACCGGCACTTAAAATCCGGTCCGGTATTTGATCTCATCTGGCTGTAAATCAGCCCAGCAGCACATGCTGGGAGGAAAATACCTGTTTTCCCAGACCAAACCTCTCAATGTGTCACAATAGATAGATAGATAGATAGATAGATACTGTAGATAGATAGATAATGTGATAGATAATTTGATAGATAGTAGATAGATAGGAGATAGACAGATAGATAGATAATGTGATAGATAGATATTGATATATACACTGCAGAAAGATAGGTGACATAGGTGATGTAGATCATTAGCGATGATATAGATAATAATAAAGTTCTGGAAAGTTTGGACTAGAACATATCTCCGGCCTTTGTGTCCTGACGTTTCCTTGTTCTTGCAGAAGTCGGAGAATTCTCCGCAGTTCTGGGCTTTGGGGACCCCGGTTGCTGCTAACGAGTGTTTCTAGTTCATCATGCAGGAGATAAATTTGGCTGTCAATCTGGCATGAGAGCAGAGCATGCTGGGAAGCATGCCGCCGAGCGGCGTATACATTATCACATAAAATGAGGTGTAGCTTCAGATGGGGAAGTCACAGGGGGCCGCGCTGACAATGATTTCTACATGTCAGACAAGCATCCGTGACACGTAAACACATCCGACTCCCCAGCATGCCCGGTACCGGTGCCGGCGCCATCAGCACGCGCGGCGCCCTCCATTTATCTCGCCGATATTCCATTAAGGAGAGGAGAATGATATGATAAATATTTAGAGAAAACACTGTCTTGTAAATTATCAGGAGAGCAGCTGCGTATCCACGTGCAGCTGGCGCCGCACAACAGCAGCAGATGGAGCCTGTCACTCACACTGATTGATGGCTCGCGGGAAGTTTACCGGAGAAGCGTGGAGCAGGACAATATCTGACCAATCAGTAGATACACCGCGGTATATATCGTGGACTGACAACCTCTCAGGGAGCTACACTAGAGCACCCCCGTGGTCTCCAACCTGTGCCTCTTCACCTGTTGTAAAACTACAACCCCCAGCATGCTGGAGATCCATAGGATGTACTGTATATATTCACTGTCTAATGAAAAGTTATACAAATGTGTAATGTACTCTGCGTATCAACTCCTCATAGTGGTCAAAATCTCTGCTTGCTGTCATTGAAAGGGATCTATCATGTTCACACAGCTTTTATACACGTCAATATTTGTCACCTGCAGAACTGCCTTGAGTGGTTCATGTTGGGTCCGGCCTTGATGTTTCCCTTCTCGGGGTCGTAGATCGTAGTTGCTCTAGCGTAAGCTCCTCCCAGAATGAAGATGAAGCCGTTCAGAGTGACCGCCGGGGCGTACTTGTTATCTGTGAGCGAAAACAAAACTTACTACTGTGATCTTGCCATTAATTGAAATATCCCAAATACCATGAAGATACATTTCAGCCACACCAAAGGGAGCGTTAAACAGCACAACAAATTCAGCTCCAACTGTTGCATTAAAGCGGTGGCACAGAACTGCAGTGAATATGGTTGAGTTGCAATATATTAGGCCTAGTTCACACGAACGTATGGCTTTTATAGTTTTTTGCGGTCCGTTTTTCCCGGATCAGTTGTTCCGTTTTTGAGTTCCGTTGTGTTTCCGTTTTTCCGTTTCTGTTCCGTTTTTCCGTTTCATTTTTCCGTATGGCATATACAGTATACAGTAATTACATAGAAAAAATTGGGCTGGGCATACCATTTTCCATAGATGGTTCAGCAAAAACGGAACAGATACGGAAGACATACGAATGCATTTCCGTATGTATTCCGTTTTTTTTTTGCAGACCCATTGACTTTAATGGAGCCACGGAACGTGATTTGCGGCCAAATATAGGACATGTTCTATAGTTCAACGGAACGGAAATACGTAAACGGAATGCATACGGAACACATTCAGTTTTTTTTGCGGAACCATTGAAATGAATGGTTCCGTATACGGAACACAAAAAAACGGCCCATACACTCGCAAAAAAAACGTTTGTGTGAACTAGGCCTTAACCTGTGGACAGGTGTGGCGCTGTCTCATCCTGAACATCCTACATTCCCTGTGATCAGCAATAAGATCTATCACTTAAAAATGTGTTCTCAATGCCAAGAACCCCCTGGTGAAATAAATGAAAGTACTCCCAACAAGGCTATGATCATACATGTGCTGAACATATTAAAAGTCCAGCATGAGAGCCCCCTTGACATGTATCCCTTGGTACACCTAAAACCAAGCTGTCTCAGACAGTCCAGCAACACAACAGGACTTATGGTTAAAGGGGATGTCCACTTTGCAGAGTCTCTTTGTGTTACAAAGGTCCTCTGATGATAAAGTAATCGCTGGAATCTCGGCAATCATTTATAATCTGATGGACGACCTGCCAGCAAGTGTTTCATTTCCCTGCAGTGCCTCCACAGGAGATAAAAGGCATTGCACAGTTCCCATTGAAGCTCAGAGTTCTCTACTGGAGATAACACAAGTGAGCATCTTGCAGGTGTCATGACTAGGGTTGGCATGACTCCATCACTCCGTTAACCACCTGCGGTGTTCCACTGCTAAAGGGGTTAAAATGTGTTTTGGTGCAAATTCTGAATGTATGCTGCAGAAGGAGACAGACCATTAGAAACTGTTGCTAGGTGGGGCTGTGTCACCCTTCCCATAGGGAGGACTAAGGGAGAGTTCACATCACCGTTATTTGTCCGTTTTTCTGATCCGTCAGAAGAACGGAAAAATAAAGAAAAAACAGATCCTGTTGCACATTTGGCATTTGTTTGAGCCATTTCCATCTGAGATCAGTTTTTTTAGACGGAAAAAAGTCCTGCATGCAAAAATACAGTCGTGTGAATGGGGCCTTAGGGCAAATTGTAGATCCGCAAAACATTGATACCGACCGCATGCGTTCTGCATTTTATGGAACAAAACAGCTGGCCCCTAATAGACCAGTCCTATCCTTGTCAGTAATGAGGAGAATTATAGGACATGTTAAATTTTTTTGCGGAATGGATCTTTTTGCAGAGAAGATGTCCTGACTGGTACTGACTCAGGGGGACAAATACTGTAGGTCAGGGTACTGCAACCACCAGCTGCTTTACAACCTGTTCCACTGGTGGCACAACCAGTGGGAATAGCATGAAAATTACTGAAAGCACATTTCTCGAAGGCTCTCACCCCTACAATAGGCCCCCAAAGCATCATCCAAGTTCTTCTTACAAAGACAGTGTCCCTAACATCACCAACCATAGACACTTAAAACAAGCGTGGGCCGTTTTTGGTCCAGACCTCAACAGTATAGCTTGGCTCCTCCTCACAACTTTAACCAGTCCTCTTTCATTTTATTAAATTCTCACCCCTCCTACTTCTAAGATCTCCTTCTCACCCCCTTAATGGCCACCAGCAGTCTGACCTAGAATGTGAGCAGGACTGGTTGCCTCCACTTGCAGAACTGCCTAGGTGAGTGCCTCACTACACTGCTCTATTATAGATGGTAACCATGAAATCCTGCCTGTGATATGCCACAAAGGCTGAGCAGCCTGACAGGAACACTCACCAATGTGCCAGAGTGTAGTGAGGACCCCTCACTCCCCTAGACAGCTCTACAAGTGGAAGCAGCCAGTCCTGATCACCTTTAATTAAGGAGAAGTTGCTTTCAGCCATTTCAAATCACTCCTGGAGAACCCCTTTAAGGGCTCATGCACACAAATGTATTTTCTTTCCATGTCAGCTTCGTATTTTTTGCTGACCTTATGCGGAACCATTCATTTCAATGGGTCCGCAAAAAAAATGGAAGTTAATCCGTGTGCTTTCTGTTTCCGTATGTCCGTATTTCTGTTCTGCAAAAAAATAGAACATGTCCTAGTATTTTCCGCATTACGGACAAGGATAGTACTGTTCTATCAGGGGCCAGCTGTTCCGTTCCGCAAAATATGGAATGCACACGGATGTCATCCGTATTTTTTGCAGATATTTTTTTGCGGACCGCAAAATGCATACAGTCGTGTGCACGAGCCCTATCTGTGCAGCTCAGTGGTCACCACTTTTGTCTTGCAGTGCAGTGCTGGGACCCTGGGTTTGAATCTAAGGCCAAAATCTGCATAGACTTCGTATGTTCTCGTCGTTTTTGCATGGATTTCCTCAAGGTTCTCCAATTTCCTCCTGCATTAGAAGACCATACTGATGAGGAATGTAGACTGTGGGCCGCACTAGGGACAGGGACGTACAGCACTGTGGAGTATGTTGGTGCTATAGAAATTGATAAAATAATTCCCTTATTCATGTATGGGCCTATAAGGCTGCATCCAGTCCATATCTCTCTAAGAACATTCAATAGGATGGAGGCGCGAGATACCTCCGAGTCATTGAAGGATATGGGCTCACACCAGACGTCTGCTCTAAACCATAGTTACATATACAGTATAGGCTGAGAGACTTCAAGAGGCAATCACCCCCGTAGTAAAGCGAGAGGGCCCTGATATCATGCAGAGTGCAACTTCTCTTTGAAGAAGAAGAAAGGCCGTTCAAGTCTCGGGAGAATCTACTTTTCATTGTACAGTATTTTGCCGGGGTCAGACAGAGCAGCGCTCCCAGCAGCTTTCTATTCCATCCACGTCGTGGATTTCTGATCTACACTGTACCACATAGAAGGACGGAAATGAGGATTTGTAATTCTCCCCCACGCTTCCAGCTCCGCTCCTTTTCCACACATTTAAATTTCATCTGTCCTCAATTCCACGCTACAAATCTGCTCTGATCTCTGACACGTTCATCTCTGGTTGTAGAGTAGAGCGCAGAGCATAGAGCGTCTCTTCTCTGAAGTCTCAACCTATTGTATGTGACTAAGCGGAGCCTGGGCTGGAGTTATCAAGATCTCATTATACAAGAAGCGGCATTAGTGGCCCACACACGAGCCGCGATGAACCAGGCCCTTATTATTCCACGGTAATGACTCATTAAGACTCTTTATTTCATTTTCCTCCTCGCCCGCCATGTTTGCATAATGGGATTTCTTCCATTTCTACCTTCTGTGATAATTCCTATGACATCAAGGATCATGCGGTCGCTTTTATTCAATGAATGTCTAATCTGGAGAGAAATTTCACCCAGAAGTGAAGAAAATATACACCCTCGAATCTCCAATTTCCTCCCAGATTCGGTTATAGAAAGAACCAAAATCCCTCCCCATAATATACAGCACAGATATTACATAACCAGTGCAGGGAGGAGGGCTAGGCAAAGTGGGCAGCTGCCTAGGGCAAAGAGGAGAGGCATGTAGGGGTTTTTTCGGAGGCTTTAATATTGATGGCCTATCCTCAGGAAAGGGTCAGACACTTCCTAAGCCAGTGGTGTCACATTAATTAATGGACCTGAGATGTAATACCAAACACAGTATAATGTACGGCGCTGTGCTTGATAAGCTATGAGGAGGCCGTGATGCTCCGGTGGGCACCGTGGTCTCCTTTAAACAGCTGATTGGTGGTGGTTGTCTGGAGTTAGACCTCCAGCAATCAGATATTCAAGACCTATCTGAGGATAGGTCATCAATACTGAACTCTTAGAAAACCCCAGTCAAGTGACGAGCTGGCAGACCAAACTACAGATAGGTTGGCGAGGAGAGAAACTAGAAGTATGTGTGGGGGGCTTTATGAAACCCCAGCCTCTGACAAAGGAAGTACCAATCCTACCACTGTTAGATGCACACGTATATTCTGATAGTAAAGCACTGTGGAATATGTTGGCGCTATATAAATAAAGATTAATATTATTATACACCAACCAGCCATAACATCAAAACCACTTTCCTAATATTGTGTTAGTCCTCCTCTTACCACCAAAGCAGATCTTACCCGCCAACGCATGGAGTCTACAAAATCTCAGAAGGTGTCATGTGGTATCTGGCAGAAAATCCTCTAAGTCTAGTAAGTTGCGATTTACGGCCTCCATGATTGGAATTGTTTTTCCAACACGTCCCACAGATGCCGTCTTGGAGATGCTCCAACCAAGTTTGGCCCATGTCAAAGTTGCTCAGATACTTACACTTGCCCAATGTTTCCTGCTTCCAACACATCAACTTCAAGAACTAACCGGTCATCTGCCTCCTAATATATCTCACCCCATGACAGGTGCCATTGACATGGGAACGAGATAATCCATGTTATTCACTTCACCTCTCAGTGGTTTTAATGTTATGGCTGATTTGTGTTTGTTAGCTTCTCGACTTAAGGCAAGTGTATTATTAAGTCAAGCACCATCTGACTTCATGTCTGGGGTCTAGCATTTCTGTAGATGTTGTTCGATGTCTGAAGAGTTTTACAAGTTCTATCTACCCAGTGTCAGTACCAGAGGATCCTCTGGTGGACCCAAGCTCTTACACCAGAGTGGGACCCAAAGGTCCAGGAGAAAAAAAAGCTGGCTTTGGAGCAAATAACTTGGCACTAGAGTCTATTTCTTTGAATTAATACCTATTTTACTTTATTGATGATATGGGGGTTGGGCCCCGAGAATAATTTCCTCTGGTGGGCCCAAGAAACCGCAGTCAAACCCTTCTGTATCTACCATACAAAGACTGCTTCTTTCTGCTGCAAAGACTTGTTTTAGGTTCCTCCTAATCAGGCGATTAACTGTTTGAAGAGGACGCTGCCCTCCTCACAGTAAACCAAACAGCGCCGTACATTGTCTAGTGGCTGTTCTTGGTATTGCAGCTCAATCCCATTCACTTGTAATTGATAGGCGTAAAATTACATGCAGAGGTAGAGGCCGCAGCGCTGTGGACCCTTCCAACAACCGATCGGCGGGGGAACCGAACCGATCAGATACTGATGATATTTAACTCCCAGAAATCTCTTTAAGGCCTCTTGCCTATGAATGTAAGGCCTCCGTTGCCCGTGCTGCGGACCGCAAAATGCAGATTGCAGACCCATTCACTTGAATAGGGGTCCGCGATCCATCCGTTCCGCAGAAAGATAGAACAGGTTTTATTTTTTTGTGCAACGGAAGCATGGAACGGAACACCACAGAAGCACTCCGTAGTGTTCCCGTGGGGTTCCGTTCCGCACCGCATCTCCGGATTTGCGGACCCAATGCGTGATGCGAAATGCACACGGCTGGTGACCCGTGTATTGCGGAACCGTCGTATGCGGTCCGCAGCACGGGCACGGAGCCCTTACGTTTGTGGGCAAAAGGCCTAAATCTTTAAAAAAGTCTAACATATATTATAAGATCCATCAAACAAATGAGTATTTTTTTAGCGAAGTTGCATTTTAAGTTTTAATTACCCATCTATGTTTCTCGTCGTCAGCCCTCTGGGCTCAGTCACGGGTTTTGCTGACCACCAGCACGCGCTGAATGTCACCGTGAGGAGACTTTTACTTACACTTTGCTTCCATTATTAAGGTTACTGGGAGCTGATCAAACACCCGGTATGACGGCATAGTAATTTCACTCTATTCCCACCGGGGCTATATTTACTGACCCTGATACGGAGAATGCTGCTTAACAAACACTTTGCTGCCTGCCCGCGCGCTGTAACTCCTGACTAATTAATGCTGTTAAGTAAAGCATTCCCTGTAAGGAGCACATTTAGAGGGCATCGTTTTACTGCATTTCAATTATAAAGACGGTAAGAGTCCATCCATGGGGTGTTCAGACTATGGAGAAGACCTCAGCGGACACAGAGACACTTCTGCTGACGGCCTGTGTCTACCTGTTGAGGCTCATCAGTGCAATATAGGAAACAGGCTGCGGAGTCAGAGCCATATAAAGGGGTGCCATGTCTAACAGGGTGCTACATAAGCAAAAGGAGGATCGAGATGCTCCGCTTATGGTGCAGGACCGTGTTAACTTGGACATATTTGCTTGAGCTGATTCTCTTGTTCTCAACACTCAGTAGCCAAGAGGATAGGATCATCCTTTTGACCTGGGCCCTCTCTCTTAAAGGGGTTACCCCATGAATAATGTAAAACATGAAGTCATATAGGACACGGCAAGCTCTTTCTAACAAACTTAGAACCAGACATGTACCACACATGGATCCAGAGATCTCCACATTCATTGCTTCACTTGCTCTACTAGATTTATTTCAAGCTGGCAGTTCAGGGGGGGTGTCCCTTCTAGGGGAGCGTGTCCTTTCTGCTACAGCTGATGGCAGTTGAAAGATGGAACCGAGCATGTGCTTCCCTTTTAGTGAGCTGGACAAAGACTTCAGTGAAGTTGGTGTTGAGGGGATAGCGCAGGAGTGTTTGGGTGATGGACCCTTTTTGGGTATTGACCCTTTTACGATTTAGGTTTGTCGGTATTTATTAGCCAGTTGCACCTAGTTAATAGAGTTATCCCATAATAAACCAGACATAATCTAGTATATAAAAACATCCCAACATTTCCTTGGTTGAACTTGATGGACTTATGTCTTTTTTAAACTATATTGACTATGTAACTATTAAAAGGGTTGGCCCATCACAGACAATGGGGGCAAATCGCTAGGATATGTCCCCATTGTCTGACAGGTGCAGGTCCCACCTCTGGGGCCCGCACCTACGCCAAGAACGGAGCGGGGAGAGCGCTGGTTGCAGGACCCCAGGTTTCACAGGGTCCGGCCACCGCAAAACGCTCTACCCATACAAGTGAACGGGGGCGCACTTTGCTTGCGCGGCCACCGCTCCCATTCATTTCTATGGGGCTGATGGAAATAGTCGGCTATTTTCGGCAGCCCCATAGACAAGAATGGAGGACGGCTGCGCATACGCAGTGCGACCTCCACCACCTTTTTCCGCTCCGTTCTCTGTGTAGGTGAAGGGACCCACACCTATCAGACAATGGGGGCATATCCTAGCGATAACCCCATTGTCTGTGATGGGAAAACCCCTTTAACTATCTTTCAGCCCTGTACCTCACATGGATCCAGAGATCGCCCCATTCATTGCTCCAATTGTTCTGCTAGATTTATTTCAAGATGTCAGATTAGGGGACGTGTCCTTTTTTCAGAGGGTGTGTCCTTTCTGCTGCAGCTGGTCGCAGTTGAAGGATGGAACTAAGCATGTGCTTCCATCTCAGAGAGTGGACCAGAGAATTTTGAAAAAGAGCAAACAGCAGGTGGCGCTATACAGATAGATAACTCAGTAGCGATAATACATTTTTAATTACATGCAATTACAAAAGTATTCAGATTCAGGGGCTGGATTAAAAAATGTTGACTATTTTTCATGGTAGTCACATGGGCTACTTCTATGTAATTTATGCTCCTGATGACTATAAAAAAAAATAAAACTGTTCTTGTTTGGCCACTATGTTTTTGGGCATAGTTCACTGGCAGGAAAACTGAGGGGGGATGTGGACGCACCACCAGAAGACCAACTGTTTCTGCACCAAAGGATGACCGCTTGTTATCGGCCATATTGGCAAAGTTCCCCATTGGTATAATAGAAAAAAGCATAGACAGCTATTTCCTAATATACAAGGAGAAGTCAGATTCCTTTTAGCGCAGGATTGGGCACTGGCTTTTTATGATTGATGCGCCATTGCAGAATACAGGCTGCTGTAACAGGGTGTCTATATTCTGGTGACATGCTGACGGCTTCATGCTGCTTCTGCCTTCTGCATTTGGGCCCAGAAGCTTCATATTACGCATATTTATACAGACAGTGCCCCTCAATGTATCACATGCAGCACCCTGATGTCTATGAGGTGCCAATGTGTGGTGATTGTCACGCCCCCCTTTACTGCACGCACATGTAAGGCGACTTTCACACTCGCGTTTTGGCTTTCCATTTGTGAGATCCGCCCTGGGTCCAAAACGGTTCAGTTTTGCCCTAATGCATTCTGAATGGAAAAGGATCCGCTCAGAATGCATCAGTTTACCTCCGATCAGTCACTATTCCGCGCTGCCTGCATCGTTTTTCTGTCCGCTTTACGAAACTGAGCCAAACGGATCCGTCCTGGCACACAATGTAAGTCAATGGGGACTTATCAGTTTTCTTTGACACAATCTGGCACAATAGAAAACGGATCCGTCTCCCGTTGACTTTCAATGGAGTTCATGACGGATCTGTCTTGGCTATGTTACAGATAATACAAACGGATCCGTTCATGACGGATGCGTGCGGTTGTAATATTGTAACGGATCCGTTTTTGCAGATCCATGATGGATCCGCCCAAAACGCGAGTGTGAAAGTAGCCTTACATACGATGCATGGATTGTGGATATTTCTTTTCTTAGATACAATGTAAACAGTTTGTCGGAAGTTTAATTAGTGCCACATGTTGTTATATGGCAGATTACTGACTAATATCTTACCCCAGGGATTAATTACGAGGCTCTACACAAAACGCATGAATATTTCAATATACATAAAAAAGAAGAAATGTCCACGAACAGCTGCGGAGCTTTGGATCTGCTTTGCTGTTGTGCAGGATGGACCAAGGAAACTAAGGCTCTGCTCACAGCATGGGTGTGCCGTATGACAGATGTATGTACTGCTATTGTAAAAAAAAGTATAACTTTAAAGGCTATGGACACCTTCAGGGCATTGTTTATGATGGCAGTTTAATCGTTTTGCGCTATAAATCATTTTTCCCATTGGTCTGCATTAAAAATGTTCAGCGATTTCTCAGGGGTTAAAAAATCAGTCTCTTTGCAAGCTGTCAGTTTTCTTTTTTCTTTGAATCCCGTCATCTGACAGCTCATGTGTAGCTCTTACCTCATAAACACTCATTATAGCTCATAAGAATATGGCTTAAATAAGTGTAAAGCAGGAGTGTGGATGCAGGAGCCGGCGAATGGCCGAGACAATAAGTCTTCCTGCCATAGACGTGCTCAATACCTTACTGTTTGAGTCCACGATACCTTGTTGTTTGAGCCTTGTGGGTTCTAGACCTTCTAAGGCTACTTTCACACTAGTGTTGTTACTGGATCCGGCAGGGTTCAGCAAAAACGCTTCCGTTACTGATAATACAACCATCTGCATCCGTTATGAATGGATCTGGTTGTATTATCTGTAACATGGCCAAGACGGATCCGTCATGAACTCCATTAAAAGTCAATGGAGGACGGATCCGTTTTCTATTGTGGCAGATTGTGTCAGAGAAAACGGATCCGTCCCCAATCACTTGCATTGGGGATCATGCCGGATCAGTCTTGCTCGGCATCCCAGGACGGAAAGCAAACTACAACATGTTGCGGGTTTACTCTCCGGTCTGGGAACGCAACTAAATGGAACAGAATGCATTTTGGAGCATTCCGTTCTGTTACGTTTTGTCCCCACTAACAATGAATGAAGACAAAACTAAGTGTTTTTTTCCGGTATTGAGACCCTATGACGGATCTCAGTACCAGAAAACTAAAATGCTAGTGTGAAAGCACCCTTAGATGTCTGGTCTCTTATCTTCAGGGGTATTCTTAGCAGTGTTGCTTCCTTGGCAGTCTCAAAGACAGAGGTCCTATAGCCTGGCCCGTGCAGGAGTTATCAGCACACACGTCTCTCCTGTAGCTTCTCCTCAGACTAGACGACACTAACTCCTCACCAAGGGGCGAAACCAGTCCATCCCCCTGGTAACCTAAACACAGTCTGCCAATACTTTAGCTACCGAGTTCACATAAACACAATAAATCACAAGAGTTACCTTAAAAACATTGCTTTAACTCTTTTAGCTTTAGTTAACCCTTTGCAGTAGTCTTCGGGGTGCATCATATTCTATTGATCATCTAGTCAGGATACCCAACTCTAACTCTAGTTATGTGTAATCCATCTCCGCTCTTGTGTCTGAACTTACGATTTCCAGACTATCAGACGGAGTCACAGTGCCCTGATGGCGGGAAATGCTGAGGTCAGGTAGAAAAGCGCCAGATCAGACGGAGGAGTCGTTGGCGGAGTACTCGAGAAACGAATTGTCCAGTGACGTCCACAGTACTAGAGTGATGGCGGACTTTCAGATTTCCTATTCCAGTTGACATCTAGCCAGGATGTCCAATAATCTAGAAGAATTTCATATCTTGACTCATAGGGAGTCACTTCCAATAGGTGGCGCTGGAGAGATACATCTTACACCATATTATGCGTAATCTGGTGCTTTTATGTCTGACCTTAGGATTTCCGGACTATCAGATGCTTAGTTCTGATAAATGCTAAGTTCAGACATAAAAGCGCCAGATCAGATGGATTAGACATTGGTTGAGTGCTCGAAAAGTTCTGACTGTACAGTGACGTCCAAAATACCAGTCTGCCATCCCACAATCAGATTCCTTAGTCTGTTGCACAGTCCATCCAGTAATCCGGTAAATGAAATATTCGTGTACTCAGGGTTTCCGGACTACCAGAGGCATCTGATAGTCCACAAATGCTCAGGTGAGAAATAAAAGTGCCGTACCAGATAGATTGCACCCTGACGTCCATGATACATGTGGGATGGCGGACTATCAGATTCCTTAGTCTGTTGCACAGTCTGCCAGACCATCCAGTAATCCGGTAAATTACATATTGATGTACTCAGGGTTTCCGGACTTCCAGAGGCATCCGATAGTCCAGAAATGCTCAGGTCAGATAAAAGTGCCAGATCAGACATTGATGGAGTGCTCAAAAAGTTCTGATTGACCAGCGATGTCCATACACTAGTACCGGTGTGATGGCGGACTGTCGTCAGGAGCTTCAGTCCAGTAATATAGATGCTGTGCCTATGTCTATCCTATCTACTCTGGTTCTATTATGTCTGACCTTAGCCTTTCCGTACTATCAGATGCTGTAGTATTGGAATTCTTCTGAAATTAGGTGTAGTAGTCATCATTTTACCTACAGTGAGTGCCGCCAACCTCCCAAAACCTGATACGGCAGAAAATCTTCATCTGAGAGGACGGTTTGGGTGGAACAGTTATCCCATTTCACGCTTTTAGGAAACCACTGAGCGAAAAATTGCCAGGAATTAATATCTATTTTCTGTCCTAACAGTAGATGGCCCTGTAAGCCAGGCATAGAGCGGCGGACATCAGGACAGGGGTGCCGTGTGCCCGCTGTAGAGACAGATTTCACATGGACGTCTCCTTATTAAGGGGACATCTCACAGGCTGCGCGGCGCCATCCTCAATGATCACTGACAACGAGGGGCGTAGAAACGACATAAAACCTGATTTCTCTCTTCTGTCCCATACACAGAAATCCAATAGTCACATAAAGAGAGATCTAGAGCCAAGAATGTATTCAATTTATAGCGCTAAGGTATGCTGCAGCGCTGGATAACGGATACGTACGCTGAGCTCACAAGCAGCTAATATTCCTAGCTTGTAAGGCCAAATTCACACCTAGTATGGTCAACACTAAAGGAAGCTCCCCCTAGTGGTGGCAGCGGGCAGTCCGAATTATATAATGTATCTCGAGATGTGATGCGTTAAGGACATTGTGGTTTTGGGAAGCCTCCTTTAAGGGCGGAGTTCTAAAATATTATGGGCGTGCCCTTAGATTATAACAGACATGTATTGCCATGTATAGTTGTATCCGTACCACACATAATATTCTGTCACATGAGCTTTCCCATGCCGGGCACATATCAGCTAATTGATGGCGCCTGGAGCAATAACATTAGTAGCCCCAGATATCAAAGAGCGCTCGCATCCCTGGCGCACCGCCATCCCTGGCACTCTACCCTGCCTTCCTCCATGCCATGTCTCATTATGTTAAACAGCAAGATGCGCCGTGCATTATTTATCTAAACACCGCGCCGACAAAAAGCTGTTACACACCGCATCGCGAAATAATGTCATACTGCGCTCTAATATATTACCCGTACTATACGCAATTTAAAGGGGAGCTCTC
This sequence comes from Bufo gargarizans, assembly GCF_014858855.1. Classification (NCBI taxonomy): domain Eukaryota; kingdom Metazoa; phylum Chordata; class Amphibia; order Anura; family Bufonidae; genus Bufo; species Bufo gargarizans. The sequence continues at coordinate 10,293,545 of NC_058083.1, forward strand.
GACACTGGTGAAATATCACATTGGCAGATGTGCAAGTTTTCTCTGTCACACTAATGGTTAATTTTTTTCTATTGGCTGTGTCCATCTATAGGGGTGATTAATTTTTTTTATCTCAATAGGCTAAGCTAATACTTAGAGGGGTATTCAATGATATCCACTGATTTCAGCAGAAGTTGTGCCCAATGACAAACACTGCTCTGCTACACAGCAGTAATGGTAACGTGTCCCAAACCTACATATCCTGCAGTTGGCTGTTCTGGAAAAAGGATTCTGACGACTCGCTTTATCTGAAGCCGAAACAATCTCTGCAGCAGGGAGCAGGCGCGGGGAGAAGGACAATAGATGTCAGGATGCCAGCGCCCTGAGAACAAAGTGTATATTATCTCCACACACACATGGAGCAGAACCTCAAAATAATCTGAAATTAAAGGCCACAATTCTGTGCCGGAGTTCTGTAATACACTGACAAATAAGATAAAGGTCAAATTCTGTCTGTCCACAGCCACCACTAGGGGGAGCTCAGGAGCTCACTGAACATGGATTAATACGCAGCCAGTCGATTTTGTGCCAAAGGTAGCATCAGAAGCCATCAGAGGGAAGCAGGACAATATTTCACAAACTAGAGGGGGTCCGGAGCTGTCTTTGCTACAGAATAGGTGGACTCAGGGGTGGACTTTACTACCACACAAACCAAGAAAGTGCTTGAAAAAATGACTAAAGGGGCAGCTGCACAGAGGCCCAAGGAAGGAGGGGGCCCTTCCCAGCTACAGAACAGGCCCTACTGCTAAACTGGCCTAGCAGTCCAATGGGGACGGAGCTACCTGGTGTGACGGGCTGCCCTCAGGCGTAATCAAATTTGACACTCCACAGACTCTGAAAAAAAACTACATCTGCAATCTAATGTAGTTACAGTCTCACCTGCTTCCTTTCTCTTACTGCTTTGTGTCAGTCTTTACTGTAGTTCTAACATACTATTCCTTACAGAAATTTTTGGATGACCAGAGGTACAAATCCCCTCCAGGACAGGGCAATGCTGCAGTGCAAGGAAGTAAAATCAGACTTCAGCCTTGACGTACATGAGTACAGGGAGGATATCATGTGCATTATGGCACAAATGTGCACCAAATGAGGCCAGGCCTCTTTTTCTACTACTATAGTGTCAGTCTGTACTGCAGCTCTTTCATTCTATTCTCAAATATAAAACTATGATGGCCAGAGGTACAGATGGGATTGTGCATTGGATTGTGCTGGCACAGTGATTACATGGTAGGACGAGTCGTCACAAAGCAATCATCTGAATACGGTGAGGACGTCATGTGCAGAAAAATGAATGGAGCAAATGAAGCTGCTTGTGGTCCCTGAATCCCTGAGCGTGGTGTGCACAGCGCTCAACATCTCTGAAGGTCAGGAGACAAGTCGGCCGCTTCATTAATCACAGGCCTGGAGACGCCACTCTCTGATTCTGAGATTTCTTAGGAACAATGGGATCTGATAACAACTAATTCAGTCCCTGCAAAGGATAGATGGAGAAGAAAGGCCTGAGAGGCCGCCGGCGAGAGGCACTGTGATATATACCGCATCCATGTCCACTAGAGAGGCCCTCTGATATATACCGCATCCATGTCCACTAGAGAGGCCCTCTGATATATACCGCATCCATGTCCACTAGAGAGGCCCGCTGATATATACCGCATCCATGTCCACTAGAGAGGCCCTCTGATATATACCGCATCCATGTCCACTAGAGAGGCCATCTGATATATACCGCATCCATGTCCACTAGAGAGGCCTTCTGATATATACCGCATCCATGTCCACTAGAGAGGCCCGCTGATATATACCGCATCCATGTCCACTAGAGAGGCCCTCTGATATATACCGCATTCATGTCCACTAGAGAGGCCCTCTGATATATACCGCATCCATGTCCACTAGAGAGGCCCTTTGATATATACCGCATCCATGTCCACTAGAGAGGCCCTCTGATATATACCGCATCCATGTCCACTAGAGAGGCCCTCTGATATATACCGCATCCATGTCCACTAGAGAGGCCCTCTGATATATACCGCATCCATGTCCACTAGAGAGGCCCTCTGATATATACCGCATCCATGTCCACTAGAGAGGCCCTCTGATATATACCGCATCCATGTCCACTAGAGAGGCCCTCTGATATATACCGCATCCATGTCCACTAGAGAGGCCCTCTGATATATACCGCATCCATGTCCACTAAGAAACTTCTAAAATGGCATCTGACAGTCCAGAAATTCTGATAGTCTGGCAACCATTTACAAAAAGTCAACCCGCCACTGACTTCTGACGCTGGAGCTACTGCAGAACAGCTTATCGTCAGGGGGCGCCGGACCACCAGTCTGAGGATAGGCCATCCATAGTAAAATCCAAGAATAGACCTTTAACGTGGCATTTGTGGTACACTATAAGACATTTAGCTCGTCAGGTGATTGTTAAGACCCTTGGACGGTGCAAAAGGGTCTTAACGGTGCTGCCATAGATAGTTTTGTGTTCTATATTTTTTTTACCACCTTTTTTTTTATAGGATATGTAACTTTCTCTGTAGAGCAGTATGGGAAAATACAAAAAAATAAAAACTTAAAAACACACTGGCACTTGTGCTTTTTCAAGCAGGGCAAAAAAAACAACAACAACAAAAAAGCCAGTAGATGTCTATGGGAGAAAAACACCAGCCTTGAGGGAAAAAACCCATAAATACCACATTTACCATAGTCAAAAATACTACTCTAAAACACCAGATTTCAAGGGTCAAAAATACCACTGTAAAAAAAACAGTTTTTCTCCTAGTTTATACGCAGCAACAACAAAAAATTAGCAAAAAAAGGCACCGTTGTCCGAGTTGTATATACTCACCCGTTTTTTCCTCTACCTCTTCCTGCGCTGTGCTCTGGTCCTCACGGCTGCAGCAGTGAAATTCTCTGCACCCAGGTCACCACTGCAGCCAATCACTGGCCTCAGCAGAGATGTCCTGGTCAGACAAGACCTTCAGGCCTCATTCACACAAGCGAGTTTTCCGTCGGGGAGCGATGCGTGAAGCAAACGCATATGGGCTGACTCCTGACCCATTCATTTTAATGGCACATGAGTTTGTCATACATCATTTCTGTGTTCGAAAAAAATCGCAACATGTTCTATATTCAGTGTTTTTTACGCGGCCCTGGTCCCATAGAAGTAAATGGGGCTTGCGTGAAAAACGGAAGACGTCTGGATAAAGTGCTTTTTTTTACTGATGGTTGCTAGGAGATGTAGATTGTTATTCTTCAGGATTTTTCACACACATGAAAAACGCATACAAAAACAGATTAGACCCGCACAGAAAAAACTGAAACGCAACGCAATCGCAGGCAAAACTGACTGAACCTGCGTGCAAAACCATCAGTTTTTTTCTTGAACAGATCCTGACACAATCTGCATAACTCGTGTGAAAGAGGCCTTAAAGGGGTTGTCTCATCTCGTCGTTACTAAGGCGAGATGAGACACAGTCCCGACCACCTACCGGATGGGGAAACGGCACAGCCTTAGGAATGGTGAGATGAGACAACCACTTTAAGATCTCGGCAAAGGTAATACTGTATGTCACAACTTTTTTCACTTTGTTTTTTATTTGCCCAAAAAATGGTCTGAACAGTCACACTGCTTAGATCCAGATTGCATTAAATTATCAAATAATTTATAATTTGGGGTCTAATACGCAGGTACAAACCAAGCAGGACCTTTCGGGAACATCAAAACTTTCTTTGTGGAAGAGTTATTAATTTATGAATTATTGATCAAAAATAGAGACGTGTAAGGAGCAAAGTCACGGGTTGTCTCATCAAAAGAGGCATGTTATTGGTGGTAGTCACCAAGGACATGGAGACTGAGCTTATCTTTAGCCTATGAAGGCGTCCATTTTGGGGGTGGGTGAGAAAGGTTGGTTTATCCGGTTGAAGGGCCACCAAAGCTGGGTTGTTGGAGCCTAAGCCCAAACCTGGTCGGTAGGATTGCTGGAACCTAATTAGTCACTGGTGGCTTGGTGGCCGAGGAGGTTGTGACCTGAGGCCTGCCTGTACCTGGTGGGTTGGCCCATGAAAATGAGCACAAGTGAAGTTGGCGTTAGGGGGATAGTGCAGGAGTGTTTGGAGGATGGACCTTTATTGGGTATTGAGTCTTTTAAATCCGTTGGGATTTGGGAGACAGCTGCACCTAGTTAATTTGGTTGTAGTTGAGGTATTTTGGGGCAATGTGAAGCTAAAACTGCTCCGCAGGGGTGGGCTCTGTGTAATAGCAGACATCCTAGATCAGTGATGACGAACCTTTTATAGACCGAGTGCCAAAACTGCAACCCAAAACACACCTATTTATTGCAAAGTGCCAACATGGCAATTTAACCTGAATACTACAGTCGAGTATAGTATATCCTCCATGTAGTATAATAACCTGAATACTACAGTCCAGTATATCTTCCATGTAGTATAATAGCCTGCCTACATTCAGTGCACTGCCTGGGCTGTTCATAGTGCACCCTGCGCTGATAAATGGCAGGATAAGTCTAAGGCATACTGGCACACCATAAACTTTTTCCAGGGTGCGGGTGCCAACAAAGAGGGCTCTGAGTGCCGCCTCTGGCACCCGTGCCATAGGTTCGCCACCACTGTCCTAGATCATTGTTCTAGTCTATTCCATACCAGTTAAACTATAATGCCACGTAGTGTGATAGACCTGTCAAGCTTTGTACCCACTGCGTATTTTGATACCGCCAAGCTTGCTAAGAAGTGGTAAAGTAAGAATTGTGTTGTTTCTTCTGCCTGCCTGGGCTTGTGTCCTTATTTAAAGGGGAACATTTGGAACATGATCTCTGACACATCAGAAGACATCAGTATTTTCCCATCACTGCATAATTTTCAGCCTACCACTATTCTGTACATATCTGTCAGTTCTATAAATTAAACTGCAAATTCACAGAGGTGCCTGGGATTTGGAGTTAATGAGGCAGCCCTGGGTGGCACAGGAAGCAGGTGAAGCTCGAGAAGCAGCCACACGTAATTAAACAACATTGTGTTTGCTGCTTATCTTAAGAAATAAACAGGTTTCTCCTCAATATGTAGATCACGACCAGTTAATATCATGCCTAAATGGTGTCCCTGCAGCTGAAAAACCCAAGAACTGTAAATCCCTGTAATGAGCTGATCTATGTTCACACCTAGCAGGAGACAGAAGCCGTTTGGAGCTGGTGGTATGTGGATGAGCGGGTTGCCTTCGGCTGCCACCTACTGAGATGTAAAAATCTGCCTTCTCTTCACTTTCATTATGTGCTTTGATTTCTCTCATACTTGTTTTTCATGTGTAGAGGGAAGTTAGACATAAGCCACTACAGGAAAAGCTGTTGTGGGTACAGAACCATAGCAGAAGACATCTGCTCCTCAGTGCTTCATTGTAGATATGGAAGTAGGACAGGAAAAGTATGAACACCATAGTACTTAAGTGTTGGAGACTATTTTCGAAGAGAGAAGCTTTTTAGTATTCTGGACTGAGAAAACCCTGCCTATTGGAAAAGATGGTTATGCACGAAAGGAAAATGATGGAGTATGGCCAGCATTGAGATGGACAGAGACAATCACAGGCACAGGACATATGTGGCAAGAGCGGGAGAGGTGCTTATAGGGTAGTAGTTACTTAGTGAATTGGTTTAGAAAGAGGTAATGATTATGCTCACCAGGGGCGTAGCTATAGGGGGTGCAGAGGTAGCAGTCGCTACCGGGCCTAGGAGCCTGAGGGGGCCCAAAGACCCTTGTGCCATATAAGAGGACACTAGTATTATAGAAAGTACATGCTGGTCAAGTTACACCTCTGGCTGAAGGGAAGGGGTTAGGTCAAGAATTTGGATTGAGGGGGGTGTCGTTTCAATTTTTGCCTCAGGTGGCACAAAGGCTATGTGTTTCCCTGTCCCTTGCCACAAAGTACTGAGGGAAGGGGGGCCCAAGCTGAACTCTTGCATCAGGGCCCATGAGCCTTTAGCGACGCCCCTGATGCTCACCTTTTCGTATTGTGCAAGCATAGGCACAACACTAGTGTAGGCATATGTTTAAATCGTGGTCGGTGCTGCCGGTATCGTTTGCTCCTCACTTGTGGAGTTGCCAGTCCTCCTGGAGGAGTGATGAGAGACAATAAAGGGGTGTGGAGTATTGGTGGTCCACCGTTTTCGATACCTCCTGGCGCAATAACACAACCTCAAATGGTTGGAGACAATTCTTTTTATTTACATATACGTGAGAAATACGCGCTATGCAAGTGTGAGCGCGCGCGGCCGGCGTTTCTTGTCCGCAGCGTCAGCGTGATCACTGGCTTCAGACGCAGGAGAACGCAAGCCAGTGGTCACGCTTCGCCCCCGACCTCACCAGCATCAGGTATTACTCTATTTAGGCACATTATCCAGCGGCACAAATATTATATTACCTCAAAAGAAACACCGGGGGTGCGCGCACACTTGAAATGGCTGGCGCATGCGCAGTGTGAACAAAGCTGCCGGCTGACTGCGGGAGATGGGATCGCGCAGTAACATGGAGCGCACCGGGCATGCGTGAGACTTGCGCTATTCCAGCCTCTAGGCAGGATGTCAATCAAAGTAAAGAGGACGGGTAAGGGGCGGACCTTTTTTTTTACTTGAAGCGGGGAGGCCGTTGCCTCCTTGACTTTAAGCTGACTCTGAAGATAGCGAGAAGGGTGATTAAAAATGCGTTTTTTTTACAGTATGCAGCTACTGATGGAAGAATGAAAAACATCATTGTGAACACACTGGGGGCTACTGTAAGGTAATGATATCGGTTTTATATGTGTTTTGGAGGTGATAGGTTCCCTTTAAGTGCAAGCTCCAGCACACACCAAGGCTGGAGGACAACCGACTCCAGCCTGCCAGCCACAGACAATATAAACACCAAGTGGCCACCCAGCCAAGAAGTTAAAACCTCAGACAGGGAAGGAACTAAGATATAAGGGGCAGTGCACACATATGCAGACATACCGACACGTTACCCCTGGCAACAGCATGCACGGCTAACGTGTCACTGCGTACAGCAACAAAACTGTGACAACACCCCTCTATAGACACAGGACATGGCATTGAGAGGTGTCATCTTCAGGAGCATGGATCCACTATAGCACTACGGCTCAACCATGGCACGGAGTCTAGGGTGGCCATAAACATTAGACAACAGTTGGTTGTGAATGTTCCTTTCATAGACATGACCATACACATTCTAGTCCATTACAGTTGTTCAAACTGGCCATCCACATTCAATGACGGAACATATTTCGTCTGACTATCGGACGAAACACGGCCGACTTCTTTTCAAGCGATAATGCTCTTCGAATGGTCTGCTAAAATGATCATTTGTTGGTAAATTTCAACCCAATGAACGTTCATTTTGGTTGAAATCATCAGTTTTGTTCAACTGTAGACTAATTTGTATGGCCAACTTAAGGGATTTTGCAATCTTCACCTTAAAAAAAAACTTCTCACAAGGGTATGGACTTTGTTTATTAATCGCCAAGTTTTGTTACTGGAGTAGTCTAAAATAACAACTGGTCATGACTTTCAACTGGTATTACCAAAGTGAGGTACCAGAATTGATAAACATAAGCGAGGTTACATCTGAGTTCTAGTCAAGTCAAATCCAAAAACGCAAATGACTTCATAAATTGTCCGGAACCATAGAACCTGAGGCAAAGTTTGGCATTTTTAAGCAGGGTTATATAATCAAAAGTGATCAGCCACGGCATTGCTCCTTTGAAGATGACCTATCCTGTTCATGTCCTCATAGAACTTAAACAGGCAACATACCTTTTGTCACTCTGGCTTTTTGATTTTTAGCATAGCCTTCCCCGTTTGGTGAATTGCATTGCAGTTTTAGTGCCCAAAATCAGTTATTTGGCAAGTGGATGATCTTCACTGCCCATCTGACAATTTACTGCTATTGGATGCAGAAACTAACAGCACTGGATGGAGGCAGAACATGGGAGGCTACAAGAAAAATTTGTTTGATGTCTATGGGAATGTAAACACATTAAAAGGGGTCAGCTGGCCTTTTACTATTAAAAAAAAAAAAAAAGGCTCCCATTGTGTAAATAAAAAAAAAAAAGAGCCAATACTCACCTTTCTGATCCTCTGTTGCTCCTGACCTTTGTGATATTTTATGGTCCCCTACCAGGGTCTGCTTCCCTCTCCCTCTCAACACACAGGAAACAACTGCTCAGCCAATCACTTTTCGTAGTGGTTACCTCATTTAGCCAGTGATTGGCTGAGCGAGAAGGGTCAGGAAGCAGAGACTAGTTGAAGACCATGAATTGTCAGAACAGGAGAAGAGGGGAATCGGTAAGGTAAGGTAGAAGACTACAATTAACACATGTTGTTCTGGAAGACTAGAACCAATTTTCCTAATGTATCCTAGAATAACCCAATGTTTCTTCAAATTCAGCTGTCGATAGGAACTCATTGAACCCGCTTACACACGGAGGCATACAAAAATTGCTATCAATACCGAATGTATTTTTACCGAGTAAGAACATTTATTTTTTCTGAATAAGCGGGGAAAAAACTTTTTTTTATCAGATACAGTAGCTCTAAATCCCAGATGAAGAGTTTCATAAGCAGAGACTCGAGCTGCACAGATATGCCCTAGAGGCAGGTAACAAAGAAAGCAGCCAAAAAGGCTTTTTTATTAGATACAATAACATCTCCAGGTCCCCAATGTTTATCTCCTAACTCAATTTTTCCCCTCTACTTCTCATTTTCTTATTACACATCCTGCCGCAGTTTTCCCACAATCAAATTGTTCTTATTATTTTTCTAAGCCAGGGCGGGGGAGTCTGGACAATAGGCCTGTTTGCTAATACTACTTAAGGCCAGAAGGTACGTTGAATGAGAATGTAAACGTAAAGAGCTCATACGTCTTAAAAAACTCCTAGGTTCGGCTTTTATGAAAGTTTACCGTTATTACTGCTTTAACTTTTATTCTCATCTGACAAGGGATTTCACAGGCGCAAATTCTTGCAATGCAATTAAAATGTATTTCTTTTGCATAAGGACGTGGTGTTCACTGGGGAGAGTTGGTCGTCTGTCCTTCAAAGTCTAATGCAGTTTTTGCAAGGTCATAAAAGACCCATGTTCTCCGGAGAGTGCCAAAGTCTATCTCCCTAATGAGCTGAGAATTATGGGATGATTTCCCTTAAAAAAGATAATATAGTTCCATTGTTGGGACTGTTAAATTAGCTTCTGAAGACAATTAACCATTTTTCATACAGAAAAGAATATTATCAACTACTGTAATTACTGTATTCCCCCTGGTAGAGCTGAAGGGTAGAGTGGCAATGCGGGCCAAGAACACCCTCAAGAACAACTCATATCATACGTATAGTATACTGTCCAAGGAACTCAGGATATAGTGTCAAAAATGGACAAAAAATGGCAGAGATATTAAACCGAAATGTATGCCACATCATAGTCAAGAAGATCATCATCTTCAAGCAACCACCAATGATCGTCAACTTGAAGGCTCTACAATAATCTGACCTGACAATAATTATCTGTTGCTGACCTCACAATTGACTCAGAATATTCAAATGGAGGATTAGGCTTTGTCTTCCCCAAACTTATAAAATCGAATAGACAACTGGATTTACATACAATGCCTATAAGGCCACCATGGTAAAAAAAAAAAAAAAAAACATACGCCGCATATGTTTTTTTGTGTGGTGGCCAGCTATATGGGAATACGAAGCAGTCATGCCAACGCTAATCAGCCTCGAGTTTTACAAAAGGAATTTTTTTTCGCCATTTGTCATGGTCATAGGGGTTTGTGGACTGGTACTGAGCATGTGGCAGGCCCATTTCCCACGCTAATCGACAACACCAAATGTAGTGTAAACATAACTTTGTAAATACCCTGGATTACCAAACATTTAACAGTGTTCACCAGATGACATTACCTGGGCCCAGTGTTGCTCACAACCCAAGGCCCTCTTGATAAACGCCAATTACCACATAAGCTCAGTGAAGGAGGAGATAAGATATCCTGGAGGAAACCAAGGTGAACACAGGGAGAACATATAAGCTCATTGTAGCGCTGTTGCTCTAATTTCCACTTTACACCTACCTAGAGGGGTTCTCCAGGATTTACATATTGATGACCGATGCTCAGGACAGGTCATCAATATGAGATGGGTGGCGGTCTGACTCCTGGAACCCCCACCGATCAGCTGTATGAAGAGGCCATTGCACTCTGTGAGAGCTTAGGCCTCTTTCTAGGCCATGTGATGCAACGGTCATCAGTCACATGGTCTAGGGGCAGGTCAACAACATTCAAGTGAATGGGGTTAAGCTGCAATACTAAGCACAGTCACTATACAATGTACAATGGTGTGCTTGGTAGGCTGCGAGGAGGCCATGATGCTCAAGGGAGAGCTGTGGCCTACTCAAATAGCTCATTGGCGTGGTTGCCAAGTGTCAGACCCCTGCCGATCTCATATTGATGTCCTATCCTGAGGACAAGTCATCAACATGTAAATCCTCGAGCACCCCATTAAACTTAATTTTTTTATTTATTTGTTCCTGCCGCCTTGATATTCCCTGGCACACCCATATGATCTTTGGCTGGTGCCCCTATAACAGTGACATTTACTATGATCATCACAGTGTCCTAATGGCAATGAAAGATACCCTGCCACATAATAGTGCCTCCATGTAAAAAACAAACAAACACACACAAACACCTTCCTTTCTGCTGCATAGAGATGTAATACAGTTTCATATTTGTCACAGACTATATGTTACCCCCATCTGGTTAAACAAATGTGGATTAAGAGATACCTCCAAGTGCCCTCGATGTGATACTGTAGGTGCGGATTATCTGCACATGTCCAGAACTTAGAGAATATTGGAACGGTATTAATAAATTCCTTATTCATAAACTATAAATACGGATTCCTCTTGACCCACAATTGTTTCTATTGAATGATATTTCTACAATAGGTAGCCATAAACATCAAAAAATGTTGTTTGCATGCTGGGAGTTGTAGTTTCACAGCAGCTGGAGTGCTGAAGGTTGCTGACCCCTTATCTAAACCGAGAACCTTCGACCAGCTCAGTGAGGCAGGTAAAATATAAGGAAAAGAACAAACAGCAGGTGGCGCTATACAGATACATTTTGTTGAATAGCTCAGCGACTATACGAAATTTGCTAAATTTTATAATTGCATAATTACATATACTTTAATTACACGCAATTATAAATGTATCCAGGTGGTGGTTTGAAAAATGTAATATATGTTTCGTGACACAACCCTTTTAAATCAAAACTCAGGCCCTACGTTCAGGCAAGGAAAGAAAATTGTCTGCTTTTCCAACACCGGTGACATAAGACCCTGCCTAGGAGCCGGCGTACGCAGAGGTAAAGACCTGACATTACGTTATTAACCTTCATTTTTTTCCTTTTCCACTGGCTCAAAACGTTACTAAATATTTACTGCCTGCTAACGCGGCTGAATGGCCAAACACGCGTGAGGTATACGGTTTTACAGCCATAACGTCTCGGAATATTTTGTCTTCCTATTGGAGATTTTACCTTTTACAAGTTCGAGGCATGCAGTCCTTTATTGCCTTAATTTCTCCAAGTAGGGTTAACCGGGCAGACAGCATTGCTACCAGTCATCCGCCAGCAATAGGTTTGCATTGGATAAAGTAAATAAATGGATCTTTCTGACACCCTAAGTGATGTTCTGTCAGGTGCTGCTTCCATACACAGTACTTTTCATTACCGCCTGCTCCTGCTGCAGTCCGCTAATCAGCAGTCTGCCTCTCGGCGCACGTCCGCGCACTGCGGAGATGCAACGTGACTCGGTCAAGAGTGAGAAATCTGTAAAAGGCATTCTGCTAAAACAGGCCCACCCCGAGGGTGTTAATATTGTCTTCAATGGGTTCATTACACTTTTAATACCTTAAGCTCTGATTGAGCATGTAGTGCTGACATATAATTAGCCTGCCAATACTCCTCGGTGCCTCTCAGATGGAATCAGCAGGTTTGAGTCCAGGACTGCTACGCTCTGAAAATAGCTGCCTGCAGAAAATAACGCAGAATATTTCACATAGGACGAGGCGGCGGTGTACATGGAAGAGAGGGGCCCATAGCGAAAATCTAAATTGCCCCAGAATAAGGTGATACTCCTTTTATTCCCTACATGCAGTCTCCCGTCCCGTAGGAGCCCCATGGCCTGCTTCTATGATACCTGCACTCATTCCCATGGTTCACAAAATTAGGCTACTTTCACGCTTGCGTTGTCATTCCTCTGCCAGATTTCAATACCGAAAAAAAACAAAAAACGTTTCTGTTTAGTCCTCATGCATTCTGAATGGAAAGAGATCCGTTCAGGATGCATCAGGATGACGTATTATTTTTTATTTTTTCATTTTTATGACTGGACATAAAACCGCTGCAAGCGGAAAGCGAGAAAAACCGCGGATCCGGCACAGAAAACAATGTAAGTCAATGGTCACGGATCGTTTTTTTTTTTAGGAGCCTAATTTTAGGAGCCAAAAAAAAACTGATCTGTCACTAAATACATAGAAAGTCAAAGGATCCTTTGGTTTCACGCAACCGCATCCTAGCGGAACAGATGCTTCCTGATGTGCAACATCAAAACGGATCCGTTTAATTCCAGTATTGATATCCGTCAGATGGCGCAAGTGTGAAAGTAGCCTTAGGCCTCTTTGACACGGGCGTGAGTTTTTTTGCCCGGATAAGAGCCGGGTGCGTTGCGGGAAAATGCGCGATTTTTTCTGCGCAAGTGCAAAACATTGTCATGCGTTTTGCACTCGCGTGAGAAAAATCGCGCATGTTTGGTACCCAAACCCGAACTTCTTCATAGAAGTTCGGGCTTGGGATTGATGTTCTGAAGATTGTATTATTTTCCCTTATAACATGGTTATAAGGGAAAATACTAGCATTCTGAATACAGAATGCATAGTAAACCAGCGCTAGAGGGGTTAAAAAAAAATAAAAAATAATTTAACTCACCTTAGTCCACTTGCTCGCGAAGCTGGCATCTCCTTGTGTCTCCGCTGCTGATGAACAGGACCTGGGGTGAGCTGCTCCATTAAATACAGGTTAAGGACCTTCGATGACGTCACTCCGGTCATCACATGGTACGTCACATGATCTTTTACCATGGTGATTCACCATGGTAAAAGACCATGTGATGACCGGAGTGACATCATCGAAGGTCCTTAAGCTCTATTTAATGGAGCAGCTCACCCCAGGTCCTGTTCATCAGCAGCGGAGACACAAGGAGATGCCAGCTTCGCGAGCAAGTGGACTAAGGTGAGTTAATTTTTTTATTTTTTTTTTAACCCCTCTAGCGCTGGTTTACTATGCATTCTGTATTCATAATGCTATTATTTTCCCTTATAACCATGTTATAAGGGAAAATAATAATGATCGGGTCTCCATCCCGATGGTCTCCTAGCAACCATGCGTGCAAATCGCACGGCATCCGTACTTGCTTGCGGATGCCATCCGATTTTCACACACCCCATTCACTTCTATGGGGCCTGCGTCACGTCAAAATCGGAAAATATAGAGCATGCTGCGATTTCAACTGAACGCACAAGTGATGCGTTAAAAACATCGCTCATGTGCACAGCCCCATAGAAATGAATGGGTCAGGATTTAGTGCGGGTGCCATACGTTCGCCGCACGGATCGCACCCGCACGGAAAACTCGCCCGTGTGAAAGGGGCCTTAGAGGTCAGTAACTTGCGCCCTTGCAGTTGGAGCACTGTGTATTCAGTTCATATTAGGCTTGAGTACTGCGGGGACAATTGATCTGATGTGATTTTGTTCTAGTCTATAGTATACAATAAATGGTTCAGTACGGTTACACTGACAATCAAACTTGTGGACGAATGAAGTTTTTTTCAGCTCGTAAATAAGCTGCACTAAGGGCTCAAAATGCGTTTTATGCTGCGTTTCAAGTTCAGACATCAACCCCTACCTATCAATAAGTGATAGACAGCCCCCTATGTACAGTAACATCATAAACAAAGAAAACACTGACAATCAAACCAGTGGACGAATGACGTTTTTCAGCTCGTAAATAGGCTGCACTTAGGGCTCAAAATGCGTCTCATGCTGCATTTCAAGTTCAGACATCATCCCCAACCTATTAATAAGTCATAGACAGCCCCCTATGTACAGTAATATCATGAATAAAGAGAACACTGTCAATCTAACTGGTGGAAGAATGTAGTTCTTCAGCTCATAAATAAGATGGACTCAGGGCTTGAAATGCATCTCATGCTGCGTTTCAAGTTCAGACATCATCCCATACCTTTCAATAAGTGATAGCCAGCCCCCTATGTACAGTGATATCATGAACAAACAGAACACTGTCAATCTAACTGGTGGAAGAATGAAGTTATTCAGCCTATAAATAAGATGGACTCAGGGCTTGAAATGCGTCTACTTGCCAATAGGGTTAAGAGGGTCACTGTACTTTTACACAATTTCATTTCATTAAGTAGAGAATAGTGTAACTAGCAAATTTCTAAATCACTTCATTTAAAAATTCTGCCTGCTTTCATCTGAAAAAAAAAGCTGTAAAGTCATGGCCACTGACATAGAAGACGGCAGAGGCACCAGCGACAGGCGTGACAGAGCTAGCTGAAATACTGAGCCTTATAAAAGAACTGCTTCTACACTGCAAGAAAGTTTAGACCAGCACATCCAAAGTCACAGGTGAACATCCATAAAGCTAACATGCAAACAGCAAACAAAATATGGCAGCACACTGTTATACATGCAAACACTAGAACTAGGATTTAGAGATTATTCTGGATTACAATGGTACTCCCATCTGCCCAGGGCTTCTGAGCAGAATATAAATATAGCTGGTTCCTACAATGGCCTGAACATTGTAGGCTTAGGTTAGGCCCAGGAGAGGCAGTTCTGTTAGTATTAGGTACCCATCTGAAGAAGCCACCTTGACACCGGTAGATGGGCCTGACACTCGTTTGATCAACAATGTGCGCAAAAAGCTTCAATTTTTCATTATTACTATTGTAATCCAAAATAATCTATAATCCCTAGTTCTATTGTTTGCATGTATAACAGTGTGCTGCCATATTTTGCTTGCTCCTACACAGCTTCTGTGCGTCACAGGAGCCTCCTGTGTGTCTGTGTGATTTATCCCTTCTTATCTGTTCTCTGAGCTCCGGAGCTGAAAACATAGTGAGAAGTAAGGGAAAGGATGTCACAGCAGTACAATGCTGACAGAACTCAAAGATGAATGACTCCCCCTGCTTCTGAGTGAAATGCATCTAGCTGTGCAGCTGAAACAGAGAATACTATGGCTGAAAAAGGCTTTAGAGAAGCCCAAAAAAGATCCACTTCTTCACAGTTATGATTGTGCAAGGAAGTACAGCCATGATGTAAGCTGTTTATGAAAACTCAGGTTACGCTTTAAAGGGGTTTTCCGGGTTCAGAGCTGATCCTGGACATACCCATTAGTGATGGACGAACATCTGCCGGGACAGTTCGCGAACGCGATCGCGCGGACACAATCAAATGTTCACGAACCACAAGTTCGCTGCGGGTCCCATTCATTTTAATGGCAGGCGAACCTGAAAAACCTTCAGCTCATATTTGCAGCCAAGAAATAATTACTAGCAGTGCACAAATAGTCCCACAACATGGACAGTGACATACCAGATGTATTATTCCAATTTGCGATCTCCATTCAATATTTTTTTCAATGCGAAATATCGGCAATATAATTTTCGCGTACGCGCATGCACAAATGCACTATACAGTACCCAAATGCACGATAAAGAAAGTGTATTGGTATGTAACACCCCGCTTGAGTCATTTATTTTATTTTTTTTGGGGGGGGGGGGGGGGACTGGTCTATCAGACCAGTAGAAATGATTTGTTCCAATAACGCTTGTCCCTCTATATACCTGCAGTATCGCAGCAGAACCGCACACAACTGCCGCACAATACAAATGGACTATAATATACTTTCTAACATAGAAAGCATATTATAACATTGTACACAGAAGGCAATCCATTAGAATATACATAAAGATAAAACGTAACCTTTAATAATGTTACTATGAGGGTCCATTCACAGGTCTGTAAGTGTTTTGCGGATTCGCAAAACACAGACACCGGCAATGTGCATTCCGCAATTTGCGGACCGCACATCGCCGCCACTATAATAGAAAATGCCTAATCTTGTCTGCAATTGCGGACAAGAATAGGGCATGTTCTATTTTTTTGCGGAAACGGAAGCACGGATGCGGAAGTGCGGATCTGCAAATGCTGATGCGGACAGCACATTCCGGCCCTATTGAAAATGAATGGGTATGCACCCGTTCTGCAAAATTGCGGAATGGATGCGGACCCATTTTGCGGACGTGTGAATGGAAAAGATATCCCTCAAAATTAAAATAAATTTAATTATTAAAGTTAAGCAAAAAGCATAGATGTGGTCGGCAATAACAAGTGCTCGGCGGCACCAAATCAGAAACCATATGTCCTACCACAATCCGGGGGGTTCCAGTGCACATCCATGAATCCCGGAGCGAAAGCAAAAAGACATCCATCCCTGGGCTAGATGATGATGTGGTATTGAAGGACAGGGTGGGCAAAGAACTGTCCCTGATATTGCCCTACAGGGGGGTGCTATTCTGGCCCTGATAGACTAACCACAGACCACCCGCCCTGATGAGAGCGACCCCGTCCGGAACCTTACCCTATATAAAAATGGCCCTAGTAAGCCCCTAGCCCCTAGGCCCCTGACATCCAGGTGATCACTATATAGATCTATGTGTTTTTGACTCATTATAAAAGTATATTATAAGTATATCGCACCCCTCTGTGTATCACACCTATCGATAGCACACCTATACTAGTGCTTAAAAGGACTTTTGTGGCCCTATTAGCTAGCGTTTGGTGTCCCTAACAGCCTGTCCCTGCTCCACACAGAAACCTCTCCCTACACTGGCAAAACACTGAATGTAAAATGGTGGCCAGATCTGGTTTATTTATAAGGTAGGGGGTACGTCCATGTGCTTAAATGTCTCAATTGGCTGTCCTGTACCACCTGATGGATGTGTCATGGGTCAAAGTTCTTCACAATGTAAAAGAATATGGCGGGCGCGAATATCTCCATATGTTCTCATGTTCGGCAAATCGCGAAAATGCAAAGTTCGCCGCGAAACGACCGCCGGGCGAACCATAAGGCCATCTCTAATGCCCATAATTTCACCCAGGCAGCACCCCTGATGTTAGCATCGGAGCATCTCATGCTCCGATGCGCTCCCTTGCCCTGTGCAAGGGATCTTTTGTTTACAATAACACACTGCCGGGCAGAAGCTTTCGCCCAGCAGTGTGTTCGGTGACGTCACCGGCTCTGATAGGCGTGCTTTAGTGCTGCCCTAGCCGTTTTATGGCTAGGGCAGCGCTAAACCCCGCTCATCAGTGCCAGTGACATCATCGGGCTTCCTGGCAGCCCCATGGAGAGCGGTTCGTCACCGGAACTCCTGAAAATGCTAAATCACGCAGGGCAAGGGAGAGCTTCGATGCTCAAGTCAGGGGGGCTTCCTGGGTGAAAATCGAGGTATGTCCGGGTTCAGCTCTGAACCCAGACAACCCCTTTAAGTGTTACACTATAAATTGCTGTCTATCTCATATCTATTGTTACAATGGCATTTCACTTGTTGCCATTGGTCCATGCGCTGGCGCCAGCTTTTTGTGGGTTTGATTTTGGGCCATTGTGTTAAATGGTGGTTCATGCTTCCACTGATGGTGTGTCTTTGCGTCAGCTTCTTATGGGTGTGAATTTTGGCCAGTACTGCTAGGGTTAACCTTCCTTGACCTGTGTGCATGCCTGTTTGTATAATGAGTTCATTTTCCCTGCTATATTTTTCCTGAGTTGTATGTCCTGCACCTAGTGGTGCAACACGTTCTATTTGTATCTGTTCAGATTCTGTCTGCTTGTCTGAATTCTAACCTAAGTTCTGTTTGCCATCCCCCAGTGTCTGTTCCATGGATGAGTAAGTACTTTGTTTGCCTGACCTTGTCTGGTTCAGTCTATGTTTGCCTTGGATTCATGTACTCTCTCAGCCTGTTCTCTGCCTGGTTCTTTCTGTGTGCTTTTCCTGTGCCTCTGATGTATTGCTCTGAACCATGTGTGTGAGCTGTCGAGTACACTGGGACTATTTCTAGAGGTAGTGGCCTGGTGACTCCCCTGCAGTGAAGTCCAGATCCCTGTATAGGGGTTAAAAGGTGAATACCAGAGGACTACTGGAATAATGCCCTCAGGACTAGCCCAAAGTCAAACCAGTTAGTTGGCACAGTGGTTCCACAACCATGGCCCTTAACATCTATCTATCTATCTATCTATGGTGGGCAGGCCTCAGGAATCAGAACATGTGGACTTGCACAGATGATGAAGTATTTACTACGCATATTATGGTGGAGGCATAATTCTCCGAACTGGACAGATCCTCTCCTCAGACTTTCCCGGGAGATGTGGCCTTCAGGTTTATTATCTGATCTTTTTATTTATATAGTAAGTCCAATATCATTCCGAGTGTTGCAGGTAGGAAGCCATCTCCCAAAGCAATAACTGGCTTAAATGGATTACCAAGTGTTTAAAATATTGAGCTCTGCTCCATCGTGATGTTGTAATAGCAAATATGGATTATTTGTGATTACCGGCACATTGCCTGGTTACTAAACGGAATGAAAGGGAATTTAGTCGGCAGCAAAATATCAGCTTGTTTCTGCAAGGGCCGAGGTGACAGGATTCACAATATTCCTCTTCTAGTACACGGATGCAATCCGAATACACACACGCTTCTCTAGTGTGGGCTGTCACATAGTCACCGGTGGTTCATAATATTCCCAGTGACCGCTAACAGTGGAAAAGTGGAGAATCCCATAACACATCTGTGTAGAAAGGCAGTGTAATGTACACTACGTGCAGAATTATTAGGCAAATGAGTATTTTGACCACATCATCCTCTTTATGCATGTTGTCTTACTCCAAGCTGTATAGGCTCGAAAGCCTACTACCAATTAAGCATATTAGGTGATGTGCATCTCTGTAATGAGAAGGGGTGTGGTCTAATGACATCAACACCCTATATCAGGTGTGCATAATTATTAGGCAACTTCCTTTCCTTTGGCAAAATGGGTCAAAAGAAGGACTTGACAGGCTCAGAAAAGTCAAAAATAGTGAGATATCTTGCAGAGGGATGCAGCACTCTTAAAATTGCAAAGCTTCTGAAGCGTGATCATTGAACAATCAAGCGTTTCATTCAAAATAGTCAAAAGGGTCGCAAGAAGCGTGTGGAAAAACCAAGGCGCAAAATAACTGCCCACACTGCCAAGATGCCACTTGCCACCAGTTTGGCCATATTTCAGAGCTGCAACATCACTGGAGTGCCCAAAAGCACAAGGTGTGCAATACTCAGAGACATGGCCAAGGTAAGAAAGGCTGAAAGACGACCACCACTGAACAAGACACACAAGCTGAAACGTCAAGACTGGGCCAAGAAATATCTCAAGACTGATTTTTTTAAGGTTTTATGGACTGATGAAATGAGAGTGAGTCTTGATGGGCCAGATGGCTGGATTGGTAAAGGGCAGAGAGCTCCAGTCCGACTCAGACGCCAGCAAGGTGGAGGTGGAGTACTGGTTTGGGCTGGTATCATCAAAGATGAGCTTGTGGGGCCTTTTTGGGTTGAGGATGGAGTCAAGCTCAACTCCCAGTCCTACTGCCAGTTTCTGGAAGACACCTTCTTCAAGCAGTGGTACAGGAAGAAGTCTGCAAGGTAAGAAAAACATGATTTTCATGCAGGACAATGCTCCATCACACGCGTCCAAGTACTCCACAACGTGGCTGGCAAGAAAGGGTATAAAAGAAGAAAATCTAATGACATGGCCTCCTTGTTCACCTGATCTGAACCCCATTGAGAACCTGTGGTCCATCATCAAATGTGAGATTTACAAGGAGGGAAAACAGTACACCTCTCTGAACAGTGTCTGGGAGGCTGTGGTTGCTGCTGCACGCAATGTTGATGGTCAACAGATCAAAACACTGACAGAATCCATGGATGGCAGGCTTTTGAGTGTCCTTGCAAAGAAAGGTGGCTATATTGGTCACTGATTTGTTTTTGTTTTGTTTTTGAATGTCAGAAATGTATATTTGTGAATGTTGAGATGTTATATTGGTTTCACTGGTAAAAATAAATAATTGAAATGGGTATATATTTGTTTTTTGTTAAGTTGCCTAATAATTATGTACAGTAATAGTCACCTGCACACACAGATATCCCCCTAAAAAACTAAAAACAAACTAAAAACTACTTCCAAAAATATTCAGCTTTGATATTAATGAGTTTTTTGGGTTCATTGAGAACATGGTTGTTGTTCAATAATAAAATTAATCCTCAAAAATACAACTTGCCTAATAATGCTGCACTCCCTGTATAGCGGACAGGACATCCTGTTGCCACTCTGATAAATGCAGCCACATGCGTTGAAATGGTAGTCACCCAGACAGGAAGTCAAGTGGTTTCTAGGCAACATGAAATATGCATCTATCTATAACAGGTATAATTGGCCAAATAGAATTTGTATCATTTTGACAGAAGAGTGCTGGATTAATGGAGGCCATATGGGGCATGTACCATGGGATCTAGAAGGCCTCTAACTCCCATCTTAGACATCTGGCATCTTTATTGATATGGGTAGTATATATACTGCTCACATTTTGGGATCCCAAACCCTATGGAATCTCATATCAACGTATATAATCTATCTGTCCATCTATCTATCTATTTATCTGTCTGTCTATCTGTCAATATCTATCTATCAATCATATCCTTCAGTCTTTAAAAAAGTGATCTGCAAAGACAAAAGCAAGTCTTCAAAATCTAATATCTTCCCTGGAAATTCAGAGCAGTCAGCGGTCAATACAACTAAATTAGACTCCATTTTCCAATAATCTACTGTGTTTGTGACTTTGTAATATGTATTAATCAGTCTAGAAGGTTATGTCCCTGCCCTTCCGGGTCACGCTCGGATACCTCCAGGGCTCATGGTGCTGAATTAATGAGGGTAAACTTCCCTGCACAATGACAAACAATTAAAGCATGAAAAACTCAAGATCTTTTTAGATCTAATTTTTTATAAAGCTTAAACCCCATCACATTCACATCACGTCCACCTCTTGGCCACCCTCTATAAGCCAGGGACACTAACAAAGCACAACTTTCCCTCTGTTGAACCTGTTCTGTCTATGTATTATATGGTCGGCAATTCTTTTAAAAGGGTTGGCCACTTCTTAGCATTTTTTCCTAAATGCTCCTTGTAACGAAACGCCTAGCACCCCGACCGGGTACCTCCGTCGATAGATGCTCCTAGTGCTTTCCGAGGACTCCAAGCACTCCACTTGACACCGTACGCACTGCAGACCCCACGAACCGCCGAAGCTTGGTTGAGGTCTCACCGTCTCCTACCCACCCTGGACCTACGACAAGGCTCCTGGCTCCAGTGGGTGAACCTCTTCTAAATCCCGAGAGCAGGAACAGCTCTTAAAAGAGCTAGTAGTTATGCCAGGGGAGTATAGCAAATCTTTAGCGTATAGCAATCCCCCAGTTTTGATCAGTTATCCAAACACCAGTCTCAACATGATGAAGGATAAAACAGGAACTCACTGTACTTGCACGTACAGCCTCCTTTTATTCACAAACCACAAACATAGTATTGCCCACAGGGTTTTGAAATACAATCAATATATTACAACACATACAATGTAAGTACAGCAACCAATTGTTCACGCCCCTAGGAGACCAGAAGGGAGACTGCGACATAGGACAGATATGTAGCAATTCAGGATACAGACACAACACATCCCCACAATGCATCATGGTTTCCTCCTCTCTGCCCTGGAGACACCCGAGGAGCAATCCAATTATCTCTTAGGACAAAGGGAAATCGCCAATACACATGTAGAGACAACAGGACAGAAATCACCATTTAAACACACAATGGGACAATGGCACAATAGAAACACACCCAGCATATTCCTCCCCTCTGTCTAGGAGACAATTGAGTCAATTTCTGTATCACCCAACTATCTCCTAAGCTGAAAAGTTACACCTCTCATAAATTGCCACAACTTTGTGAGCCTACTTTGTACATACACATAACCCACATCAACCCAACCAGTATAACTTGGGGACAAACCCATCCAAAATTCACTTGAATAGGTTCAGGGGTTTTAAAAGTTAGTAAAAGTATCTGAAAGGGCCGTAATCCTGGGGCAGGAGGCTGGCAAACAGCCCCCTCCAAAACACTGTGGCGAGGTTTGTTTCGCCACACACTCCTGAACTACATAATGTGGCATTGGAAGCTGTCCAGAGGCATTTCTCACACCTCATCACTGGTCAGAAGGCCCCTGGTTGTCCATCCATGACTGATGTAAACAGTACAAAAGAGGATGCAGCCACGGAATGCTAGGAAAGCGGTCACGTTAGAAAATTTGACGTTTGTCACCATCTTGGTTGCTATGGTTTGGGTTGAGCATCTCTGTACTGTTTACATGAGCCATGGATGGGCAGCCTGGGATCTTCTGACCAGCGATAAGCTGTGAGAAATGCCTCTGTACAGCTAACAGTACAACATTATGTAGTTTAGGTGAATTCAGGAAAAATGTTAAGAAGTTAGATACATCTTAACTCCTCTGAAGTTAACCCATAGCAATTTGCTAGTGACTGTGACGTCTTTCAAATGAAAAAGACCTGTCATGGTAAAATAACCTCTTTGAGGGACAGCTATGTGATATGGAGATCCAATAGCCTTGAAGACCTAGAAGGTCTCCACCATCCAGCCTCCCAGCCCTGGCAGGGTCTTCCACGTTACACAGCATTTTCATGCATGGGGGAGGATCCATAGAGTGAACTTGATGATTGAGGTGGTCCCACAGATGCTCAATTGGGTTCAAGTCTGGGGAAATAGGAGGCCAGGGTAGTACTTCAACGTTTTGGTCATCCTCTTCCAACCGATGTCGGACATTTCTAGCTTTGTGATAGGTTGCACGTATGGGAAGACAATCAGCATGTATGGGTATAGGTGATCTGCAATAATGAATTTATACCCAAATCGGTTAAGAGTGCCTTCCACATCGATGAGTGAGCCCAAAGGATGCCCCAAAAAACATTTGCCAGATCATAAAGTTGCCACCACCAGCTTGTGTTCTTCCAGGAATATTTGCAGGGTGTTTGTTCTCTGATGTTTCTCGCCAACTTCCATCCTTTCAATGTAGCAGAAAACGTGACTCATCGGAAAAGGCCTTTGAAAATTCAAGCCTTTTCTGCTGATGCAACTTTTTTAGCAGAGGAGCAGTGACTATCTGTCTGCTTCGGAGCCCCAAATTCCATAGGGTTTGCTGAACTGTTTTTTTTAGACAAATCTGGTCGCCTCCTGGATCTTTTTGGCGGTGCGCTCGTACACTACAGCATGTCAGTCCACCCTTGCTCAACTTCATAACCGACATTCACATCTAACATCAATAGCACATAGTGCTCTGCAGTTTCCATTTTACTTATTCACAATGGTGCCATTTGTCCACTCATGATACACGTTCACCACAGCAGCAGAGAACAGTTCACATACTGCCACCCTTGGCCCAAAAGTTAATAATCATCCCTTTTTACAACTCTGATAAATCGTCCCTTTACCCATGACAGCAACAAGGGATATGTGTGCAGACAGCCTATCACACACCTTTTATACCCACCAAGCCAGCTCATCACACCTTATATACCCACCAAACCAGCTCACCACACTTCCTTCATGAGCTACAAACTGCCGACGTTCAAAGTAGGAAGTGGTCAGAATAATGGGACTTGACTGAGTAAATAGGGGCGGTGTACTTACTGTTCACATCTGAGACCCCCATCAGTACATTGATTGCTGTTCGGTGAGCCTATCCAGCGTAGAAAAGATGGAGAAGTGGCAGCAATATATTCATGGATTTCCCTTTTGGAGTGTAAGGGGGTCACTGTTCATAAATCCAGAATGCCATGTGCGTGCCCAGTCACCTCTCCTACTGTACACGTGATAGTGGTTTAGGTGGGGTCCAGGTCCTAGAGGTGAGATTGGACCCAACCCTACTCTGACCCTGAGTGGAAGCTTTACTATATTTACAGGGGTATTTCCAACACTGACATTTACTACCACCTCTGTGACACACCGATGTAAAGGAGCCCCCCCCCCCGACTGACCTAGTGGGCATTCTCTAGCCATTCCCACTTCTTTGGGAGTGCTCCATATAAGTGCATGAGGGCAGTCATGCATATGTGCGGCCATCTCTCCATTCCTTCTGTACCTGGCTGGTGAGGTGGGTTTTAGGTTGGGGATCCCAATCTACAAACTGAGTTGGTGTTGGCCCCTGAGGTGGGACCCACATCTATCAGACATATCCTGTGGAGATGAGAACCAGAACTAATGAGCATTAGAAACGGACTTTACTAATTGAGTGTATGTAAGGTGACGGTAAGAAGCTGCATTTTTCTCAACAGAGAAAGAAACCAGTTAATGGAGCAGAATACTAGAGAGCGTTCTTTCTTTTAGCGCATCTGGTGAGACTAACCATCATGTTACAGGAGACCCCCTGGCATGTCACTATGTCTGGGCAGACCACCTGCCGCTTCTGCTTGTCTGACGAAACCCAATACAATCAGAGAGAACATTCTGTACACGAGAAGTTACCTTATCGAGATAAACATGCAGTATAAAGCTTAAATGCTTCTCAAAAGGTGGAAACACAGACCTCATGATAACTACTATCAAAGTCACGAACCTAATCAGCTTAAAGGGGCACTTCCATCACCGAATGCCCCCTTCCCATCTACCATATCGAGCCTCACTGTTCCTGGAACTTGTGATATGCTTAAACAGTACTGCTCGCTGTGCTATACTGTATCTGTAACTCCCATAGTAGCTAAATTCTCATATATAGGAGCAGTATTATAGTAGTTACATTCTGGTACATAGGAGCAGTATTATAGTAGTTATATTCTTGTATATAGGAGCAGTATTATAGTAGTTATATTCTTGTACATAGGAGGCAGTATTATAGTAGTTATATTCTAGTACATAGGAGCAGTATTATAGTAGTTATATTCTTGTACATAGGAGGCAGTATTATAGTAGTTATATTCTTGTACATAGGAGCAGTATTATAGTAGTTATATTTTTGTACATAGGAGGCAGTAGTATAGTAGTTATATTCTTGTACATAGGAGCAGTATTATAGTAGTTATATTCTTGTATATAGGAGCAGTATTATAGTAGTTATATTCTTGTATATAGGAGCAGTATTATAGTAGTTATATTCTTGTACATAGGAGGCAGTATTATAGTAGTTATATTCTAGTACATAGGAGCAGTATTATAGTAGTTATATTCTTGTACATAGGAGCAGTATTATAGTAGTTATATTCTTGTACATAGGAGCAGTATTATAGTAGTTATATTCTTGTACATAGGAGGCAGTATTATAGTAGTTATATTCTTGTACATAGGAGCAGTATTATAGTAGTTATATTTTTGTACATAGGAGGCAGTAGTATAGTAGTTATATTCTTGTACATAGGGGCAGTATTATAGTAGTTATATTTTTGTACATAGGAGCAGTATTATAGTAGTTATATTCTTGTACATAGGAGACATTATTATAGTAGTTATATTCTTGTACACAGGAGCAGTATTATAGTAGTTATATTCTTGTACATAGGAGGCAGTATTATAGTAGTTATATTCTTGTACATAGGAGGCAGTATTATAGTAGTTATATTCTTGTACACAGGAGCAGTATTATAGTAGTTATATTCTTGTACATAGGAGGCAGTATTATAGTAGTTATATTCTTGTACACAGGAGCAGTATTATAGTTGTGGTAGGGGCTGAGGTGTACATTGGCGTGGAGTCGGGAGGGATGCCTATCACCCTCCGAGATCTATCTGGCTGAACTGTGCCTGGAGCCAGTGCGGGGTAGGCCTGAATAAGTGGGCCACCCAAGAGAGTGGAATGAAAGAAGAAGGGTCGGGAGGGTGGGGCATGAAGCAACCGTCCTCAGGGTGAGGACGCGTGAGAAATATATAGTCAGCAGCCCCGCCCACAAATACAGGCTGTAACCAGCCTTAATACTTGTGGTAGGGGCTGAGGTGTACATTGGCGTGGAGTCGGGAGGGATGCCTATCACCCTCCGAGATCTATCTGGCTGAACTGTGCCTGGAGCCAGTGCGGGGTAGGCCTGAATAAGTGGGCAAGAAGAGTACCCACGCTGTAGGAGGGAAATGGTTAATCGGGCCGACCGACGTGGGAGGTAACAAGGGCCTGAGTGATTCAGGCCGGAGCTGGGCTGATAAATGACCTGAGCGATTCGGGAAGGCACAGGGTAGTTAGAGCCGTGACGGGTCAGGAGACGGCGGAAGAGCAAGCTTGGGTGGTCCAGGATGAGAGAGGCAACGTGGGCCTGGGCGATCCAGGATGAGAGAGGCAACGTGGGCCTGGGCGACCAAGGATGACTGAAGTAGAGCGGGTCTGGGTGATCCAGGATGACAGAGACCGAGCGAGCCTGGGCGATCCAGGAGGATAGAGGGAGAGCGAGCCTGGGCGATCCAGCATGACCGAGGTAGGGCGAGACTAGGGGATCCTAGACGACGGAGGCAGAACGAGCCTGGGTGAACCAGGATGACAGAGTGGCAGAGTGACAGAGTGCCAGAGTGAGCCCGGGCGGCAGAGCGAGCCTGGGCGATCCAGGATGGCAGGAGGCAGACCGAGCCTGGGCGATCCAGGATGACAGGAGCAGGGCGAGCCTGGGCGATCCAGGATGACAGGAGCAGGGCGAGCCTGGGCGATCCAGGATGACAGGAGCAGGGCGAGCCTGGGCGATCCAGGATGACAGGAGCAGGGCGAGCCTGGGCGATCCAGGATGACAGGAGCAGGGCGAGCCTGGGCGATCCAGGATGACAGGAGCAGGGCGAGCCTGGGCGATCCAGGATGACAGGAGCAGGGCGAGCCTGGGCGATCCAGGATGACAGGAGCAGGGCGAGCCTGGGCGATCCAGGATGACAGGAGCAGGGCGAGCCTGGGCGATCCAGGATGACAGGAGCAGGGCGAGCCTGGGCGATCCAGGATGACAGGAGCAGGGCGAGCCTGGGCGATCCAGGATGACAGGAGCAGGGCGAGCCTGGGCGATCCAGGATGACAGGAGCAGGGCGAGCCTGGGCGATCCAGGATGACAGGAGCAGAGCGAGCCTGGGCGATCCAGGATGACAGGAGCAGAGCGAGCCTGGGCGATCCAGGATGACAGGAGCAGAGCGAGCCTGGGCGATCCAGGATGACAGGAGCAGAGCGAGCCTGGGCGATCCAGGATGACAGGAGCAAAGCGAGCCTGGGCGATCCAGGATGACAGGAGCAGAGCGAGCCTGGGCGATCCAGGATGACAGGAGCGGAGCGAGCCTGGGCGATCCAGAATGACAGGAGCAGAGCGAGCCTGGGCGATCCAGGATGACAGGAGCAGAGCGAGCCTGGGCGATCCAGGAAGACAGGAGCAGAGTGAGCCTGGGCGATCCAGGACGACAGGGAAGACAGACAAAGGACGTATGCATGATACCTGAAGAATCCGGGAAGCTGATGAGCAGCTACCTCTGAACGGGAGGACTGAACCGCAGCCCTGTTTGTTATAAGAAAAGATTGCCCAAAATGGTACGTTAGGAAGCCGGAAAAAGGCACAGCAACAAAACCCCACGACTAAACAACATCCATGGAGTTAGCTACCCCGGAGGGGATGACCTGTGTTACATCTGGCAGCAGCAGTGGGAGGTGCAGTTTCTGGTTCCAGTCGAGGAGGCAAAGAACGATTGTGCAGCGATTGAAAGGCACTTGTGGGACTAGGGGTCCACTGTAGGTTCGAACCTACTTAACCTGGGCCAGCAGTAGCACAGACGATTGGAACCAGAACCGCAGTTCCAGACCCCGCAGCAGCGTCCGCGAGGCAGCACCTTAAAGATCACCCCGGTGTCCGGTCTGTCCGCTGCGTTCCTAAAGCTTCTTTTCTCTTCCCCCTTTTTTTTTTTTTTTTTGTTTACCGGAATGGAGAAACAGGCCGGCCAGCCCCGTGCCAGCCAACCAAGGCTTCTCGGCTGGAATGTCCTGCAAAACAAATGAAAAATAGAAAACAATACATGCAATTATACCTAATTACAGTTGTGGATGCCCCCAGGTCCGGTGTACTAAAGAAGAACTTGTACCACTTAGATTTAATATTGTCATTAATCTTAAACATCGCCTTAGGAGAGCAGGGAAGAGCAGGAAGATACAGGACCGGAGGACCGGGCGGGGAGCAAGGAAGGGTGACAGGGGCAGGATGGCCTGGGCGAACCGGGATGACAGAGGCAGAACGGGCCTGGGCGATCCAGGATGACAGAGGCAGAAAGAGCCTGGGCGATCCAGGAAAACTAAGGATGATGAGGGAGAGCAAGATAAGAAGCATGGAAAAACAGACAAAACATGTGTGCGTGATACCTGAAGAAATTCCGGAAGCTGAGCCGCTACTTGGCTGAAACGGGAAGACCGGATATTAGACGGTACTGCAGCCCTGTAAAGAGGAGGCTCCCCCCGCCTGTTCATGATGGAAAAACTTATCAGCACTCAAGTATGGGCAATAAGCAATGATCAGCACCCAGGTGCAACACGGCGGTGCCACACGCATGTGCACAGAAGGGGCGGCGCGGGACAGTTCGCGCCAACCCTGAGCGTGGGAGGGCGGCACTACAGCGGTGCCACACGCAGCGCCCAGGAGGGTGGCAGACACAGCCGCCAACACGTGTGCACAGGAGGGCAGTTACCATTCATATAAATAAAGTGCTAGTGCAATCACATATAAAGACACGGTACAATCAGTGCATATACAAAGTGCTATCCTGTCCACAAAGTAGCGTCACAGAGCCAGATTAACGACCCTGGACCCTACGGACACTATCAAGCACACTACTTTCTAAATTATCGTACAATCAGCAAAAGCTAGGGCGGTAGACATACGGCGGATGCACAGGTGCAGGAGGCGGCATGGCGGGTGTCGCAGACATGCGCACAGGAGAGCGGCCGAACCCGGCCGAGCCGTAAAAACGTGGTGTAATGCACCTGCCTGCTGGTCGCACAAAATCAAGCAGAGACTTTTTTTTTTTTTTTTAACATTTCCATCTTGGGGCATATGCACTTCATGGCTAGCTGGTTGATTAAACCGAATATGGCGCCAAAGACAGTGTTGAAACGTCACTTCCGGTCCGCGTGTGTCCATGCGTTCCAACGTGGAACGCAAACCGGAAGTGAGGACTGAAACTAGAGGACCAAGGGGACGTTAGCACTCTGATCCACGAGGACATGGAAAATGTAAGACACCTTTTGTATGACTGATGTTTTCGCTTGTGATTATTCTGCTGAAGGACGCAAGCTTGACCGCCGGCAGGTTTTACTTACGCACGTACGTTAACCGGCGGCCGTGGAGTGACGTCACCCCCAGAACTCCGCCCACTGGAACGCAAGTGGCAGAGCTACGGGGAAAAAGGCATCCGTAGACCTAAAATAAAGGAGACCTAAAATAAAGGATAAAGGGTAAAAATAAATAAACGATACATCTGCTAACTGAGTGAGGGATCCGGTGCGCGCCCCACGCTGGAACGCCCGCTGGGCAGGTGACCGAGGGCCCGGGCCCGGCTGGATTCCGGCGCGCGCTCCAAGCTGGAACGCACGCCGAACACATGACCGGAAGCCCAGGCCCGGCCGAGAAGCTCCGGCGCACGCCCCCCGCCGGAACGCACGCCGGCCCGGGACAGCGCCCAACCCAGAGGACGGGTGGGACCCAGGGAGGAGGAGTACGTAACCGTCGCTCGGAGGAGCCCCGGAAGTGACGCGCTGCGAACCGGAAGTGACGGCCGGACCATGGAAGCTGCATGAAGCAACCGTCCTCAGGGTGAGGACGCGTGAGAAATATATAGTCAGCAGCCCCGCCCACAAATACAGGCTGTAACCAGCCTTAATACTAGTTATATTCTTGTACATAGGAGGTAATTTTTATTTGTATAAAACAAACATAAATACAAAGATACTTTCTCATCATAATAAATCAAAGATCATTTAGTATCAGGCTACTTTCACACTCGCGTTTTGTGCGGATCCGTCATGGACGAATCCGTTCCGATAATACAACCGTCTGCATCCGTTCAGAACGGATCAGTATGTATTATCTTTAACATAGCCAAGACAGATCCGTCTTGAACACCATTGAAAGTCAATGGAGGACGGATCCGTTTTCTATTGTGCCAGATTGTGCCAGTGAAAACGGATACGTTTGGCTCTGTTTCATCAGACGGACACCAAAACGCTGCAAGCAGCGTTTTGGTGTCCGTCTCCAAAGCGGAATGGAGACTGAATTGATGAAAACTTAGGCATTCTGAGCGGATCCTTTTCCATTCAGAATGCATTAGAATGCAAACCGTGAACGGATCTCACAAACAGAAAGCCAAAACGCGAGTGTGAAAGTAGACTAAATCATACATGTTCATAAGAAAGTAAAATGTATATTAACTGTAACTTAAAAGTACATTTTAGCTAAAGCAGGAAAAGAAAAAAAATATATAAAAAAAGTCAAATAAAATAAGAAAGCAAACACAGTCACATCATACAACTGAACCGTCAGTCTAGATGGACGTTCCTCCATAGTTTTATATTTTCCCCTTTTTTCCTGACCTCTAATGACCGGATCCACCTGAGTTCTGACATGGTGAGGGTTATAGCTGTGGTATGATGGAATGGCTCGCTGTGGATGGACATTTGGGTTCTGGTTTGCCAGTGGTAATATTTGATGACGGTGATTATCAGATACGTGGTCCCCCTGTCGATGTTATTCACATGAGATGTCACCCCATAAAGGATTTCTGGGTATTTTAGGGACTGTAATGACGGGATTTTGCGCCTGGCGGCTATGTCATGCCAGATTTTCCGTCCACCCCAGCACTCTGAGATAAAATGAAGCATAGTCTCCTGCTGACCACCTAAGGTACACATGCGATCTGACACACTAAGAAATTTTAGATTCCTCCTGACAAACAGTTTTCCCTGCAATGAGAGCCAGATGATATCATAGAATTTAGGGGGCAGCCTCAGTCCATTAAGAAGCCTCAGACTCGTTAGCTGTAAACAATAGAAAGTCCTACATACTCTGGAGTATAGATCTTTCCTGGTTTTACTCTCAATGAAAGACTTGTCTATACCCCATTTCTTCAGACATCTTATACCATAGTCCAGGTATTGGGGGAGGTAGTCACGAGTCAATCGGCCCCTCTTGAGACTGCAGCCTCCCATCCAAGATTCTGCAAAAGGCAATATCCAATCCCTGATACTATTCACCCACATGGGACTGTTGTTTGAGTCCAGGTCACCAAAATTAGCTTTAAGAAACATGGAGTCAAAGAAAACCCTTGGATTTAACATATCCAGCCCACCCTCTCTCCTCTGTAGGTAGGTAATCCCTCTTTTTACTGAGTTCAACCTGTTCCCCATAACAGCTGGAAGAATAGGCTAAAGAGCCTAGCCGAAGAAAGATTCTGGCAAAGGAAAGACGACAGAGATGTACAAGAAGACAGGGACCAGGTAAGTCTTCAACATAGCAACCCTCTCTCTATAGGTCAGCCTCCAGTTCTTCCATCGCTGAACCTTTACATTTCTGGCATCCAAATTTTCCTCCCAATTTAGTTTGGCATTATCTTCCCTATAAAATTTAACCCCAAGGATTTTAATATGGATGGAGGTCTTCGCAAACTGTGGCAGATCAAAATTAGGGTCAGTATCCAATGTCCAGAAAGCTTGACTCTTCTCAAGGTTGACCAGAGACCCCGAGGCCTCTGAGTAACTTCTAATGGCAGCAGATAACACCTCCACCTCACGAGGTTCAGATATCACCACAGTCACATCATCCGTGTAGGCAACAACATCCAGGGGCAAGCAGTGGGGGACCGTCACCCCCTGAAAATCACATTGCTGCAGTGATCTCAGGAACGGGTCTAAGGCAAACACATACAGCAGTGGACTCAACGGGCAACCCTACCTCACCCCTGCCTCAACCCTGAACGCGTCACCCTGCCAACCATTGATCAAAGGAAAGCTCTCTGCCTCTCTATACAAAGTTTTCAGCCAATCTACAAATTGTCCCGGAATACCGTACTTTGATAAAGTGGCCCATAGATACTCATGGTCTACTCTGTCAAAGACTTTAGCCTGGTCCAGACCTACAACATACCTCCCACACTTTAGACCTCTCAAACATCTCCCTTATTGAGATGACTGCTCCAGAGATGTTCCGCCCTGTAACTGTGCCAAACTGACAGCCTGCCAACAGTGCCCAGGACAAACAAACTAACCCAGAGAACAGAATTTTTGCCAAAATCTTCCTGTCGACATTCAAGAAGTCAATCGGCCTCCAGTTCTTGATGTCACTAGGCTCTTTCCCTTTAGAAATCAGAACTAACGAGGACACCCTCATGGATGGAGGCATCAGGTGGTTTTCTAGACAATTTCTGTACACATGGTGCCTTCTTTAGATGTAATTTATCAATGGCCACTTTAACCTCCTCCACAGTCAATTCTTCTGTTAAAGGAGAAAAGTCCAAATCTCTAGTATCAGGCCCTGAGTTGCTTCCAAGAATTGGGTCACTTTTTTCTTATCCATAGCCTTCCTCTGAAACAAGTCAGTATAGTACGATCTCACCACCCCCAGGATAGGATACCCTACCGAGATTCTTGTAAAACACCCTGGGCGTGAGTGAGAGGCTCCCGGCAATTCTTAAAGGGCTCAGGAGCCTCGAAGGACCCATAATCCTGTTCAGCTACTAGGGAGGTGTACCTGCTGTGCTGATACTGCCTTATCTCAGATTTCAGCCGGTCAATCCTTTGTTGGTCATCCCCAGCCGCCGAATAGAGTGACTCCAATTCTTTGCGCAGTCTCAGATACTGGCCATATTTACTCTTTCCCTTCTTAATTGACAGTCTCTGTAAGAGGGCCCGGATCTCCTCCTTGACATCCTTCCACCAGTCAGCCATGTTATCATAGAAATCCACTCCGTCAAGTTTTTTCTGAAAGAAAGAGTGAATGTATTCCTGGACAGAGCTATCATCTAAAAGACTAGAATTCAGTTTCCATAGCGCTCTACCAAGATCTGGATGCTTAGTGGCACCCAAACAAAAGTACAAGGCCAAATGATCAGAATAAGGGACTGTTTTGTCCCTTCTTTCACTGATGGCTTCAGTAGGAATCACCAGAGCCAGATCTATCCTACTACTGCGTCCTGCACCGGTGTAAGTGAATTTTGGACTCCTACCACCCTGTACAAAAACATCAGACAGGCCGGCCTGCAGAATAATATTGTTTAGGACCTTACAGTGCCTAGTAAGGGGTCTACCACTAGGCCTGTCACTGGTTGTGGTGGTGACATTAAAGTCTCCAACCATGATAACAGGAATAGATGTGAATAAGTATAGCTTAACATCATTAAAATACTAAGTCCTTTCGCTCACTGTCTCTTGCCCATAGATGGTAATAAGCCAGTCTTCTACCTCGGATGGTAATCTCTAGCAGCAGGCACCTTCCCATCGAGACCTCCATTAGTCTATGTAAAATTACATCACGGGTGTTAAACAGGATAGTAACCCCGGCATAAGGCTCCACAGACATCGGCCAAAAGGACGGACCAGACTGCCATTCTCGCTTTGCCTTTCATGTGAGAACTAAGGTGTTTAAGTGTGTCTCCTGTAAGAAAAAACCATTGGCCTTGAGGTAACAGGTGTTCGTTGACGGCATGTTTGGTCTTTCTAGCTCTTATGCTATTGACATTACTGGTGACCACTTTAAGATGGAAGTCTGCCATCAGGAGAAGAAGAAATATAACCCCATCATCATAAATCAGAGTCAGAGTTGTCTTGCTGACTACCAGTTTCCATATCCCATACAGACTGTGACTCGGCATGAAGAGGTCTCCTTTTTGTGGGAGGATCCCCTCCTGGGTCGTCATCACATTCCGCCATCATACGCTTAAGCTCTCTCTCTCTTTCTGCCTCTCCATCTGACTCGGACAGCACACTTTATCTGTTGGTTGTTACAGTTACATCAGCCTGTCTGTCCACTCTCATTTCAGAGGGTTTTTGGACGGTGGTCCATGCACCCTCAGGCCTGCGGCTGGACTTATCTTTTTTTCGTTTTTAAGGAATTTATTTTTCCCAGTGGTGGGTGCTGGGGCAGAGACAGACACTGGATGCTCTACAGGCTGCTCCACAACCTCCATGTCCCCCTCGTGTTACCTGCCTGCAGGTGGTCCGGCACAGTACCACTCATGTGTGGGGTCTCTGATACTGTGTACAATGACCCTGACAACAGCGCTTCCTCCTACTGCTCCTCATCTGGGACATCTGTCCCTTCCACCAAGTGCTCATCAGGGAGATCTCTACAGATGTTATGCCACGCTTCAGGACAGCCTCTATGGGGGTGACCGATCTTACCTCACAGGTTACACCTTATGTTTTGGCAGGTGGCACTCACATGGCCGATGTCCCTGCACAGGCTGCACTTCATCATGGTGCAGACATTCGCTACGTGACCCAATTTCCCACACTTAAAGCATAGCCTGGCATAGAAACAAACACCTTTATCCCTGCCAATAAAGAAGGAATTAGGAAGGTGATGGGTGATGTTCTGGTGCTGGTGTAATGTAACCAGGACCCTCCACCCCCCAGATTCCATCCTCATCCCTGGTTTTGGTCAGGTTTGACTTGAGGTCACACCTCCTTAGCCAGATAATAATATCCTGAGGGGGGACAGACTCATCCCAGAAAATGATGGTAACATTTACAGTGTCAGGCTTAGAGATGGGAATAAAGCTGAACTTATTCTACCCCTCAGTATCTCTGACCCGGTTGTAGAGAGCCCAGAACCGGTCTAGATCAGACATGAGCTTGAAGCTAATATCATAGCCCTGTCTGCCAGGATGTTAGTTGGCAGGAAGCCCATCTGGGTACACAACATGTCTCTGACCACACACCTTCTGTCAGGTAGATCTTCTTTTGCCCCTTTATGTCTGAACCTTCTCTTAAAGGCCTGGTCTGTATATCTGGTGTTAGAGGGAAATTATGGAGAACCCCGACTCCAAGCATTCCCAGATGTCTGACCAGTTCTGGTGTCCTGTGGGGGGCGATGTGTGGGCTGCTGACCGCCCGTATTATGGGGCTCTGCTGCCTGTTGTGTAACTAAATCGGGGAACTCTTCAGCCTGAGACTGCACTTCCCCCTCCCCACCATCAATACCAGGGTTCTCTATGTTACCAGCTGCCATAGATGACTCCTCAGCTGGGACCTTATCACTCACAGAGACATCAGCAATATCAGCAGCATTACAGTCCTCAGTATTAACCCCCTGCACATCACAGTCCTGAGCGTCCTGCTCATATACACCCTGAGGTGCTGCTACAGTGCTACCTGCAGGTGTCAGTCCACGGTTCTCATGCAGTGGACTGCCACCTGGGAATTGTGGTGTCTGCACTGCCACTTCACTGCTGTTATCAGGTAAGAGTCCACAGTTTTTATTTTGTGCAGAACTTACTGCTGGGATTTGTAGTACCTCACCGGGGGCTGATGCAGGACTTGGCTCTTGTTGCTCAGATGTTCTTTTCTTGTACAACTCTCTCTCTCCTCAAAAGGAAGAGTTGCTGGCTGTAATATGTGTCATATGTGGGACTGCAGGGTTTCAGACCTAGATGTTGATGTAGTCTCAGAGTTCTTGTCTTTCTCAAACCTCTGCTGGTTCCTGTATGTCTCTCCCACTGGTCCAAATTTCTCCAAGACAGAGTCTATCTCCTGCACATTGTCAGCAAGTTCCTTGGCCAATGAGTCCAGCTTCTTGTCCAGTAAGGCCTGCTTTCCTGGGTTTGCAGCCTTCAGTTTGTATGTGCAGACTATCTGTTTTTGCAGGTACAGTTTTTGTTTTTTCAGTGTCTCCATTTTCCTAACCAGTGCTGGGATCTGATCAGCCAGGTGGAGCTCAGGTAATTGCTCTGGAGGCCTCTGATTGCTGCTGGGGAGTTTTGCATGGTGTTTGCTTGCAGTACAGGTTCCTGTAGGTACATTCTCTCCATTCTTTCCTGGCACAAGACTGCATTTTTGGTGCCTAACCTTGCGGTCCCTGGAGTTTTGCGGCTGCTGTCGCTGCTCTTGGGTCACAATCTCCTGATGGGCAACTGGATCTTGGATGTGTAGCATAGACGGCACTGGTAGCACCTTGAGGTCTTCCTCCATTACTGCCTTTGATTTCCTTCACAGCTTGCATGCCCCCAGACCTTCTGCGTTCAGATTCTATCACCACACGCTGCTGCGGATTCTCTTGGATGGTTTGCTTTTTCCTCTGCCTTCCTGGGGATGGAGGTGGATTGTCCACCTGAGGCCGGTAATGGAGACTGTCTCACCTCCTGCACACTCTGCATGGTTCTTCCTTCTGGACTCTCCAACAGTTTGGTCTTGCACACAGGTGACCCTTCATTCACACTGGCAGGTGATTTCACCAGGCTCTTACTTCTTGCATCTTCTGGTCTTACACTGGAACTGTTACTGCTGACATACTTTCTATCCATAGAAACTTTGGAATTTACATCCCCTGATTGAGTTGTCTGGGTATTGTTTCACAGATTTGGCCTAGAAGCATGGGTCTTGCTTGGAGAGCTTCCCCTCCCGGGGTGGCCCCTCCCTGGGCTTTCTCCAGGCATCCAAAGACTCAGGAGAGCTACTAACACACAACCTCTCAGCAAGGAGGCCGTATTATAGTACAACCAGACCGAATTTTGTCCCTATAGGGCCCTCAGGATACTGAACAAAAATGTAACATACGGTCAATTAACCAAAAATTCCTCTTAGGGGTCCTATTGTTTATATTAAAACTACAAACTTTATTAGTGAATAATTAAAATACTACTCTGAGAAAACAATACTATTGAGTGGTTTAAGGAGACAGCTGAGGGCTAGGATATCTTCACTGTCTATCTGAAGTGGTCTCTGTTACTAGGCTATACACTCTGTTTAAAGGGTAGGTGGTCTACCAATTACTCTATAGCTATTGCTAGCAGTGTATTGATTAACAGGTGCTAGATACTGTTGATCTACTTGAAAGATAATGGCACTACTCCTCAACCTATTTGAGTGTATAGCCTAGTAACAGAGACCACTTCAGATAGACAATGAACATATACTAGCCCTCAGCTGTCTCCTGATTGTTTTAAACCACTCAATAGTATTGTTTTCTCCGAGTAGTATTTTAATTATTCACTAATAAAGTTTGCAGTTTGAATTTAAACAATAGGACCCCTAAGAGGAATTTTTGGTCAATTGACCGTATGTTTAATACATTGAAGCAGTATTATAGTAGTTATATTCTTGTACATAGGAGCAGTATTATAGTAGTTATATTCTTGTATATAGGAGCATTATTATAGTAGTTATATTCTTGTACATAGGAGCATATTATAGTAGTTATATTCTTGTACATAGGAGGCAGTATTATAGTAGTTATAGTCTTGTACATAGGAGGCAGTATTATAGTAGTTATATTCTTGTACATAGGAGGCAGTATTATAGTAGTTATATTCTTGTACATAGGAGCAGTATTATAGTAGTTATATTGTACATAGGAGGCAGTATTATAGTAGTTATATTCTTGTACATAGGAGCAGTATTATAGTAGTTATATTCTTGTACATAGGAGCAGTATAATAGTAGTTATATTCTGGTACATAGGAGCAGTATTATAGTAGTTATATTCTTGTACATAGGAGGCAGTATTATAATAGTTATATTCTTGTACATAGGAGCAGTATTATAGTAGTTATATTCTTGTACATAGGAGGCAGTATTATAGTAGTTATATTCTTGTACATAGGAGCAGTATTATAGTAGTTATATTCTTGTACATAGGAGCAGTATAATAGTAGTTATATTCTGGTACATAGGAGCAGTATTATAGTAGTTATATTCTTGTACATAGGAGGCAGTATTATAGTAGTTATATTCTGGTACATAGGAGCAGGATAATAGTAGTTATATTCTGGTACATAGGAGCAGTATTATAGTAGTTATATTCTGGTACATAGGAGGCAGTATTATAGTAGTTATATTCTTGTACATAGGAGCAGTATTATAGTAGTTATATTCTGGTACAGAGGAGCAGTATTATAGTAGTTATATTCTGGTACAGAGGAGCAGTATTATAGTAGTTATATTCTTGTACAGAGGAGCAGTATTATAGTAGTTATATTCTGGTACAGAGGAGCAGTATTATGGTAGTTATATTCTTGTACAGAGGAGCAGTATTATAGTAGTTATATTCTGGTACAGAGGAGCAGTATTATAGTAGTTATATTCTGGTACATAGGAGGCAGTATTATAGTAGTTATATTCTTGTACATAGAAGTAGTATTATAGTAGTTATATTCTTGTACATAGGAGCAGTATTATAGTAGTTATATTCTTGTACATAGGAGCAGTATAATAGTAGTTATATTCTTGTATATAGGAGGCAGTATTATAGTAGTTATATTCTTGTACATAGAAGTAGTATTATAGTAGTTATATTCTTGTACATAGGAGCAGTATAATAGTAGTTATATTCTTGTACATAGGAGCAGTATTATAGTAGTTATATTCTTGTACATAGGAGCAGTATTATAGTAGTTATATTCTTGTACATAGGGGCAGTATTATAGTAGTTATATTCTTGTACATAGGAGCAGTATTATAGTAGTTATATTCTTGTACATAGGAGGCAGTATTATAGTAGTTATATTCTTATACATAGGAGCAGTATTATAGTAGTTATATTCTTGTACATAGGAGGCAGTATTATGGTAGTTATATTCTTGTACATAGGATGCATTATTGTACTAGTTATATCCTTGTACATAGGAGCAGTATTATAGTAGTTATATTCTTGTACATAGGAGCAGTATTATAGTAGTTATATTCTTATACATAGGAGCAGTATTATAGTAGTTATATTCTTATACATAGGAGCAGTATTATAGAAGTTATATTCTGGTACACAGGAGGCAGTATTATAATAGCTGTATTCTTGTACATGGGGGTTCTGGGGACCTGGACTTTGAAGTCAAGACTCTTCCCCCATAAATGTAACTGGTATTTAGATGAAGCATAAAGGACTCAGTTTACAGATATTTCAGATTTTGGGAAGTTTTGGAGCATGTACATGAAAATGGTTACTGTTTAATAGAATTCACAAAGGTCAAATCGAAGTTTAATTACAAGATAACAATAACTGGCTTCTGGATTTTTTTTTTCTTTTTGATGGATTAGCATATTTCCCTCCGACGGCGAACCAGCAAGGATCCTACATTTGCATATTTCCGGCTCCAGATAATGACCTATGCCAAATCCAGCTGTGCACAAAGCCTTTATCAGCAGCCGTCACACATTAAGTCCGGGTTACCTGGGTGCTGCTATGTTCTGCTCAGACATTGTGATATCAAGGCATGGATGCCCTGGGAGCCCCAGTAAGTGACAGATGCAGGATGGAGATAATGACTGCACTCCATTGTCTTTCTGCCTGATAGTAAATTATAGATCACTATAAAGTCTCCCTGTGGTTTGTGCTGTTTACTCGACATGGATTCACATTTCTTATTAGGAATCTGGGCAATAATTTTATAACAAGGGCTCTGCATTCTAACATTTGGTGGTCTCTCTAATATTCACCAGTCCCTCTATCATAAAGAGGTCTTCCGGGGCCAATATATTGATGGTCTATCCTGTGGATATGAGATTGTTGGGGGTCTGATACCTGGCACCCCCTCCCCTTGGTCCAATCAGCAGTGAGCGGTACCAACAGGTTCTAGTTGTAAACAGTGCAAGTAGCTGGAATACCACAGCACCATACACTGTGTAGTGGCCATTTTGGGTATTGCACCACCCATTCTAAAAGGGGTTATCCAGAAATTGATGATCATCACCTATCCTAAGGTTAGGTCATCATTAGAGATGTGCGAATTTCAGGTTATGAAATTCGTTCACACTTCGTTTACTGGTAAAAGGTGAATTGTGTTATGGATTTCATTACCACGGACCATAACGCAATTCTATGACGGAATGTATAACGGAATGTATTCCGTCATAATAGAAGTTTATGGGCTGCAAAATGGATCCGTCCCGTTTCCGCAGAGGAGTCCTCTAAAGGCATTACGTTATGCATTTCGTCATAGAATAGCGTTATGGTCCGTGGTAAGGGAATTCATAATGCGATTCACCTTTTACCAGTAAACGAAGCGTGAACAAATTTCAAAATATGAAATTCGCTCATCTCTAGTCATCATTATCACATTGGCGGGGGTTCGAGTCCCGGCACCCCCACCGATCAACCATTTCAGAGAGCTGTCACACTTACCGTAGCGCTGGTGATTGCAGCCGGCTCCCGTACATCTTATTATGGCAATGCTTAGTTATTGCAGTTCAGCCCCATTGACTTAAATAGGGTTGATCTGTAGCCAGGCCATGTGAGCGATGTACGGTGACGTCACATGGCCTAGGAAGAGGGCCGACCTCTTCTAACAGCTGATCGGCAGGTGTTGGACCCTTGCCGATCTGATGACTAGGGGATAGGTCATCAATATAAATTCCCGGATGACTCTTTTAAATAAGAGCATAGACTGCAGTACCAGAGAATGGCCACTACACAGTGTATGGAGCTGTTCCGGGTCCGCACACTATTTACTTCTGAAATCTTCAGCTGTCGCTAACAGCTATTCGGTGGGGGTGCCGGGTGTCGTACCCCATCAGTATCAAAAGGATGAGATATGGTTTATCTAAACCAGACAACCTTGGATTGGAAATAGTGTAATTCAGCAAGCCCCATCATTATTTCCCTTGGAAGCAAAAATTGTGGACCATCCAGACTGCCCCCACACACATAAGATGATCAACTATCCCATACAGTCTCAGTGAATACACTAACTACTTGTATAAGAGCAGCTGTTCTGGCACACAAATCCCTAAACAACGGACTTCTCTACGATATCCATAGGACAGGAGAGCGTCTTTTGCAATTTTGAGTCCATTTTGTAAAAATAAGACATTTTGCCATATACTTATTTTGTGGCCCACCACTTTTGTTATTCTATCAAGATAGTGACCACAGTGATGACACATCAAATGACTACGATAGCCAATCAGTAGTGATGTTTTGTCTACAGTGACGTCACTGCTGCAGCGATCACCTGACACTACTATAATTTGGATTCTATATTTAAAGGGATTTTTCCATCTCAGAGATTGGTGGCACATCCTAGCAATATGCCACCAATGTCTGAGATGTGTATAAGTTCTTTTAGTGCACTTTTGAAATGCACTTCTCATGTCCATTTACTCCTCGCTGCTCTGGATACTTTTCCTTTGTGCACTATGTCTTTATTATTATTAAGAATATAGGCAATCATTCACTGGGCTGTAGGTTTGCCGCCTTACATTTGCTTTAAATTACCTTCAATTACTCATGTACCAATCTGATTTCTATCATCCAAATTTGGGCTCCTGGGATCCGCATTCATTTTGAAGGCCATGCATTGTTTTCATGCATAATGTTTCTCATGTATTTACAATAAAGCCGATTTTTTTTAACCATTTTGAGCATTTTCTGAAAGCTGTAAGGCATTTCCTGATCCTGAATGTTTTTTTTTTGTGGTTCCATATCGGAACAAACCTGACAAAACACATTATCTCCGTTCTCGTCGATCTCGCTGCGCCTTTGTTATGGAAATCTTTAAGTGCTTTTTTGGTTCCAGGTAAAAGGAATACAGAAGACTGTTTGCAGGTTGATTAACAAAACGTCCCCACTGTGACTTGTCTTACACTGAGCGCATCGCGGGACGGTCGAGCGCTGATTGTATTGCGGCAATGCCCTGGAGGATAATGTCTCATTAGGACACCACTGGCTTCTGTTCTGCTATTCAGGACAGGACATGCACAATGGCTCGCTGCAGAAAAGGGTTCACGCACTTACAACAAACGCCAAAGTCATTATCCGCAGGGGCTTATACTTCAATCCAATGCGCTCTCCGGACTGTGGTGTGTATAGATATGTAGATATAGCTCCATCTATAAGTATACATAGTCACACGGCTATAATAATTACTCATTCTGCAAATGGCTGGTTTTCCGGCTGCATGTAAATAAAGAGTAATCACTGTAAAATGGAAATTCTGTAACTTGTATCAATGTATCGTATTTTTCGCATCATAAGACGCACCTGATGATAAGACGCACCTAGGTTTTTGTGGAGGAAATTAAGAAATTAAAATATTTTAAACCAAATGGTGTGCTTTTGGTGGGTTTTGAACTAATGAGAGGTCTGTGGATGGCGCACTGTTATGGGGGATCTATGGATGACACTGTAGAGGACACTTATAGGGACATCTGTAGAGTACACTTATAGGGGGATCTGTAGAGGACACTTATAGGGACATCTGTAGAGTACACTTATAGGGGGATCTGTAGAGGACACTTATAGGGACATCTGTAGAGTACACTTATAGGGGGATCTGTAGAGGACACTTATAGGGACATCTGTAGAGTACACTTATAGGGGGATCTGTAGAGGACACTTATAGGGACATCTGTAGAGTACACTTATAGGGGGATCTGTAGAGGACACTTATAGGGACATCTGTAGAGGACACTTATAGGGACATCTGTAGAGTACACTTATAGGGACATCTGTAGGGTACACTTATAGGGGGATCTGTAGAGGACACTTATAGGGGGATCTGTAGAGGACACTTATAGGGGGATCTGTAGAGGACATTTATAGGGACATCTGTAGAGGACACTTATAGGGACATCTGTAGAGTACACTTATAGGGGGATCTGTAGAGGACACTTATAGGGACATCTGTAGAGGACACTTATAGGGACATCTGTAGAGTACACTTATAGGGGGATCTGTAGAGTACACTTATAGGGACATCTGTAGAGTACACTTATAGGGGGATCTGTAGAGGACACTTATAGGGACATCTGTAGAGGACACTTATAGGGACATCTGTAGAGTA
The DNA here is from genome assembly GCF_014858855.1 of Bufo gargarizans. Classification (NCBI taxonomy): domain Eukaryota; kingdom Metazoa; phylum Chordata; class Amphibia; order Anura; family Bufonidae; genus Bufo; species Bufo gargarizans. The sequence continues at coordinate 10,336,835 of NC_058083.1, forward strand.
CACTTATAGGGGGATCTGTAGAGTACACTTATAGGGGGATCTGTAGAGTACACTTATAGGGACATCTGTAGAGTACACTTATAGGGGGATCTGTAGAGTACACTTATAGGGGGATCTGTAGAGTACACTTATAGGGGGATCTGTAGAGTACACTTATAGGGACATCTGTAGAGGACACTTATAGGGGGATCTGTAGAGGACACTTATAGGGGATCTGTAGAGGACACTTATAGGGACATCTGTAGAGGACACTTATAGGGGGATCTGTAGAGTACACTTATAGGGGGATCTGTAGAGGACACTTATAGGGGGATCTGTAGAGGACACTTATAGGGGGATCTGTGGAGGATACTTATAGGGGGATCTGTGGAGGACACTGTTATGGGGATCTGTGGAGGACACTGTTATGGGGATCTGTGGGGGACACTGTTATGGGGATCTGTGGAGGATAGTGTTATTGGGGGATCTGTGGAGGACACTGTTGTGGGGATCTGTGGAGGACAGTTTTATAGGGGGATCTGTGGAGGACACTTATTGGGGGATCTGTGGATGACTCTGTTATGGGGGTATCTGACCCCATTACATTGGGACCCAGTTATAGCATTAATGAAGAGGGCGGGGCCGGAGCGTGACTGAGTGACGTGTGCTGCGTGCGTAGCGAGTACTGCAGAGAAGAGATTACTGCTAGTTTAGCAAAGCAGAACTGCTAGGGGCTGCTGCATACACTTTATATGTGATGGCTGCTCTGACCGGGCCCCGCTACTACCCTGATAGCGCCCCTGTTTACATGTCACTGGCCCATCGCAGGCCGCTATGCCTATGTAGCACAACACAGCCTTTGATGTGTTGGCCATGTAATACTGCTCTATTTGCTTTATAAGATGCACAGCCACTTTCCCCCCTTTTGGGGGAGAAAAAGTGCGTCTTATAAAGTGAAAAATACGGTATATCCTTTCCCCCTATTTTCAATATATTTGCTTGCTGACCGTAAATAGGAACATTCTTGTGTGCATCCAGAGCTTGAATCCCTATACAGACCTAACACTTCCTATAGCTGACAGTGTTACAATTAGGCCTCAATAGGTAAATTGTGGATCCGCAAAACACGGATCCCAGCCGCGTACATGCTACCATCTTTTTTCAAACTCTTCTCTGCAACCCGGCCAAGAATAGGACATGTTCTATCTTTATTGCGAGGCCGCGAAACGGACATATAGATGTGGACAGCACACGGTATGCTGGCCGCATCTATTCTGGTCCAGTTGAAATGATTGGGTCTGCATCCGATCTACAAAAAATGCAGATCCGACGTGGACCGAAAATACGGCCATGCACATGAGGCCTTAGGCAATCCTCTGTGAGCTAAATAGCCTACACTCTTGACTGATACATTTTAACTGCACTGATACATTGTAGCAAATTCCCTGCACCCTGGTTTGGTAACGCTGGAGAGCTTTGGAGAGGGCATTAAAATAAGGGATGAAGCCCATAAGCAGGGGTAAATTGGATATTGAATCTACATAGAAAAATCCCAGTGGGTTGGTCAGCAGCTCCCTCCCTGAAATTGCTCAGTAGCTTAGGACCAGGCTGTCACTGAAGACCCCTAAGGCCACATGACCGTGTCCATACTGCGGTCCACAGATCCACAGATATAGATACCTTCCATGAGCATTTTTTTCACTCCCATCACTAGGAATGACTAGAACAGGACATCGTCTATAATTTGCGGAACGGACATATAGACATATGTCAGTTTTTTTGTGGTTCCATAGAAATGAATGGGCCTGTGTACAATCCACAAAAAATACGTACGCCGATGCAAAATACATGCACATGGGCTGACCTTTGTATTACCTGTGTATCTATGATATGCCTCCAGTGCAGGACATTTTGGGTTGCACTTCCTACATTGCATTAAACATACTACATGGCACAACAGGATGACATTTTGCTACATGATGACATCATCAAGACTTAGGCTGAAACCAATGAATCTGGGGCGTTTCAGCTTTAACCACAATGCTATATGCAGACACCCTAATACTTTATGGAGAAACTTCACCTCTTCCAGGTCCCAATAATGAGAACTAGTCCTTGTGAGAGGCCATGAGACCAGGGCCGGTGCTACCATAAGGCAGACCAAGCGGCTGCCTTAGGGCGCACCCTGGGGGAGGGCGGAAAAATGTGACATGGAGGGGGAGAAATGTGACATAGGGGGCTGATGACTGACATGGGGGCATGATGACTTACATCGGGGCATGATGGATGGGGGCTAATGGCTGACATGGCGGCATGATGGCTGACATGGGGGGCTGATGGATGGGGGCTGATGTCTGACATGGGGTCTGATCTGAGGTCTGATTAACATTAGGGGTCTGATTGGGGCTGTGAACTCAGGTCTGATTAACATTGGGGGTCTGATTGCTGGTCTGACCTGAGGTATAATGGAATTTTTTTTTTCTTATTATCCTCCACTGAAACCTAGGTGTGTCTTAGAGGGCGAAAAATACGGTCCTCAAACCAGCGATTGTGTGAAGCAGAGAGAAGATACCAGGACCACACAGAGGAGAAGCGAGCTGCTGCAGACGGGACCAGGGCCAGGTGATCTGCGAGGGGGGGGGGGGGGGCGCCAAAATGTAGCTTCGCTTGTGTTGGCAAAAATCCTTGCACCGGCCCTGCATGAGACATCACATAGGATCTTACCGATCATGGGCGATTCTATAAAGCTCCATGTGTTGGTCTGAGGCACATAGGACTGCAACACGCCGGCCGCCCTGCCCGCTTCGTTCACTCCGCCAAACACGTAGATCTTTCCCCCGCACACGGTGGCTGCTGCAGAGTGGACCGGTTTGGGAAGAGCAGCGACCGTCTCCCACTGGTTGACAATCGTATCGTACCTAAGGAAGACAAGATGAACGGCTGTTAGAAACAATGGAGCCCGTAGCTGAAGGACGTGCAACGGGGGCTGTGGTGTAGAAATGGTGTAGAAATGGTATGGAGAGGTTAGGATTACAACACGAGGTCTCGAAAGCTCTTCTGCTGGGTAACCATGGACCATACCAAATACCCACATGAGGATATTTCACAGTGTGGCCTTTTCTTGTATCACCTGATCCTCAGGAATCTATTTGTTTGTTATAACACCATTTACACAAGTTTTAGGTCTGTCTCACAACAAGATCTGCAGAATTTGCGCACCAGATTCGACATTTCTATCAGTGTTTTTTCCCATAGGCTTCTCTATAGGAGTGGACATTTTTCAGAAAAAAAGGCATGTTACAAATGTAACAAAATAAGAAAACAGAAAAAATAATTAAAAAAGAAAGTGCAAATATTGCTTGAAATTCATGCATTTTTTTTTTATAAGCATGCCAATGAGGCTGTATGAGTGTTTTTTGTAGGAGCGAGGGTGGGACAGAGCTTAGTATAAGATATTTGTGCATGTCCTGTGCAGGACACGGCTTTGTAGAAATGTTCATGTGGTTGGGGCTATTGGGAGTATCGATCGATTATGCCACAGTCCTGTGTTGGGACATCATATACATACAGCAACCAACCCTGTATAACATCAACTTCACTTATTAGATAGGTTTCTGTCTACCTGCAGCCACCACTAGGTGGAGCTCACTGCATAGAAGCGCCCACTGAAGACATATGGGGCAGATTTACTAATACTCACAGCTCAGGGGATGAGTCCTTTCTGCTTCAGCTCTCTCCTTATCACAGCTGAGGAGGTGCGTCCTTTCCAATGCAGCTCTCTCCTTATCACAGCTCAGGGCATGTGTCCTTTCTGCTTCAGCTCTCTCCCTATAACTGTCACAACTTTTAACAATATATACCACTGGTGGCAATTCTAAGTGAGCATATGAGACCATTAGGTGGTCTTGTACATTACTATGGAGATTAAACACCAGGGGGTGCCATTATGATGAAGTAAAGAGAATATCTGACAACTGGAGCATTTTTGTAACAGTAAGTAAACTACAAAAGGAACACTTTTTCATGATGAGTTATATTGAAATCTCATTCAATTGTGACACGACCCCTTTAAAGGGGTTGTCCCACGACAAATAGTCTCCATTTTTCAAACCAGCAGCTGGATCTGGATACTTTTGTAATTGCATGTAATTAACATTTTTGTATAGCCACTGAGTTATTTACTGAAATCTGTCTGTATAGCGCCACCTGCTGCTTGCCCGTTTTCTAAATTCTCAGTCCAGCTCACTGATGATGACCTACATGCTCAGTTCCTTCCTTCACCTGTCACCAGCTGCAGCAGAAAGGACTTACCCCCTGAGCTGTGATTGGGAGAGAGCTGCAGCAGACAGGACACGCCCCCCTGAGCTGTGATTAGTCGAGAACTGCAGCAGAAAGGACACGCCCCCTGAGCTGTGATTAGGAGAGAGCTGCAGCAGAAAGGACACACTCCCTGAGCTGCCAGCTTGAACTAAATCTAGCTGAGCAATTGCAGCAATGAATGAACAGATCTCTGGATCCATGTGAGGTACAGGGCTGGTTCTAAGTTTATTAAAAATAGCTTGTCATGTACTACGTGATGTCCGATTTTCATTTTTTACATTAATCATGGGATTAGACGTTAGCATTCATGACATATTCAGTGTAAAATATTTTCCATTTAAAATGACCAAACAAAGGCAGTTTTTTAAATTAGCCAGCGTACGGCATTCATGGCACATCCGCGCTCGGTCCACAGTCTCTCCGTGAATTCGTCTGACCTTTCCTTGTAAATCAATAAGGCAGCTCTCCAGCAGTAACTATACATGGATAAGCTGTTATTTTACTTAAACATTTTATTCAGTGGAACTGATCAGATCCGTTAAATAGTACAACATGATGTCTCTCTCAGACGACCATTAATTGTCTTGCTTTGGTCTTTAGCGGGGTGAATAGAACAATCTCGAGGCTTCCGCTTCTACAAGTGAAAAGCATGGGCTTTACTTAAAGAGGTTGAGAAGATCATGGCTGCTTTCTTCCAAAAACAACCCAAAACACAGCGCCACGCCTGGTTGTGTGTGGTATTGCAGCACAGTCCCATTTAATGTAATGGATATAAGCTGCAATACCAGGGACAGCCTGTGGACATGTGTGGCGCAGGGCTTTCTAATCCTGTAATGCTGCACAGTGGCTAGTACTTAGTTGAAGTTTTTTTACTGATGACTTATCCTCCAGATAGGTCATTAGTATTTCATCATGGGGGTCTGACACACGGGACCCCAGCCGAAGAAGGAACTGGCCCTCACAGTAGTGACGCGGCCTTCTCACAGCTTTCCCTGGCCATGTGTCGTCACACTCATTGGTCACATAGACTAGATGCAGCTCAGTCCCATTGAAGTGAATGGGGCTGAGCTGTGATACCAAGCACAGCCACTATACAATGGACGGCGCTGTGCTTGGTGAGCAGAGAGAAGGCCGCGGCAGTTGCCTTCTCAAACAGCTGATCGGTGGGGGGCCTGGATCTTGGACCGCCACTAATACAGAGAATAGGTCATCAGTAAAAATATCTTAAAAAACGCTTTTAATTTTCTTTAGCTTTTTACTCCATTGTGGCAGAGGTGAGATCAATGACTTCATCTCAGTTTTAGTGTCTACTGGAGTCGATGGGAGTCAGAAATATTACTTCTGTGTATTTGGAGGTGTAACATGAAGCCCCAATGCAAAGCCGAACCCTTGACCTATAAATGTACCATTTATAATACTGGTGCCTTCTTATGTGGCAGAGGGACCTTCAGGCCCTCTGTTTGGGAACATGTGCAACTGCTACATCTACCCTCCTATGACCCTGTCTATGACCTTGTCTCCCTGCCTTTTCCCATTTTACTGCAGCTCTGCTTGTTCAGGTTGGCTGCTGTATGTAAGCTTAAACCCACCATAAGTCCATTAGAAAGACAGTACATGAAGAGCTGCATCGTTAGAAACTATTCAAGCAAATAAGCCGTCAGTTAGGAAATTAAGATTATCAAGAACTTTCCGTGCATATGTCAGGCACGAATGAAGAGAGTTTCTTGGAGTTCTCCAATTGTTTATAGTCTTTTAATATATTTAAAGTAGGACTTTTTGTGTCTGAAGTAGTGCACCTTAAATTTTTGGTCAAGTATGAAGAGCAACAGGGTGGTGGCACCTTCTTCTCTCAAAACTGCCAGAATCTTTTGGAGATTCTAGGAGTTACCAGTTTACAAAAACAAAGGTGTCTCCCTCAACAATCCACCTACTTGGCCTAAAACTTGAGCAAACCATGAGTCTGGTCATGGATCAAGCCAACTAAGTACATGGTGTGCTCTGCAAGCAAATAAAAGGGTTGTTCTTTCAAGTGAAGATTTTCAGGTGGACCTGCCACCTTAAACTGTAGATTAGAATTCATGAGAAATATAGCCATCACATGTATTTACGGCTGGAATCATACATATCAGGCAGTAGACTCATGAAGTTTTTGACAACTTAGCTAATGATAATGATAAGAGTATTCCAACCCACAAAATGGTATCTTACAAAATGTGTATCATACCCAAGGTAATTTTTCTATGACAGCACTTAAACTGGAGTTGAAGCCAAGGCCAAAACTCAATACTGAAAACACAATATGGCTACCCCCCTTCCACTATGTTGCCACAACTCTACCATACTGGGAACCTGTTCCCATTCCTTGCAGATCATAGTAGATAGTGGAGTTGTCTACTGCTGGGAGTATTTTATCAGGGGCATTCATATATGCACACTTTGAGTCTAGATAAAGGACTCTGTGGAGTGTTATCTGTTTTTAGATGATGGCACCATGACACCATAAGGGGACTGTCTAAGGTGGTATTATCTCGGTGGTCTACAAGAGGATGAATACAGATTCCTCCAGTTATCTTTTCTTGTTTTTATACTAAAAGCTTTCATTATTATTGGTGACAGTTCCTTGGGTCTCCAGGGCAAAACAATAGCATTTACAGGCACCTGGGCTAGTGCACAGAATAGGAATCAGTCTCCATCGGGATAGGCTGAAGCAATAGCAGATGCTTTTGCAGTAAATCTCTACTTCTAAAGACTGGTGCATTGCTCAAGTCATTGAAAGGACTAAGGTAAGTTAATAATACTGCAATTTTTGGCCACTGATGTATTTCCCAACATCTTATAGATGGACCTGAGGAATCTTAGGAGCTTTGCAGCCAATATGCCTAGAAATGTGCTGTTGGCGCCAGAATTTTTTGGTTTGTGTCCTGTTGACGTCTATAGAAGTTTTCATTGCTGGACTGCTAAAAATAAAAGGAGGGTAAAAGTGGGTTGTAAAAACTACTATTTTTATGCTCTCATCCAGGAATAATAGTGGACCCTCCAAGCACCCTGGGTACTACTATGGCTTCTACCTTTAGTACTTGAATTGCTTTGTATCATCCTAGCATAGTCATCTCCCAAGCATATGTCCAATTAACAAGGACTTCTAAGATTTGCCCACAAGTTTTTTTCCTTCAATGAGTTGTTCAGGATTTTAAAAAACATAGTTGCTGTTTTCCAAGACCAGCACATTCAGTCTCTACAAGTTGTATCAGCAGTGTCGGACTGACCCACCAGACTACCAGAGAATACCTCCAGTGGGCTCAGGCTCCCAAAGGTCCAGGAGAAAGAAAAACATTTGGAGCTGCCTTTCGAGCCAATCACTTGCCGCTAAAGTTTATTTCTTTGAATAAAAACCTATTCAACTTTATTGATGATATGGGGTTTCGGCCCAAGAATTATTTCCTCTGGTCAGCCCATGGAACCCAGTCCAATGCTGTGTATCGGGTATTGTAGAACGTGTGCACAGAAGTGACACTATTTTTGGAACAAAGCAGCTATGTTTTTCTAATCCTGTACAAATATTTTATACCAACTTTTGCCATCAGTTCATTACTGTTAGGATTTGTTTCCTTTGCCAACATGAGAACCATTTGTTTTCTGGAAACAAGGACAAACATTGAATGTGACTCCACCGTCTCCCCTCACACTGTTGGCTGGGGCCATATGCCTAGCGTTTTGGGAATGGTGGACTGGAACCGGTCTTTACCAACCAAAATCTTCTTTGAATGCCGATTCACACCAACTCAACCTACTGGCAATTGTAGTCAATGTGGTCACCCAAGTCAAAATATTGGCAAACATGGATGTTTTTATTCAATATAAATGTTTTTGAGATGTCATCAAAACACATGTAGTAGACAGACTGAATTTATTAGCAATCAGGAGTGTAACTTTAGGGGAGGCTGCAGGCCTAAAAGGAACCCTTGCCTCATATAAAGAGATCAGTACTGTAAATGATGTTTAATAGTGGGCAGGCCCCTGCTACTGATCTGTCATTGTAGTCCAAGACCCTTTTGACCTTTCCTTTCCTGACTACGTCCATTCTCATGCACCTTTGGTGCCAATTTTAACAAATGTCAAGACCTAACATTTTACAGTTGTGACATAACTACAATAGCAAATTAATATAATGTGTAGTGCCCTGGAACAAGGGTACTTTGGACTATGGACATTTGCTCCTATTTCTACTATGCAAAACCATCAACTACCTACTTTATTGCACTTTAAAGGGTTAACTTGCACTGTGATTTATGCTGTTGTGTGCACTTAACTGTTTCATATTGTTGAACTGCATTTACATGTTTATTGTAATATATCCTGTTCATTTGTACAATTATTACTCCATAGCCACACTGCATTGTGAACAGGGTTAATTCGCAGCCAGCTAATACTGAGAGACTTTATGACTTTCTACCTATGCATAAAACCAGACACACTGACCTTCTGACTATCTGGTTTATCTCTGTTGTTTATCTCTGAAGACTTGTTTATGTCTGGAAAAACTGCTTAGTCATTCCCATAGACTTGCATTGAAGCTCTATGCAAACCTATGATAGGCAGAAATTGAAACAATATTTCTGTTTGTGCTGTGATTCTCCACTCCACCCCTCCCACTAGAAGGTTCTAGTTCAGCTAGGAACTGTATATATGGAGAGCAGTCAGAGACCCTAGTTGTCTGCAGATAGGGACCAGCGTTTAGTAGGAGAGATGGGGATGCTGAGCCACAGACCCCCGTTTACCAGCCCGCTGATCAGGGCTCCAGCTGGACAACTGAGCCACAGACCCTGGGCCACCATACTTTGGCCAGGGAGCCAGCCTTCTGAAAGAATGAGGGACAGCTAGCTCAGGTCTTTCCTCAGCATGAAACCTTATTCTGCCCAGGAGGAGACTGGAAAAGCTCAGTGCCTTGCCTGTATTGTTTTGCCCTTGAGTTTTCCAGTAAAGAAGCACACTGGTTTACTGCAGACCCTGACTCTCTGGACTTATTTCCCACGACGCCTTAACATTCATTCTGGGGAGCAACAACACGTGGTGACACCTCGGCAGTGTCTGGGGGACTCAGCTTAACATTGTGGCCTTCCCAAACCGGCCACTGCAAATATGCTTTATAAGTACCAATAAATCCACATAGGATAGTATTTAACTAAGAAAACTAGGTCCTTAGGGACCGAAGGGCATCCTTTTCTACCTTAGGCAGGGCCCATGAGTAGACTCCCAACTGAGGAACAATCACTTGGCTGCTGAGCTTCTCACAACATGTGACATCACAGCTAAAGGCACAGTGATGTCATTAGCACCAGACTCAAGGTCCGAGGTCTTCCGCTACCTCTAGCATATATAAAAATATTATTTTGTGCAGAGTTCTTTAACACAGAGAACTGATTTTCTTACTTGTTCCTTATTGCTTGCGTTATTCATCCTGCAGACATGTTCAAGATGAGCGCTCGCTGAGCAAATGATTACAAGATGGCAGCGTATTCCTGCCTGGACACGGGATCACTGATACACCATCAGAGCGCTAAATTAGTTTTGCAGTGGATGGTATTTGATTTGATTGGGTTGGTGACCGTAAAGATGTACAGTTAATAAACTGTAGATGAAGATTTATTTTAGACAATGCCACAAGTTCACTTGCTTGCTTTTTTTTTTTTTACTTCCGAGATACAGTAATATGGCAGTGATTCAAAAGCCACTTGTAAAATGAGCCTGGGAGACGGCAGAAATGATTATGCTTTTAGCCGTCAAGTAGATCTGTGTAATGGTCTGCTCTTTAAACTTGCACTTTCTTTAAGATGTGTAACATACTGCAGCCTTTCCAGACATTGTGCTTTGCGACATTACTGAGATAGGAGGCACAGGATACCTCACGGATGACCATTTTAACTTAAAGGGCTTGTCTGGCTATATACCGGTATATTGATGACGTATCGCCAGGATAGGTCATCAATATCTGATCGGCGGGGATGTTGGATCAGGTGTTTGAAGAGGAGGCTTCCTGATCAATACACTACACGTCGTCTCCTGTGGAGCGGCGGCATACTGTAATTATAAGTACTCGCACCAGTCAAGTGACTGGAGCGAGTACTTGTCGTTGCGCTGCACCGTTGAAACTTCCAAGACGATGGGCAGTGTAATGAACAGGAAGTGGCGCTCACATGGAGTGGCAACCTGATCGGTGGGGGTGCCAGGTGTAGGACCCAGGTCGATCAGATATTGATGACCGATCCTGAAGATTGGTCATTAATATATATGGCAGGACAACCCCTTTAAAGGGGTTATACAGCCTGTTTATATTGGTGACCTATCCTAATATGTGATCGGCAGGTGTCCACGCGAGCGCTGAAGAGGAGGCCGCGCTCCATGCAAGGTCTGTTTTCTCTTCATTACACTACGTGTCGTCTCCCTTGTAGTGGTGGCTCCTTTCAATATTGTAATTGCAATGCACTTCTGAGACGACAGGCAGTGTAGGGTCTCGTCCATATTTCCGTGTCAGTGTCACGTCCGTGAAAAAAAGTAACTGTCAGTGTATCATTCGTGAAGGATCTGTGGTTGGTCCGTGTGTCTGTTTTTACCATCTGTGTGTCATCCGTAATTCACTGACGTTGCTCAGCTGAAAATGATTTTTTAAAGAATCTCCTATCAGTGAATCTCCTTCAATGAAAAATGGACGCAACATGGATGCCATCCATGTTGTGTTCGTGATTTTCACAGACCCATAGACTTCAATGGGCGTGCTCGGTCTGCATCACAGATCAAAATAATGCATGTCCCCGTCATTTTTTTTTACTGACCCACCGTCAGTAAAAAAATACTGAAATGTGAACAGGCACATTTAAATCAATGGGTACATGCAGAAAATGCGGGCAGCACACGTCAGTGAAAAACGGAAATGTGGACGAGGCCTAATGTAGAGGAAGCAGTGCTCGCATTGAGTGCCGCCTCTTCTTCAAATAGCTTATCGGCGGGGGGGGGGCTGGGTGTCGGACACCCGCCGATCGGATATTGATGACGACTAGGTATGAGCGAATTGACTTCGGATGAAACATCCAAAGTTGATTTGCATAAAACTTAGTTCTAATACTGTACGGAGCAGGAGCTCTGTACAGTATTAGAATGTATTGGCTCCGATGAGCAGAAGTTATTGCTTCGCGAAGTCTCGCGAGACTTCATGCAATAACTTCATAAATTAATTTGTACTGTAAAAAAACATTTCCCAAACTCGGGTTCGGTTCAAAGGTACCACTTGGGTGCAGGAAATGTTTTTTTACAGTACAAATTAATTTATGAAGCTACTGTGCGAAGTCTCGCGAGACTTTGCGAATCAATAACTTTGGCTCATCGGAGCCAATACATTCTAATACTGTGCGGAGCTCCTGCTCCGTACAGTATTAGAACAAAGTTTTATGCGAATCGACTTCGGATGTTTCATCCGAAGTCGATTCGCTCATCCCTAATGACGAACTTTCCTGCAGCTAGGTCATCAATACAAACAGGCTGCACAACCCCTTTAAGGGAAGGTTCACAATGAGTTTTTGGGAGGAGGTTTTCAGGCAGATTTTTTTGTATCCAAAACCAGAAGTGAATTTAAAAGGAATTAGAAATATAAAGGAACAACTTATACTTCTCATTCCTGCCGGATCCACTTCTGACTTTGGTTAAAAAACCTGCAGGAAAAATCTGTCTCAAATCCTTCTCCATTTTGCGCTAATATTGAAACTGAAACATTTGCAATCCGTCATTTATTTCTTTTTTAGTACCGTTTTGTGCATACAGCTCCTATACAGACTTATGTGTTTCCATGGTTACAGGCTACAGATAAGCCATATGTTGTCAGATACTGCAGATCTTTATTCATCAGGTAAAAGCATCAGTGATGTAGATACCAATACCATTGCTTTTGGGCAGCAGATCAGGATGTGTCACACGGTTAAGCCAGTTCTCTCTGCTTTGCACTGATGAGGGACAATCAAACCTGATTCAGCTGAATGCAGATGGGATGCTGGCTTATTTATTATCCAAGTTGTGTCTCAAGGCCTGTTTAAAGGGTTGAACATTGTCTTACAGTATAGCTGCCTTACATCTGGTGGAATCAGAGTCAGAGCTTGTTTACATCACTTCTTCCCAGAATTCCAGAGGAGCATGTATGGCCTGTAAGAAGACTCATCATGGGAATGAAAGGCTCTCTCCCCAAGGAGAGATAGTACCCCCCAAATGGAAAAGAATATTCCAACACAGTCTTACAGGTGACCCATGTCTATGTGGCGTTCTAAAGTATCCTCTATATAGAAAGTGATGGTATATCACTAGGATATGGCCTCACTTTCCCATTCGTGGGTGTCTGACTGCCAGGACCCCCACTGATCCTTTGTGTGAAGGAGCTTTCAAAGATTTTGCTTGCATTGCTGTTGGCCAGGAACATCTCTGTGTAGGAAAATTGATGAACAGAACAGTCCAACACTGGAATATCCCTTTAAAGAGGACTGATCACCTCTTGTCTGTCCACTTGCATTGCTCATGTGATAACAATTCTGGACTTTCGTCTCCGCTCAAAAATCATGTTCTGAGCGGACACAGAACAGACCCCATTATAGTCTATTGGGTCTTTAGACTCCATTACGCTCAGTTAGGTCTCAGTTATCTGCAGAACCCGTCCTTTCCGTTCTCCTGATCCTCAAGAGATGTGAAAGAGGCCTAAGTTCCTTCTATCAGAAGCACTTTGGTGGAAAACGTGCTTTCTTGGCTGTAAAGTCTCAGAGATGAAGGTTGTCTGAGTTCCGGCTCTGAGGCGCTTGCACATGTAGCACAACAAGAACTAGACTCCACGAACTAATAAGGGGGAGGACCCAGGTACATCTCCTGGCAACCTAACAGGATCAGCCAAGAGGTTAACCGTTAATTGCCCATACAATGTCAGGTGTATAAATGTAGCAGATCACTACCTTTAACTTAGTAATGGAACATCATAGCAATTAACCCTTTGCAGTAACCCTGTTCTAGAGGACAGCAAATGTATTCTAACACGCAGGTTGTGCTGCCTTCAAAAATACAGAAACCCTTGCAAGGCGGGTGAAAATATGACAAAACAGTGAAAGTAACAGAATGGTGAAAGATTCCTATGAAACTGAAATAAACACAAATCTGAAGCCATGAAACGTCTGTATGAGCAGAGAATGAAATTGAGCAGCGGCAGAGAGGAGGCTGGAAATAAAGGCTCTGCGCACACATCCATTCTGGGCAATCTGCAGATCATTTACAATATTGCCAACGAAATGATCACAATTCCCGGCACATCCGGCCTGACCATGAGCGAGACTTCAGTCGTCAGTGATCAGTCAGTGAATGGAGCTCCGGCTATTACCGCAATTTATGGCTAAACTGTCTCCGTGTGTGCAGAGACACCTGCAATATTTAACAGAGCAGAGACCCAACCTGGACGGATCCTTTTTTCCTTCCTGAACGTTTCTACACATTTGCCAAGATCTATTTTAGTCTCGAGGAAGCTATAACATTCGAGAAATAATTTATAGAGTTTTCTGGCTTTTGCAATTCTAATTGAGAGCTTTCCAGAAGCTGGAACGGCTCCACTTCTACATTAGGGAATTGAACTATTAGCAATTCCCTGACATGTTCTGTATCCTTTAGTAGCATGGCTCTCTGTATAAGCAGATGCGAGTTATCGAGACGGAGACAGAAATCAAAGGGCACCATGGTAAAACTCAAAATGGTTTTGATGATGATAAAATTCTGGCTGCCTGCTGCCACCACTAGGGGGAGTGTTCTCCACACAGCTTACACTGAGCTTGTGAAAATCTGTATGCAGCTCCTAATGTACTTTGGTTGTGGATTTTCATACAAACGACCGTGGGAACCAGCTGGGTTAAAGGGGTTAGTCACTTTCTAAACACTGTTGACCAGTGTGTATGTAAGATGACTATATGGCGCCTACTATTATAGCCTTTTCCGTTTGCTAGATTTCCTAAGCCATGCCTCCCTTGTTGGGCATATCTTCTGTGCTGTCTGCATAGAGGTTCGGTCCATAAGATGGCGCCGATGGAGGGTCATGTGAGCAGACACATCACTCAGCCTCCTCCATTTTTTCACATGGCACCTGAACTTAACTTCAAACAGAGCAATTGGAGCAATGAATGTGGAGACTTCTGGATCCATGATAGGTACAGGGCTGGTTCTAGCTTTGTTAGAGATTGTCATGTACTAAATGATGTCTGATCTTCATTTTTTATATTAATCATTGGATAACCCCTTTAAAGAGCACAGCAGGATCAACCCTATTAAACCTGTTACGCTACCTGGTAGGGTTGATCCTCATGATTAAAATGCTACCGGTCTATTGAAGATGACGTGCAGAGTTCCCAAGAAATGCCTTTATTACATATGTAAATGAAGGCTTCAGTGCACTGGTCAGCAATGGAACACTGAGGAGGTGCACCGAGGGACGAGGCCCCAATGCACTGAAGCCCTCATTTGCATAAAGAATAAAAAAAATTCTTCTCAGGTAGGCCCAAAATGATCATGTTAATCAGCAGGCTTATCCCTACCAGACAGTACGCAGGGTTGATCCTGTTGACAGGTACTCTTTAATGTCTGCCAAGCCAGCTGATTTCAGTGGGATTGGCTGACCGTCTAGTGCATATGGCCTCCCGACTTTCCAACCATGGCAGATGTTGGGTAAAATAAGGATTGGTCAGTTACATTTCAACATGCCCAATCCTTTTGTGTCTAGCAGGTGTCTGGCATCGGGGGGATCAGGGGTTTGGAAGAAATAGATATTGGCCGAACACCTGATGATACCCACTGATTTTGGTAGGACTGGTCGACCATCTAATGCAGGGATGGCCAACCTGAGGCTCTCCAGCCGTTGCAAAACTACAACTCCCATCATGCCGGGAAAGTCTACAGCTATCAGCCTACAGAAGGGCATGGTGGGAGTTGTAGTTTTACAACAGCTGGAGAGCCACAGGTTGGCCATGCCTGATCTAATGTGTATAAAGGTCCTCCCAGACAATAGATGACAGGTAAGGTAAGGATTGGGCACTTAGATTCCAACATGCCCAGTCCTTTTGTGTCTGCCAGCAGAGGGGAGGGGGTTGGAAGGAATAGCTGTTGGTAGAAAGCGTGCTGATTTGGGTGGGACCGATCGACCCCTAATGTGTGCGGAGGGCCTCCTGACTCTTTCCCAACAGGAGATGTGGGGATAAGACAAAGATTGGGCAGTTAGATACCAACGTGCTTTTGTGTATGACAGTGGGGAGAAGAGATTGGAAGGAATAGCTGTCGGCTGAATGCCCGCTGATTTTGGTGGCTCTGGCATACCATCTAAGGCAGTGGTCCCCAACCTTTTTTGCACCAAGGACCAGTTTCATGCAAGACAATTTTCCCAGGGACCGGGTGGGGGGTGGGCGGGGCTGACCGATTCACGCGCATAACAAAACACAAGGTGCATATTAAAATATATAACACTATATAACGACTATATAAACTGACTATGGTCTCTGCTGCACTGGTCTCTGCTGCACTGGTCTCTGCTGCACTGGTTTCTGCTGCACTGTACCGTATTTTTCGCCCTATAAGATGCACCTAGTTTTAGAGGAGAACAATAAGAAAAACATTTTTTTCATTACACCTCAGGTCAGACCAGCAATCAGACCCCCAATGTTAATCAGACCTCAGATCAGACCCCCAAACCTTTAGCCATCTATTAGCCCCCAATGTCAGCCATAAACCCCCCCAATGTCAGCCATAACCCCCCCCCAATGTCAGCCATAAGCCCCCATTAGCCCCTCATGTCAGCCATAAGCCCCCATTAGCCCCTCATGTCAGCCATAAGCCCCCCATTAGCCCCTCATGTCAGCCATAAGCCCCCATTAGCCCCTCATGTCAGCCATAAGCCCCCCATTAGCCCCTCATGTCAGCCATAAGCCCCCATTAGCCCCTCATGTCAGCCATAAGCCCCCCATTAGCCCCTCATGTCAGCCATAAGCCCCCCATGTCAGCCATAAGCCCCCCATGTCAGCCCAATGTCCCCCATTAGCCCCTCATGTCTGCCCAATGTCCCCCATTAGCCCCTCATGTCAGCCATAAGCCCCCCATTAGCCCCTCATGTCAGCCCAATGTCCCCCATTAGCCCCTCATGTCTGCCCAATGTCCTCCATTAGCCCCTCATGTCTGCCCAATGTCCCCCATTAGCCCCTCATGTCTGCCCAATGTCCCCCATTAGCCCCTTATGTCTGCCCAATGTCCCCTATTAGCCGCTCATGTCTGCCCAATGTCCCCCAGGTCAGCCATCAGCCCCCAGTGCAAATAAAATAAAATAAAACACTTACCTCTCCTGCCCCTAGTTACCATCGCGATCCTCTTCATTCATTCTGCTGTCGGCTGTGTATCGCGGCGCACAGTGTGAGGTCACAGAGCGACCTCACGCTGTGCGCAGCCCTGCACAGCCGATAGCCGAGTCGAGGACCAGGAAGTGGTGAGTACAGATCCTTCACCGCTTCCTGGTCCTTCTGTACTAATGAAGCGCTTCCATAATGGGGGACCGCTAAAGGGGACCGCTGATCTAAGGTGTATGGAGGACCTCCCAACTGTTTCCAAACAGGAGATGTGGGGTAAGATAAGGATTGAGTAGTCAGATTCCAGAATGTCCAATCCTTTTGTGTCTGACAGCGGGGAGAAGGGGTTAGGAGGAATAGCTGTCGGCTGAATGCCCGCTGATTTTGGTGGCTCTGGCAGACCATCTAAGGTGTATGGAGGACCTCCCAACTGTTTCCCAACAGCAGATGTGGGGTAAGATAAGGATTGAGTAGTTAGATTCCAGCATGTCCAATCCTTTTGTATCTGGCAGTGGGGAGAAGGGGTCGGGAGGAATAGCTGTCGGTTGAATGCCCGCTGATTTTGGTGGCTCTGGCAGACCATCTAAGGTGTATGGAGGACCTCCCAACTGTTTCCCAACAGGAGATGTGGGGTAAGATAAGGATTGAGTAGTTAGATTCCAGCATGTCCAATCCTTTTGTGTCTGGCAGCGGGGAGAAGGGGTTGGGAGGAATAGCTGTCGGCTGAATGCCCGCTGATTTTGGTGGCTCTGGTAGACCATCTAATGTGTATGGAGGCCCTCCAGGCTTTCCCCCAAAGACAGATGTTGGGTAAGATATGGATTGGACTGTTGGATTTCAACAGGTGTCTGGTGGAAGGGGGTAGAGGGTTTGGAGGAATAGATTTTGGCTAAACACTTATTTGGTAGTTCATCCCTAGCTTCAGTGTCGACAGATTCGGCCTCATACACACGTTGGATTTTAACGTATGATGCCTGGATGTCTTTCAGCTACCAGGGAACAGCAAATATTTTTTCCTATTGAGCCAACAAGAAAAGAGCAGGAACTAATTTGATCGTAACGAGCAGCTTTATTGTCATCCAGACCAAGAAGAAAATACCGGTAAATATTCTTAAAAGCTGGTGACCCACCTGCACCCGGACGATCGATGCGTTTATCACTCAGGCTATTATTTTAATGAAACTGTCAGATAACAGCGCGAGAACAAAGCAGCTGTCTCTGTCTGAAGAGACACAAAATTCGGTCTTTTTGTGTGAAAATTTCTGAAAGTATCCTTCGCTGCCCACCATATTGATCAGCGCATTAATACCGTGTATAGGTGGCAGACTGCAAGATGAATAGTGACTCACTAATCGATCTGTGAAAAGTGGAAATTTCCTTCGGCAGCGGCTGGGCATTACGGAGAGCCCTCAATACATGGCGCAAAATAATATTCTCCGACTCGTTCCTACTGCCCGGTCAGGATGAGGCCTCTGATTCTGCCACCTGCTTGGTTATTGGCTGGAGAGGAAAGTCAATGGGCACTGTATGAGGTGACACCAGAGCCTCGGTGTCCTAAAAGGAACCAGCACAAACCTCTACATGAATACTAAAGATTTCCTATTAATTTGCCACTAGGGGGCGCAATTACAGCTCCCTAAATTACTGTTCAGGAAACTGCCACAAAAGCTATTCTGTGACTAAAGTAAGTGCCCTGTAGAAGTGATGGTCTACACTCAGGATAGGCCATCACGATCTGATCTGTGGGGGTCCGACAACCCGCACCCCTGCTGTTAGCTGTTCTGCTTTAGCTCTGGTGCTGGAACTACACAGCGCCATCCCGTTGTGCAGTGGACAGAACTTTTACTGCAGCATTCACTTCAATGGGGGCAGCGCTACAGTAACCAGCGTCCTCCACTACACACTGGAGAGAAATGTGTTGTTCCGGTGACGCAGGACAGCTGATTGACAGAGGCGCGGGATGTCAGACCTTCGCTGGTCAGATAATGATGTCTTCTCCTGAGGAAAGTGTCCTCTTTACACCAGGCACCATACAGTAGAGTGGCTCCCCTGATAGGAGTTCAGCTATGCTGCGTGGGGTGTGTCTGTCAACAAAGTTATTGACTATTTCCAATAACAACAAGCAGAATAGTGAGTGCAGCTCTGGAGTATAATACAGGATCAGTACAGGATAAGTAATGTACATACACAGTGACTCCACCAGCAGAATAGTGAGTGCAGCTCTGGAGTATAATACAGGATGTAACTCAGGATAATTACAGAATAGGTAATGTATGTACACAGTGAAACCACCAGCAGAATAGTGAGTGCTGCTCTGGAGTATGATAAAGGATATAACTCAGGATCAGTACAGGATACATAATGTGATGTATGTACACAATAACTCCACCAGCAGAATAGTGAGTGCAGCTCTGGAGTATGATAAAGGATATAACTCAGGATCAGTTTTGGATAAGCAATGTAATGTATGTACAAAGTGACTCTACCAGCAGAATAGTGAGTGCAGCTCTGGAGCATAATACAGGATCAGTACAGGATAAGTAATGTATGTACACAGTGACTCCACCAGCAGAATAGTAAGTGCAGCTCTGGAGTATAATAAAGGATATAACTCAGGATCAGTTTGAAATAAGCAATGTAATGTATGTACACAGTCACTCCACCAGTAGAATAGTGAGTGCAGCTCTGGAGTATAATACAGGATCAGTACAGGATAAGTAATGCATGTACACAGTGACTCCATCAGTAGAATAGTGAGTGCAGCTCTGGAGTATAATACAGGATGTAACTTAGGATAAGTAATGTATGTACACAGTGACTGCACCAGCAGAATAGTGAGTGCAGCTCTGGAGTATAATATAGGATGTAACTCAAGATCAGTACAGGATAAAAAATGTAATGTATGTACACAGTGACTCCACCAGCAGAATAGTGAGTGCAGCTCTGGAGTATAATACAGGATGTAATGCTTCCCCCTAAGTGAAAGGGTGAAAACATACCAGCTACCTTTTAGGACGAGTTCACATCAACATTACAAATTCCATTATTGCTTTTCGTTATAATGGAAAATAACGGAATTTGTAAGCTGGAATTCAACATGGAAACCTTTAGAGGCATTCTGTTTTGATCTGTCATAATAGAGGTCTATGGGCAAGCAGAACAGATCTGTCTGGTTTCCGTTGTCCAGGACAGGACTTTGTTTTCCCCCACGGGTGAACAACCACTTTAAGGAAATTCCAGTCTAATAGCTTGCAGTGTGGTGTGAAACGCTGCACAGATTTGGGATTTCACGTGTGCAGGGTCTTTGTCTAAGACAAAAGCTGTTTTCCAGCTGTATTTTTCCAGAACCCCTGCAATGTCCATTGGAGAAAAGCAGCCTATAAATCCTATTAGCGGTGCGGCTTCCTCCGGTACAGCGAGGGCCTCATTGTGCGGGGCGCATCCACAGATCAGCGCTCACTAATGACTCTCATTTCAGTGGCATTAGCTCTCTGTTTCGTGAATAATGTCTTGATTGTTTCTCCGAAAATTGAAAATCCACAAAGCAGAGACGGGATGTTTGGGATGGAATTCTCATAAGCGCTGATATGATCCCTCGTTAAATATAATTACTGATTTAAGACAGGCATAAACTGCTCTTTTCAGGGATTATATTGGCCAAGTCATTTTAACCATTCGGCTGATTTACATGGCGTTTTCTTGTCACCGCCGCGTGGCAACAGCCACAGACGCCATGGCGCTGTAATATTAAAAAGCCGCGTGATATCTGGATTATACTAATTTTCTGCCCTTTACCAATGAAAGGGGGTCTTCTCGTGAATAATATTCTACAGTTTTTAAACCAGCACCTGGATCTGAATACCTTTGTAATTGCATGTCATTAAAAATGTATAACTACTGAGTTATTCAATGAAATCTATCTGTATAGCGCCACCTGCTGTTTGCTATTTTTCTTATTTCTCCGTCCTGCTCACTGAGATGGAAGCACATGCTCAGTTCCATCCTTCAACTGCCACCAGCTGCAGCAGAAAGGACACACTCCTGGGAAAGGGCATGCCCCCTAAGCTGGCAGCTTCAAATAAATCTAGCAGAACAAGTAGAGCAATGAATGTGGAGATCTCTGGATCCATCAGAAGTACAGGGCTGGTTATAGTTTTGTTAGGGCTCATTCAGATGATTGTATGCATTTTGCGGACCCGCAAAACATGGATACTGGCCGTGTGCATTCCGCGTATTGCGTTCCGCATTCCTGTGATAGAAATGCCTATTCTTGTCCGCATTTGCGGACAAGGCTAAGACATGCTCTATCTTTTTGCGGGGTAGCGGAACCGAAATACTTGTGCGGCCCCATTGAAATGAATGAGTCTGCATCCGTTCCGCAAACTTGCAGAAGGGATGCGGACACATAACTACGGTCGCCTGAACAAGCCCTTAGGCCTCTTTCACACTACCGTTTTTTTTTCCGTTTTGCGGGGCGTTTTTGGCGTTCCGTATACGGTCTGTATACGGAACCATTAATTTCAATGGTTCCACAAAAAAACGGAATGTACTCCGTATGCATTCCGTTTCCGTATTTCCATTTTGTTGAAAGATAGAACATGTCCTATTATTGCCTGCAAATCACGTTCCGTGGCTCCATTCAAGTCAATGGGTCCACAAAAAAAAAAACGGAACACATATGGAAATGCATCTGAATGTCTTCCGTATCCGTTCCGTTTTTGTGGAACCATCTATTGAAAATGTTATGCCCAGCCCCATTTTTTCTATGTAATTACTGTATACTGTATATGCCATACGGAAAAACGGAACAGAAACGGAAACGAAAAACGGAACAACGGATCCGTGAAAAACACTGAAATAGCCATACGGTCGTGTGAAAGAGGCCTCAGAAAGAGGTTGTCATGTACTAGATTATGTGTGATTTTAATTTTTCACATTAACCAGAGGATAACCCTTTTAATGTCGGTAAGTAGTTTCTAACTTGTATAACATTCTTGAGGGGAATGTCCATCTTTATTTATTTTTTTTTATCTAATTAGATGCAAAATTCGGTATCTGACGTATCTTTAGAGCAGCCTGAGCTTTGGTTTTGTCAAATGTTCTGAGCTCCAAATTCTCTGCACAGGCAAAGATTTAGATGGTAAAATGATGTCTTGAGAGCTGACTGCACCAATTATAAAACAGTATGCAGAAAGCTCCTGAGCTCCCTCTAGTGGCAGCACATTGAGATAAGAAAGGTTGTCACAGACAGTACATGTGTTCTGCTTACAGTTCTTTCAAATTATTATTAGAAAAACCCATTTAAAGCTAACCTGTCAGCACATCCGTGCTTCTTTAATTGCAGACCTCATTATCAATAATTGGTTGGAGGCTGAAGGGATCAGCTTTGGGGATGCGGTGTGTTAGGTCCCTACTGATCGGGCATTGATGACCTCTCCTGAGGATGACTGGAAAAACCCTTTAATACATTTGGTACAGGAATAGATTTGCGCTAACATTTGTTCCATTTTCTGGCTTTATAATAAATAAATCTGTCTAAAAGTTATAAGTCACACCCCTCTTGGTAAACAACACTCACCTGTTCAACTTTTGGCAAGCAAGGTATTAAAAAAACTATATTTTTGGCACATTTTGTGACTTTTGACGCAAGTTGTGATTTTTCAAAGTCTACCGCAAAACGTTTATTAACTAAATAAAGGGTTGTTTTTTTTTTCTCTAGAAATAGCGCCACCACTGTCTACAGGCTGTGTCTGATATTACAGCTCAATCAAGTAAACAGAACTGAGCTGCAATACCAGATACAACCTAAGAACCGCAGTGGCAGTGTTTCTGGAAATACAACACACCGTTTTCTTCTAATTTTACTAAACCCCCTTAACTCCAGATTACATGTGCCGATCGATCACAGGTAATTTTATTGCCGTGAATGCACTACTACTAACTGGCTTAAACCTTAAAGGGGTTGTCGTGTTTTCAGTTGTCATTGGTCGTCCACAAAGCGAGGCACTGCGTTCTGCAGAGTTCACATTGGTCAGACTCCTGCCATTCACACGCTCCTATACAAATGTCACCAATGTCCGTTGTTGACATTTTAATGAGACAGTCCTCTATTTGGTGTACTGCCCCTTTAAGAACTCTCCTATCTCAAAAAGTTGTACTGTAAAATGAAATCCTTAGGAAAACAAATAGATTCTCAGAGCTGATCCGATCTCCGGAGACAGGCATTTTTTTTTACTGTACTGTGGAAACTAAATTATGTATTTTAATTGTCACCAATTGACCGGTACGGTGGGAAAAATAATGAGAATTCAATAGAATTTGTGTTTGCAGCTTCTGCGGCGCTCATTTCACAGCTCATATTACTGCTGTGACAGGCTGTCAGCGCAGAGACTGATTAATGAGGCAGACTCCTCTCTTCCCAGCACCCTGGACTCCAGGCCTCACTATTGACTTGACTGCTAATTGTCTTCATTCAAAGAATAATTTACAAATGATCTGATATCTTACAGGGAAATGATGAGAGTTTCCTTACAGCAGGTGAGCTCCGACTCACAGTTCAGGTTTTATAGATCTGCCTGCTGTGCTGGTTGTCACTGGCTGCTGTGCTGGTTGTCACTGGCTATAGTGCTGGTAGTCACTGGCTGCTGTGCTGGTTGTCACTGGCTGCTGTGATGTTGTCACTGGCTATAGTGCTGGTTGTCACTGGCTGCTGTGCTGGTTGTCACTGGCTATAGTGCTAGTTGTCACTGGCTGCTGTGCTGGTTGTCACTGGCTATAGTGCTAGTTGTCACTGGCTATTGTGCTGGTTGTCACTGGCTATAGTGCTGGTTGTCACTGGCTGCTGTGCTGGTTGTCACTGGCTATAGTGCTAGTTGTCACTGGCTGCTGTGCTGGTTGTCACTGGCTGCTGTGCTGGTTGTCACTGGCTGCTGTGCTGGTTGTCACTGGCTGCTGTGCTGGTTGTCACTGGCTGCTGTGATGGTTGTCACTGGCTGCTGTGCTGGTTGTCACTGGCTGCTGTGCCGGTTGTCACTGGCTGCTGTGCCGGTTGTCACTGGCTGCTGTGCTGGTTGTCACTGGCTATAGTGCTGGTAGTCACTGGCTGCTGTGATGGTTGTCACTGGCTATAGTGCTGGTTGTCACTGGCTGCTGTGCCGGTTGTCACTGGCTCAGTAGTTATGCCCACATTGTGCCCCTGCACAGTAGTTAGGCCCACATTGTGCCCCTGCACAGCACAGTAGTTAGGCCCACATTGTGCCCCTGCACAGTAGTTAGGCCCACATTGTGCCCCTGCACAGCACAGTAGTTAGGCCCACATTGTGCCCCTGCACAGCACAGTAGTTAGGCCCACATTGTGCCCCTGCACAGTAGATTTGCCTCCACTCTGCCCCCATGCAGTAGATTTGCCTCCATTGTGCCCCGACACAGTAGTTATGCCCACATTTTCCCCCCACAAAGTAGTTATGAAGACATTGTGACACAGTAGTTATGGACATATTTTCCCCACACAGTATTTATGCCCACATTGTGACCCCTAACAGTAGTTATGCCCCTCTGTACTCTCAATAAAATAAAAAACAGTAATACTCATCTAGCCCCGTTCCGCAGATCCTGAGCTCCCCAGCAGAGCGATACGGTGACAGATCACACCTGCTGGCTTTATACGAGGAACTCAGAATGATTCTCTGCAAGGGCCATCTGTCATCGCATCATGCCTGCTGGGGGGCACAGGCCAGAGAATGGTCAAGCAGGCGGCTGATGGCTCCCTGCTTCACCACTGTATTCAACTGTATCCACAGGACACAGATAGAGTTGAAACTGGCACATACCTCAACCTTCCCGGGACAGCCACTGAAATCCAGTAACAACCAGCACAATAGTATCCCATACTATTGTGCAGGTGTCACTGGCTATTGTGTACTGTGCTGGTTGTCACTGGCTATTGTCAGCTGTGCTGGTTGTCACTGGCTATTGTCAGCTGTGCTGGTTGTCACTGGCTATTGTCAGCTGTGCTGGTTGTCACTCGCTATTATGTACTGCACTGGTTGTCACTGGCTATAGAATACTGTGCTGGTTGTCACTGGCTTTATTATACTCGGGTGGTTGTCACTGGTTATTATGGATAAAGTACTGGGTGACACTATATTGTGCATTACACTATTTACTGGGTGATGCACATTGCACTGGTTGTTACTGGATCAGTTCTCACATAACACCACTGCGAGGGGTCTTCCTCATGTTTTATTTCCCAGCGTCTGGAATTGTTTCTCTGAACATTCATAAGGTGGGTCCCATGCACAATGCAAGGCCACGTCTGCGGATCACGCACAGTCGCTGTCCCTAAGGGTTTGTATTACAGAGCTGTAGGCAGTTCTTGTGCCTTCATGTAAAATCGGAGGCAAACAAGGGTGCAATATGGCTGACAGAATTCTACTGGTGCCGCATTATGTATTCTCATCACACAGGAGCCTTAGGCTAGTAGGTGGTTCTTTAAGTTTCTTTATTGCATACATTACAACCAGGGTTTTCAGATGACTAGATAATAGACCAGTAAGAATTTAGCAGAATTTCAGAAAAAAACATAGAAAACAATAAATGAAATATAATCCATAGAGAAAATATTGTAAAAGGGCATGATAAATACAAAGTAAAATAAAGTAAATAATTTTTTTTTTTTACAAATAAGTGAAAAATAAATTATTTATTTAAAAAATAAAGAAGCAGAAACAAACATCTAAAAAAACAGCAACAAAAAATGTGGCGTTTAAAAAAAAAAATATAGAAAATTATGTGTGGTTTATGGGTGGTTTCACATATGCCCTTTTGATATTGTTTTTATGTGGTTATTGAAGCCAGCATCAGAATTGGACCATAAAGAGCGCATTTGTTAAATCCGCTCCTAAAAAAAATCTCCAACAAATCTATATAAAAAAATCCAACATAAACTATATTAATATTCCAAAATAAAATATATTTAAAAAATCCCCAAAATATATCTTTTTTTTTTTACATTTCAAGGTATTTAAACATTTGCAACTAACAAAAAGAAAACATTAACGCTCTGCCCCTTTGGCCCACATTGCCTCTGCTTGGCTGTTTTAGCATGTGGAATTTGGATCTCATATACTTTCAAAGGATCCATATGCCAAGCAGAGCCAATGAAAGCCAAAGGGGCAGAGTCGAAAATAAAATAAATAAATAAATAAATAAAAATAAAAATTCTAAAACAAATAAATGAAAAAAATACATAAAAAAATAAATTACAAAATAAATACCTAATACAAAATGTAAAAATTAAAAATAAATTCAATAAAGCGTAAAAAAATTTAAAAACAAAACACCAAAATGCCTTTATTAAGTGCAAGGATTTTTATTCAGCCTGAAAAATGTGTTTGGTCCACACAGTGAAATAAACCTATATTACAAGGACAGAGTGTTCAGAATATTTCCTTTGTTTTGCAGAAGAATGATTTTCACCTCCAGAATCCAGAGCCGACTAAATATGGGAAAGGTGGAATATTCAGAAGCACGTCCAGGGGAAGAGCCGCCAAGAACAAGATGGCTGACAGAGGAGACCGGGCTCTTGAGGTGCTTGGATGTGATACAGACTCTTGACCCTCCATCTTATTATAAAGTCCAAGTTTGAAAGAAAATGAATGCCGCAGATTGTGTTTTTCTCCTACACGGATGAACGGCCAAGCCTTTTATGACTGCCTGTTTGCTTTGGGTTTGGCTAATTTCGATATTCACAATCGAAGAGGGGCCAGGGAACGGAGGGAAACTTCAGCCAAGCTCGCCTCGGAGAGCC
The DNA here is from genome assembly GCF_014858855.1 of Bufo gargarizans. Classification (NCBI taxonomy): domain Eukaryota; kingdom Metazoa; phylum Chordata; class Amphibia; order Anura; family Bufonidae; genus Bufo; species Bufo gargarizans. The sequence goes on from NC_058083.1 coordinate 10,363,328, forward strand.
AGGCAGAAGATGAACTACGTCGCTCACCAGTAGGTGTCACTTGGACCATGCACAGGCGATGCATAAAGTCAATGGGACAACCAGGGTCTGCTTGATTTACCATCTAGAATGAGATTTCACCCATGATAGGACACAGCTGTCAGGATGGAATTGGCAATTGTTTTAGTGAAAAAGTCACGCTGATCTTAAAAAAAACTCCAGACTGTAATTGTCAGCTAACGTGATTTTTCCTCCCTTTATTCCGGGAGCGAAGGGAGAACATTCAGAAAGTGTCAATTATATTTCCTCTTATAGTTCAATGGCTCTTCTATGAATAATAGAACAGATGAATTAACTATCAGTTTAATATTTTAAATATGTGTAGAGTGTGGAGGAGATACCGACATAGCAGTGCTGAGTGTGTAACACTGCACCATTATCTTTGATAGGCTTTTTTATTGGTATATTTTTGGCTTATCAAAAATAAATAGCATGAAATTCAAGTCTTCATTTCTTTTCTCATACAGAAGTCTATGGGAAAGCCTCTGAAAAAACTCCACACCTAAAGCATGCTGTGATGAAAAAAAAAAGCATGAAAAGCAGGTAGTGTGGTTTTAGGGTGTTTTCACATATGTCCTTTTGATACAGTTTTTATGTCGTTTTTGAATCTAGCATCAGAACTAGATTATAGGTATATAAAAAAGATTTGACTTTTTCTAATTATTTTTTTTAATCCACTCCTAGTAGCCTTCAATACCCGTATAAAAATAAAAACATTAAAGCGGCACTTATTTGTCTATTAGTCGGAGCGGCTGCAAAGAGTGCCTGGTTCTGGTATTCAATGGCAGCATGTAATGCTTAATTTCCCCTGCGGTGGTGCTGCAGGAGAATTTAACACCTGATTTCTCCCTGGAGATTAAAGATGATCACTGATTGATCCCACCCAGGACTCTCTGATAAACCTATTTTTGAAGAATTGTCCTCCAGCAACCCAACAACATGAGAATATATATATATATATATATATATATACAGTACAGACCAAATGTTTGGACACACCTTCTCATTCAAAGAGTTTTCTTTATTTTCATGACTATGGAAATTATAGATTCACACTGAAGGCATCAAAACTATGAATTAACACATGTGGAATTATATACATAACAAAAAAGTGTGAAACAACCGAAAATATGTCATATTCTAGGTTCTTTAAAGTAGCCACCTTTTGCTTTGATTACTGCTTTGCACACTTGTCATGGAACCATGAACCAGACGTACAACAAGAGATAAGTGGAAATAAGAAGGCTTTATTGAAAATCAAGCTGTAAGCAAAAGTCCAAACGGATGGCTAAACCGAAGCAGGGTCTTGCGTAGACAGAGGTCAGGAACCAGGAGGGTAGTCAGACGAAGCCTGGATCAGGAACCAGCAGGGTAGTCAGACGAAGCCAGGATCAGGAACCAACGGGGTAGTCAGACGAGGCCAGGATCAGGAACCAGAAGCAGCAGCAGTCTTAGAAGCATGTGAACACAGGAGGACCAAGCAAGGAACTGAAGCCACAGACCTCCTATATATATGAGCTAGGCATCCAGCTCCTCCCAGTGGGAAGGAGAAGCCGCAGGGTGGGAGGCTACAAGAAACCCAGAAACCAAGATGGCCGCCAGCACATGTCAAACGAAGGAGAACAGTAAGAAGGTAAGACCATGACAGTACCTCCCCCTCAAGGGCCCCTCCTCCGCGGAGTAAGGAACGGTTTCTGAGGGAAGCGTGCGTGGAAGGCTCGGAGCAAAGCAGGAGCATGGACATCTGCGGAGGGAACCCAGGAACGCTCCTCTGGACCATAACCACGCCAATGGACCAAAAACTGCAACCGACCGCGGAACAGGCGTGAGTCCAGGATATTGCTCACCTCATATTCCTCACGATTGCCCACTTGGACCGGACGGGGCCGAGGAACCGAGGAAGTGAAACGATTACACACCAATGGCTTCAACAGGGAGACATGAAACACGTTGGAGATCCGCATGCCAGGAGGAAGCGCAAGGGCATAGGCTACCGGGTTTACCCTGCGAAGCACTCGGAAGGGACCAACAAAGCGAGGCGCCAGCTTGGGAGTGGGCACTCGAAGGTTGAGGTTGCGGGTGGACAACCATACACGGTCTCCGACCTGGTAGGAAGGAGCGGGCGCTCGTCTGCGATCAGCCTGGAGTTTCTGGCGCTGCGCAGAGACCTCAAGGGACCTCTGGATCTGTACCCAAGAAGCACGTAGGACGGAAAGGTGATCCTCCACAGCCGGAATATCCTGGGGAGAGAATACCTCCGGTAACACGGCAGGTTGGAACCCATAATTGGCCATGAAGGGAGACGTCCCAGAGGAAGAGTTCACCGCCGTGTTCCTGGCAAACTCAGCCCAAGGCAGGAGGTCAACCCAATTGTCTTGGTGATCGGAGACATAGCAACGAAGGAATTGCTCCAAGGCCTGATTGGATCGTTCTGCGGCCCCATTGGACTGAGGGTGGTAGGCCGAGGAGAAAGAGAGATGAATCCCCAACTGGGAGCAAAAGGCGCGCCAGAACCTGGACACAAACTGACTCCCCCGATCCGACACAATCTCCTTGGGCAAACCGTGCAACCGGAAGACCTCCCTGGCGAAAATCGTGGCCAACTCTTGTGCAGAGGGTAACTTCTTGAGAGGAACACAGTGGCACATTTTGGAAAACCGATCCACAATCATGAGAATGACCGTATGGCCTCGGGATGCAGGGAGGTCCACAATGAAATCCATCCCCAGGTGTGACCATGGGCGCTCCCCGGTGGCTATGGGTTGCAAAAGGCCCAACGGAAGGTGCCGAGGGGACTTACTCTGGGCACAAACGGAGCATGCCGCTACATATGCGGCGATGTCGGAACGTAGAGAAGGCCACCAGAACAGACGTGAAACAGCCCAGGACAGCTGATTCTTTCCAGGATGCCCCGCGGCCTTGGAGTTATGGTAGGTTCGCAACAACCGAGTGCGCAACTCCTCAGGCACAAAACACCTGCCGTTGGGTCTCCCAGAGGGAGCACCAGATTGAGCCGCCAAAATCTGCTCACCCAGGGGAGAGGTCAGGCTGGTGCGAATGGCTGCCAGGATCTGATTCGGAGGTATGACCGAAGTCGGAATCGACTCCTCCCCGGACAGCTCGGAGTACTGCCGTGATAAGGCATCCGCTCTGATGTTCTTGGAACCGGGTAGGTAGGAGACCACGTAATTAAAACGTGACAAGAACAGAGCCCATCTGGCCTGACGTGGTGTCAATCTCTTGGCCTCAGAAAGGTAGGTCAGATTCTTGTGGTCCGTCAGGATGAGAACCGGAACCACCGATCCCTCGAGCAAGTGCCTCCATTCTTTAAGGGCCTGCACGATGGCCAATAACTCCCTGTCACCAATCTGATAGTTGCACTCCGCGGAAGACAGTTTCCGGGAGTAAAACCCACAAGGAAGCAGAGGACCCTCTGGTGTTCTACGCTGAGACAGGAGGGCGCCTACTCCCGTCTCAGACGCGTCCACCTCGAGGACAAAGGGCAACCCAGGGTTGGGATGCGACAGAATCGGAGCCGACACAAAGGCGGACTTTAGAGCCTCAAAAGCTCGGACGGCCTCGAGCGGCCAGACCTGGAAATTACTGCCCTTCCTGGTCAGATCCGTGAGAGGCTTGGCTAGCATAGAAAAGTCCCTGATGAACTTCCGATAATAATTGGCGAAGCCCAAAAAGCGCTGCAGGGCACGGAGACCACTGGGCTGAGGCCACTGTAAGACAGCCGAAACCTACTCAGGATCCATGGAGAACCCCTCAGCGGAAATGATGTAACCTAAGAAGGTTACCTGGGATCGGTGAAATTCGCATTTCTCAAGCTTACCGAACAGCCTGTTCTCTCGTAACCGTTGCAACACTCGTCTGACATCCATAATGTGGGCCTCCATGGATTCAGAATATACCAAGATGTCATCCAAATAGACCACCACACACTGCTGCAACAGGTCACGGAAAACATCGTTGATGAATTCCTGGAAGACTGCGGGCGCATTGCACAACCCAAAGGGCATAACCAAGGATTCATAATGACCGGTCCTGGTGTTAAACGCGGTCTTCCACTCATCGCCCGCCTTGATCCTTACCAGGTTATATGCCGCCCTCAGGTCGAGTTTGGTAAAGACCGTGGCCCCTTTGAGGCGATCGAACAGCTCGGAAATCAAGGGTATCGGGTAAGCGTTCTTGATCGTGATGCGATTGAGACCCCTGTAATCGATGCAAGGCCTCAACTCACCGCCCTTCTTTTTCACAAAGAAAAATCCAGCCCCTGCCGGGGACGAGGATTTGCGAATGTGTCCGCGTGAAAGCGCCTACCTCACGTACTCCTCCATGGCCTCATTCTCCGCTACCGACAGTGGATAGACTTTGCCACGAGGAGGAACGGCACCAGATTGTAACTCTATGCCACAATCGTATGGGCGGTGCGGAGGTAGGGCAACCGCGCGCACCTTATCGAATACATCCCGGTACTCTTCGTATTCAGGAGGCAACAGAGAGTCCGAGGAAGTACACAGCAACTTGACAGGCCCATGGATGCAACTAGCCCCACACTGCGGTGACCACGAGAGGATCTCGGCCGATCTCCAATCGAAAGTCGGATTATGCTTCTGGAGCCAGGGGTACCCCAAGACCACCGAGTAGTGTGGAGACGAAATCACCTGGAGACAGACCGACTCTCTGTGAACGGCACCAATGGCTATCCCCACTGGAAGGGTCTCATGAGTCACGTGTGGCGGCAGAAGGGGTCTGCCGTCTATCGCCTCAAGAGCCAGTGGGGAACCTCGAGGCTGCAGAGGAATGGAATTGGCGGCAGCGAACACACTATCAATGAACAAACCACCAGCACCAGAGTCCACCAACGCCTGGGTCGTCACCGAGCCCCCGACCCAGGAGAGGACAACAGTGATCAGTGGTTTGTCAACACGGGAAACCGGGGACGAGGAGACTCCACCCAAGATCTGCCCCCGACAGGATCTCAGGTGCGAGCGTTTCCCGGACGGTTCGGACATGCCAACCGAAAATGCCCACCGAGACCACAGTACATGCATCGGCCCTCGCGTCTCCGGAGTACCCTCTCCCCCTCGGACAGGCGAGCAAACCCCAGCTGCATGGGTTCACCCCCAGACAAGTCATCCCCAGGAGGCGTGGGAGGAGAGGGAGGCACGGGTGGGACAGCAAACGTAGGCGCCAATCTGTTAGAAGACCTCCGCAGGCTCTCCTTAAAGGAAGGTCTCTCCCTGAGTCTGGTGTCAATCAAAATCAGGAAAGAAATAAGAGACTCGAGCTCCACTGGTAGGTCCTTAGCTGCAACCTCATCCTTCAAGGCATCTGAGAGACCATGAGAGAAAGCAGCGACCAGAGCCTCATTATTCCAGCCCACCTCTGCTGCCAGGGTACGAAACTCAATGGCGTATTCAGCTACGGATCGTGAACCCTGTCTGATGGACATAAGGAGCTTCGCAGCAGAGGCAGCACGAGCCGGCACATCAAATACCTTCCGAAGAGAAGCAACAAAACCGGAAAACTCGGCAACCACCGGATTGTTGTTCTCCCATAAAGGGCTGGCCCAGGCCAAGGCCTTGTCCGAGAGCAGCGAGATCAAGAAGCCCACCTTTGATCTCTCAGTAGGAAAGGCATGTGGCAGCAACTCGAAATAAATGCCCACCTGGTTAAGGAAACCTCGGCACTGAGTTGGCTCTCCCCCAAAGCGCTGTGGAAGGGGGGCAGAACCGGTCATACCCCGAGACACCGCAGGCGCAGCAACAGGTGTCGGGGTAGACTCTGGCGCAACATCCGGAGCGGCAGTAGGAGCGGGCCCAGGAGCGACAACCGACCCATCGGTAACGGAAGCGAAATGAGCCGTGCGTTCAAGCAGGGTTTGCAACGCCACAGCGAACCGACCCAACAGGTGATCCTGCTGATCAAGTCTGGCAACCAGCGTAGGTAGCGAGGATGGCCCTGTACCGTCAGAATTCATGGCTTGGTCCTAATGTCATGGAACCATGAACCAGACGTACAACAAGAGATAAGTGGAAATAAGAAGGCTTTATTGAAAATCAAGCTGTAAGCAAAAGTCCAAACGGATGGCTAAACCGAAGCAGGGTCTTGCGTAGACAGAGGTCAGGAACCAGGAGGGTAGTCAGACGAAGCCTGGATCAGGAACCAGCAGGGTAGTCAGACGAAGCCAGGATCAGGAACCAACGGGGTAGTCAGACGAGGCCAGGATCAGGAACCAGAAGCAGCAGCAGTCTTAGAAGCATGTGAACACAGGAGGACCAAGCAAGGAACTGAAGCCACAGACCTCCTATATATATGAGCTAGGCATCCAGCTCCTCCCAGTGGGAAGGAGAAGCCGCAGGGTGGGAGGCTACAAGAAACCCAGAAACCAAGATGGCCGCCAGCACATGTCAAACGAAGGAGAACAGTAAGAAGGTAAGACCATGACAACACTCTTGGCATTCTCTTGATGAGCTTCAAGAGGTAGTCACCTGAAATGGTCTTCACTTCACAGGTGTGCCCTGTCAGGTTTAATAAGTGGGATTTCTTGCCTTATAAATGGGGTTGGGGCCAATAGTTGCGTTGTGGAGAAGTCAGGTGGATACACAGCTGATAATCCTACTGAATAGACTGTTAGAATTTGTATTATGGCAAGAAAAAAGCAGCTAAGTAAAGAAAAACGAGTGGCCATCATTACTTTAAGAAATGAAGGTCAGTCAGTCCGAAAAATTGGGAAAACTTTGAAAGTGTCCCCAAGTGCAGTCACAAAAACCATCAAGCGCTACAAAGAAACTGGCTCACATGCGGACCGCCCCAGGAAAGGAAGACCAAGAGTCACCTCTGCTGCGGAGGATAAGTTCATCCGAGTCACCAGCCTCAGAAATCGCAGGTTAACAGCAGCTCAGATTAGAGACCAGGTCAATGCCACACAGAGTTCTAGCAGCAGACACATCTCTAGAACAACTGTTAAGAGGAGACTGTGTGAATCAGGCCTTCATGGTAGAATATCTGCTAGGAAACCACTGCTAAGGACAGGCAACAAGCAGAAGAGACTTGTTTGGGCTAAAGAACACAAGGAATGGACATTAGACCAGTGGAAATCTGTGCTTTGGTCTGATGAGTCCAAATTTTAGATCTTTGGTTCCAACCACCGTCTTTGTGCGACGCAGAAAAGGTGAACGGATGGACTCTACATGCCTGGTTCCAACCGTGAAGCATGGATGAGGAGGTGTGATGGTGTGGGGGTGTTTTGCTGGTGACACTGTTGGGGATTTATTCAAAATTGAAGGCATACTGAACCAGAATGGCTACCACAGCATCTTGCAGCCGCATGCTATTCCATCCCGTTTGCGTTTAGTTAGACCATTATTTATTTTTCAACAGGACAATGACCCCAAACACACCTCCAGGCTGTGTAAGGGCTATTTGACCATGAAGGAGAGTGATGGGGTGCTGCGCCAGATGACCTGGCCTCCACAGTCACCGGACCTGAACCCAATCAAGATGGTTTGGGGTGAGCTGGACCGCAGAGTGAAGGCAAAAGGGCCAACAAGTGCTAAGCATCTCTGGGAACTCCTTCAAGACTGTTGGAAGACCATTTCAGGTGACTACCTCTTGAAGCTCATCAAGAGAATGCCAAGAGTGTGCAAAGCAGTAATCAAAGCAAAAGGTGGCTACTTTGATGAACCTAGAATATGACATATTTTCAGTTGTTTCACACTTTTTTGTTATGTATATAATTCCACATGTGTTAATTCATAGTTTTGATGCCTTCAGTGTGAATCTACAATTTTCATAGTCATGAAAATAAAGAAAACTCTTTGAATGAGAAGGTGTGTCCAAACTTTTGGTCTGTACTGTATGTTTCTAATCACAAGGAAACCATTACTAGAAAAGTAGAGCTTTTATAGCTACGAAAGGAAGCGCCTCTTTATTTTTGTCATAATCCAAAATCCTCACAGGATTAACATAACAATTTGGTGATTTGCATATTGGGACCCAGCAGGAATGGATATGGAGCTGGTGCGCTGCTGATATCCCAAGACCAATCATCTTTCAAAGCAACGTAGATATCAGTACATGATAGAACATTTCTACCTAATGTTAAGTTCCTTCACCAACCACCAGAAAATTGCCTTTCATTAGCACCATTGCTCCCCCTCGGCTCGGGCGAGTGCGCATGTGTACTGAATGGGCCTATCTGCTTGAGAACAAGATCAATTGTTTTGAAATCTAACTGCCTGATCCTGTTCTCTCCTGACATCCGCCATAGGTGATGAGTTGGGAGTCTAGAATGCATATTAGATGGTTGGTTGGTCGGTCCCACTGAAAATGGTAAGTTAAGCCATTACAAATAAAGGCCAACTTAAAGGGGTATTCCAGCTTTTTGCATCTTTTTACATGAGGCCAGTATTGCACAGTTCCTAAACAAAAAAATCCACTCACCTGCTCCCAGGAACATGGTTCCAGCATAGAACTTCCTCTTAGCGATGCTCCTTCTCTCAGGCTTGTACACATCCGTACAGGGTCACGTGCGACACTGTGGCCTCAGTGGTGACATGTCCCCAAGTGCCACATGAACCAGTGGTGATATGCCACTTAGGGACACATCACCGCTGAGCCAGTCATTGGCTACAGCACTACATGAAGCTGGAAGCATTACTGGGAGGATCCTCTCTGCTGGAACGAGCGTCGGGAATTGGTGAATGGATTTCTTTGTTTAGTTTGTTTTTTGTACAAACCATGCCACTGATGAACGTGATGTCACATGGCCTAGGCAAAGCTGGAGAAGGCCACAGAGCTAATGTGAGTGCTGGTGCTTTCTTAACCTGTTGGGGACACAGGGCATACAGGTACGCCCTGATGTCACGGTACTTAAGGACACTTGGTGTACCTGTACGCCCTGTGTATTTCCGATCACCGCTGCGCGGCGGGCGGTGATCGGAAGAGAGTGCCTGCTGAAATCATTCAGCAGGCACTCTGTCACAATGCCGAGGGGGGTCCTTTAACCCCCCCCCCCCCATCCGTATCGGCGATCGCGGCAAACTGCAGGTCAATTTAGACCTGCGGTTTGCTGCATTTCCGGGTTATTCGGGCCTCTGGTGACCCGATAACACGGAAGATGATGGTGATTGGTGGTGTGATAATACACCACCAATCACCATCCTGCGATCCTGAGAGGTGATGGTGACATCACCTCTCAGGATCGCTTCCTATTGGCTGCAGGGCGGACGGGTCGGTTGACTTCCTGCAGCTCTGCTGTCCTCCTCCATTCTGCCTCCGGAGCCGTGGTAGAGAGGAGCCTCGTGGAGCCCAGCACCCCTCATCTGTGCCCAGCACTCCCCATCTGAGCCACCACAGGTACCTAGGGACAGGTTTAGAGACAGCTTAGATTAGCTAGGGAGATTAGGGAGAGTTTAAAAAATAAAGTTATTTTTGCATGACCCTGATCGGGTGTCTGGGGTCCACAGCACACTCAGCTGTGTGACCCTAGACCCCCCAGGGGTGCTGCAGCTTGCCCCCCTGTCCCCCACACACACACATTTTTTGGGGGCGCTGTACTTTTTTTCTTTTTTTTTTTTGTGTGCGTGCGCTGACTGTGGCCGCCACTCAGCGTCCGGCCACTGTTAGCGCATCGCCGAACCCACCGCTGATCAGCTTCGGACCGCTGATCAACGAGTTTGAATCTTTTTTTTTTTGTCACATTTTTTGGGGCTTTTTTTTTTCTGTTAGGTTTAGGATAAGTACGCGAACACTGTGCCCTCTCACACACGCACACAGGGAAATTCCTCCAGTTCTATGAGGCAGTCCTTAAAGAGGACCTTTCACTAGAATAAAACATCTAAACTAACTATACAGACATGGAGAGCGGCGCCCAGGGATCTCCCTGCACTTACTGTTATACTGAGCGCCGCTCCGTTCTCCTGGTATAGCCTCCGGTATCTTCATATGTTAGGCTCCACCCAGGGGAACCTGCCGGCGTCTCCTCCCATGCTGTAGCGCTGGCCAATCGCAGCGCTCAGCTCATAGCCTGAGAGGCTTTTTTTTCTCTCAGGCTATGAGCCGAGCGCTGCGATTAGCCAGCGCTACAGCATGGGAGAAGGAGACGCCGGCAGGTTCCACTGGGTGGAGCCTAACTATGAAGATACCGGAGCCTATACCGGGAGAACGGAGCGGCGCCCAGGTATAACAGTAAGTGCAGGGAGATCCCTGGGCGCCGCTCTCTATGTCTGTATAGTTAGTTTAGATGTTTTATTCTAGTGAAAGGTCCTCTTTAAGGCCCTGATCTTTTCTGAGCGGGAAAGAGCAGGCCGGAGTACCTCGGGAACTGGAGGCACTTGGATCGTCCCTGGCCAACACTTTCCAGGTGTGGTCCCCCATACTGGAAAGAAGGGACGGTCCCAAAAAAAATGTATTTTTATTTTTTGACTGTGTTTATCTGAAAAGTTAGGTCATGTGTTATTTTTATAGAGCAGATTCTTATGGACGTGGCAATACCTAATATGTCTAGTTTTTAAAATTTATTTAGGCTTTAACACTATAATATCCTTTTAAAAAAAAAATAATAATAAATTTAGTATCTCCATAGTCTGAGAGTTAGGGGCTCATTTTTTGCGGGATGAGAGGACGGTTTTATTGGCACTATTTTGGGGTGCATATCACTTTTTGATCGCTTGCTATCACACTTTTTGTCACCTTACATCACAAAAAGTGTAATAGCGAGCAATCAAAAAGTCATATGCAACTCAAAATAGTGCCAATAAAACCGTCCTCTCATCCCGCAAAAAATGAGCCCCTACACAATAGGCTAAAAACTTTTTAAAAAAACTGACTCTCAGACTATGGAGATACTAAAAAATTTTTTTAACGATTTTTAGAGGTATTACTATGTATTATAGAAGTAGAGAAATTGAAACTTGTAAATGTGCAAATTTTTCCAAATATTTGGTAAATTTCGTATTTTTTTATAAATAAAAATAATTTTTTTAGACTCCATTTTACAAGTGTCATGAAGTACAACATGTGATGGAAAAAATGTCTCAGAATGGCCTGGATAAGTCAAAGCGTTTTAAAGTTATCACCACATAAAGTGACACTGGTCACATTTTTACGCCCCTATGTGATTGATAAATGAGCCTTTTAGTGATCAATGGGCCAACATTCTTACAAACGTTCTTCCGGCCAATCACGGACCCATGTAAAAGGGCCCAAAGTGATGTAAAGGGCTCTGAAAAGAAATGATAGCTAAATATTCCTAATTCAAGATTAATGGAAGCGTATCACTTTAACAAGGCTGAATCTAAGGTAGGAAACCTTTAACATCCTGTCCTCCTCAGTAGGGTCACTTCTTCGCTCCTTCAACTGAGAAGTTCCGGCACCCTCTTAACCATCACTTAACAAGCAGGTCCGGGTGCACCAGCCTCTGTGCGTGAATTTCTTCCAGTAATTGCCTGGTGGCATAATTTTGCTCAGAATGTCAATTTTATGGCCATGGGCACATCAAAAAGTCAGATTATAAAATCCAATTAACCCCCCCTTTTTTCTCTGTAAAAATATTTGATCTCAAAGAATAAACCAGATGGGACGTATAATATTAGCCTGTTTTTTCTCCTGTGCTGTCTCTGCTCATAAATCACCACACAGATAACTGCAGATTAATTATAACTTCAAGCCTTGCAAATCCCATCAGAAAGGTTTACAGGGTCCCTGTTGAGTAACGCATAGATATAGAAACCGGGGCTCGGTGGGATATTATGTAAAAAACTCCCTAATTGGACAGACTTTAACTCCTTTGCAGCCTCTTACTTGGGCCTTGAGGAGCCAGCGGGAGACCGTAAGAACAAATTCACACAGTAACCCAAAGTTCTGATAACAACTAATTAAAATGTTCATTACTGCACAGATGGAATATCTAAATTTGCCCGATCTCCACATATAACATACAGTGGTGGGGGTGAGATATTTATGAATATACTAAATCAGTCACAAAGAAGGCATTTTTGATAAATATAGGTTACCTATTTCCATTCTTGAATAGAAAAAAAAATTCTACAACATTTTCCAAACCCGGCAAACATGAATGTCCCAAAGGGTTGGGGCTTTAGTAGAGGGCGGAGCTTGTGAAAATAAGGACATTGACTTAATTGATTGATGGCTATGGCCATACATGTTGGATAAATACTCGGACTATGGTCATGTTTCTTTAAAGAGGTTGTCCAAGATTTGTTTCATTTGTACCCCAGCCTGGAATCCATACACATCTGCTCCCTGATGCTAAATTCTGGCTATGGTTTCTCTTTACTGTTCTTCTGGTCCCTGCTTGTAAACGTGGTCTTCTGGTCCCCGCTAGTCACGTGCTCTGTTGCAGGCAATCACTGGCCTCAGCGTTGTTTTGTCCCCAAGTGGCACGTCACTGCTGGATCACCTGCTGTTTGAGGACATATCGGTGCTGAGTCTATTCATTGGCTGCAGCAGCGGTGGTGGCCCCACCTTTGCAGAAGTTTACAGACAGGGACTGGAAGACCAGTGAAGAGAGGCAGGGAACCGAAACAGAGTGGTGTGGAGCAGGTGAGTATGGATTTCTCCACAGGTATTCCAGGCTAGGGTGCAAATTAAAATAAAAACAGGACAACCCCTATAAGGAGTTGACTATTTTTGATTACCATTTTTCATACTACATACCTGTAGGATCCCTCCAGATCAACTCTAATACCCAAGAGTCTCATCAAGCATAGGTTGACTTTCAATGCTAAATTCCAATTTTTTAGCAAAAAATTGTGACCAATTATAAACCCTTTCAAAAAGGGGAAGGTTGTGCAAGGGTCAAAGATAAGGATCACCTCTTAGAGCAACCCATCTGTGCTCCAGTGACATCCTAAGCTGTTGGCCAAGCATCAACCAAGGTCCATGTTTGGTTCTCCTAGAATGGGGATTTGAGGTGGCACCAAACCTCAGAAAGTCCACAGGTTTTTCATACAACTACGCAGACCTCCCACCATGATTCTAATACCTTTGTATATAATAGGTTGAAGATTTTTCACGTGCATTTTTAGTTGGATTTCAGCATATACATGTATTTTGTGCTAAAATCCACCCGCAACCACACTTATTTGTTTTCAATGGCAAACCCCATGTGGTAGCTCCAACACTTGTGGATTTTTCTACTGCCGATTTGAAATCTGTGATGCGGAAAAGATTATTGACTTGTCAATTCCTACTGCAGACTCAATGAGGAATGGCCACATGCTGATTAGACCCATTAAATTAGCCTATATCAGGGTGTGTCTCTGCGGCATGTCAAACATGGAAGTCATATATAGAATAAAAATGGTGAGGAAAATCTCTTACCTTTCAACATGGTCAACATTGCCAGTTACACCAAGGCCACCAATTGTATAGATTTTGCCATCGTATACCAGGCTGTTGTGCCGACACCTTGGGACGATCATCCTGGAGACCAAATTCCAGTTATCGAGTAAAGACATATAGCACCAGACGTCTGCAAGGGTGACCCCGGATTCCATGCCCCCTAAAGGGTTCAAAGAAAGAAGTTATTGAGTCGGGGCATGCAACTTACATGTCCTATATAACAGTCGGAGCTGTAATATTGGAATTAAGGGGATATTCCCATCTCAACATCCACAGGCAATGCCATACCTATCCAATTGCTGTGGGTCCCACCTTTGCAATCAGAACCTATCTGTTGAGAACAGGACCCATACTAGCAATCTCTGTGAATGGTGAGGTGGTTGCTCATGCACAGCTCTCTCCCTTCAATTCTATGGGAGTTTGAAAAGTAAAGTGCACTGTGTTTCAATAAGTTATTGTGTATATCCAATGTGATAAGAAAAGGAACAATATCACTGTACTGTTTTTGTTTCTCCAAAATTTAAAGCTAGGCTGGGAATTGGACCATACAGGGGACTGTATTAATTGCTTCTTGTGTTGACTAGGTAGAGGATCAGCCCATGCTGGGAGAGATAACCTGCTCTATCGATATTCAGAAACTTGGTATGGCATGCAGGGATTTTCTGACATGTAAGTAAGTCTCTGTGTGATGACTTGATCCTCCCCAGTCTCACAGAAGAAGGAAGGATCAGAGCTCTTCTCATATACCAGCAGCTAATAGAGAGTCCAGGGACTGGATGATAGCTCGCTGCTATGAGGGCATGAGAAAAGTTGGTTGAAATGAAGATCATATGTTAATGACAAAGGGAAATCTATGGACCATTTTTCTCCCTGATCTGTCCAATAGATGAGGCTATTTGATCACCTTTTGCTCTGCAATGGAGGTAGGAAATTAGTTTTTCTATCTCATCGCATGAAAAGTAACATATCAAACATGCAAGGAATGCAAGGAATCCATGCAGAGACAAGGAGAACATGCATACTTCAAGAAGTGCTTGCTCTGGTTGGATTTGAGCTAACGACCTCAAGGCAACAGTGCAAACCATTAATAGCACTGAAATTGGTTAGTTTCATTGCATTTTTATATTTTGTGTGCACATACAGGCACCTAAAATAGGCAACTATGATGGTTTCTGGAACCATACATAGTCTTGACTGATTTTTTGATTAAGCAGCCAGATCTATATATGGCTAGCTGTATTATGAGATTTCTCAATGACTGGCTTAGAGTATCTATGGTTGGTATATCTGTGGTCTTTTAATCTTAGAAAAGAATACTAAGGAACACCTAATCCAACAAATCCTATGGTTATTCAGTCCCTATAACTAGTTTGTTCCAGGACCAGTATTATTTATTACAAGCCACTATGTCCACCAAAGGAGCGTGGAGCTCCACTTGTGAAGAGTTCACCTACACGATATCAGCATATAATATTTAAAACTGATATCTGGCCTCATCTGTCTTTCACTTCAAGAGTCATTAGATTGACCCATGTTGGACTCAACTGCACAACCCATAGAGCAATGTGTATATGAGACTATATAGATTGTATTGTAGGACATCATTTGCTAAAAAACCTAAGCCAATGAACTGGCAACCCTTGCACAAAACACTGGGATAAAACAACTTTGATCAAGTCATCTCCATCCAGTGAACTGAAGACCTTACACACAACACTGGGATAATACAAATTTAGCCACATAATCTCCATCCAGTGAGCTAATAGACCTTACACCAAACATTGAGATAATACTACTATGATCAAGTCATCTCGATCCATTGAGCTGGAAGACCTTCCACAAAACATTGGGAGAATACAACTTTGGCCGCATCATCTCCATTCATTGACCTGGATATCCTTCCACAACACATTGGAAGAATACAACTTTGGCCACATCATCTCTATTCATTGACCTGGAAGACAATCTACAAAACATTGGGAGAATACAACTTTGGCCACATCATCTCATCGAATGAACTGATAGACTTTTGACAAAACATTGGGATAATACAACTTTGGCCACATCATCTCCATTCATTGACATGGAAGACCTTCCACAAAACATTGGGAGAATACAACTCTGGCCACGTCATCTCATCCAATGAACTGGTAGACCTTCCACAATACATTGGCATAATACAACTTTGGTAATTTCATCTCCATCCAGTGAACTAATAGACCTTCCACAAGACATTGGGATAATACTGCTTTGGCCATGCATCTCCATCCAATGAACTTGTAGACTTTCCATAAAACATTGGGATAATACAACTACGATCTTATCATCTCCATCCAATGCTTACGAAGAGACAAGGGTTAATCAGCAGTACTCTGATCTAAGAATTGAGTATTTAGGAAAACAGAGTTATACAGAAAGTGAAGTGAGATCCTTGAGTGCAGCCTGCCTGGAGCAAGTCATGGAAGCCTCCGACTCTATGCCGCTGAGAATAAGCCAGCCTAAAGCTTTCTCTAGCTAGTGTTGGATCCTGTGGAGCTGATTAGCATTTCTTATTTTACAAATGTTTCCTCAGTGTCTGAGCTCCCTCTAATGCACACAATTGGTGTGGGCAGATCCTCATTAAGCAGCTCGAGCAATAGAATTTAATTAGCCTGCAGACAAATACACAAACAAAAATCCTCCTGAAAGTGCATTTTCTTGCTTGGCTGGTCTATGCACCAAGTCAGTTGACCAACGGGCAGGGGAATGTGTATGGCAGAATAAATAATGCATGTAATGACTTTATCCTTAGCTTCAATACAGACTTAAAACTAGGATCAGTTTAATACCATCTGTACTGTGGTCCCTACTGACGGACATGAGAAAATGAAGACTTAAAAGCCTGTTCATCAAGGCTTCATCGCACACAAGTACAGACACTCTGACGAATACAATCACATAATAAGACTTTTATCGGGCGCATAAACATAAAGCTTTCATGAGCAGACCCCCCACATGGCAGGGATCGCTATACCCATAATATAAATGCTATAAAATACATAACATTTTAATGTCTGTGCTGTGGAGCGCCTTGGGAGGTTGAAAGAAATGGAGATGACCCCAAATGAGATATTACATTTTAAAAGTGTGACTTGACCAATTTGATTTAACCAGCTCTGCATCAGTAAAAAGGAAGAACTGACACAAGGAAAACGTCATTATAGAAAACTATAGTTAGAATCTTATTTAACTGCAGTCTGCTTAGCCTCCATATATCTTTCCACCATCCTAACCTCCTAACAGTCCAGTTAAAATTGGAAAAACCCTGCCAAACATGTACACTTTTTTATTGTAGATTTTTAATGTGTGCCTGCAGTGAATCTTGTTGGCGCACAGCTCAGGGGACACTATTGCATTTTTAACCCCTTAGTGACATTATTAATTTTAGCCTTAAGAACCAATAGGAATCCTAGCGAATGCTTGTAACGAACTTCAAGGTTTTATTATTTCATATTATATCCAATTGATACATGGACGCGTTTCGGCATATCCAGCTTTCATCAGCTGCTGATATAGTGCTTTCATATGCTGGTGAAAGATGGATTTGCTGAAACGTGTCCATGTATCAATTGGATATAATATGAAATAATAAAACCTTGAAGTTCGTTACAAGCACTCGCTGGGATTCGTTTTACTTACGTTGTGGTCTCGTATCCTCCCCGTGCGGGTGTACCCTTGGTCCAGATGCTGGCTATTCCTTGGTTTACCCATGATTATTCCTGACTCGATTTCTAACAGTGATATCTCCTCTGTTGCTGTCATTCTGGAATGTCAGCTTTCAAACAAGTCCAGTTGCATGTTTCTAGCTGCTACCATTCAGGAGATAGCAACATCTAAAGCAGCTTTTCCCCCTCCACTTTCTGCCTGAGCCTAGCTTCGGCAGAACAGTTAGCTACTTTTCCCATGGCCCGAGCTGGACTCCGGCAAAACAATTAGGTGGTTAAAGAAGCTACTACACTAACAATAATATCTGCATAATATTCAACCCTTAGAGTCCCATACATGTATGGCGGAAGGAGGGGAAATAAATATGGAACCCAATCATGAGTGCAGTGGGCAGGGCTCTATAGGAACCAGGCTTGCAATGTAGTACTATCGAACTACAATGTAAGCTAAAAGTGATCTGAAAATCGCATATTGTAGCCTCCTAGGGGAGGTTAAAAGTTAAACAAAAGTTACAAAAAAGTTAAAAAAAATATTTAAAAAATTCAAATCGCACTCCTACCTTTCCCCAGAATTATGGTTTTCTAATGACAAGTATTGCTTGATCCCTCGGTGCATTGGTGTCTCTCACCCTTGTACGTTAGCCGCCAACTACACAAAGACTATTTCAAGAGAGAGCGACCTGGTGGCTCCTCTACAGCGAAGTCCAGATCCTTGTATAGTTTTTAAAGGGTGAATACCAGGGAATCTCCAGGATAACACCCTTAGGTCTAGCCCAACACCAAACCAGTTAGTTGTTACAGTGGATCCACATCCACTATCCGTTATACCAATTTGGTGCTTTACCCAAAAATAATTTGCAATCCATTTAGGGGAGTGTTACTGTGCTCAAATATAATATATATAAATATAAATTATTTGATTATTACATGAAATAAAGTTCTTACCTGACAGATAGATATTGTCCCCTGCGCTCACAACACTGAAAAATTCCCGGTCATAGAAGGGTAGGCTCGCCAGTGGGTACCATTTATTGATTTGTGGATTTAAACAAGTGACAGCTGTCAGTGTCCTCTGATTCATTCCTATCATTTGCCGACCCCCAACTAAAACAATCACTTCAGCCACACCTGCAAAGAGGGAAAGAACACATCAAGCTGCGGTTCCAATGTGCATTTGATAAGCATATCTGCATTTTACTGAATTAGACCTTAAAGCATCCTTTCATAATAGCAGCAGCAGGGGGGTAATGTGCTGATCTTGTGGGAAGCAGTGACCTGTCCACTCACAATTATACCAGTGAGGACTAGACTATGTGGCAGAAAAAATGTCATGACATAGAAATGGATTGAACACTGTGTAGCTCACCACGTCCTGGGAATGGCATGTGCTGATCTTGCAGGGGAAAGTGACTTGTACATAGACATGATTAAGTGAGGAAAAGACTGCATGTGAAAAGGACAATGGCATGCCAAAGACAGAGTGAACTTTGTGTCGCTACCCAGGCGAGGGCAATTATAGCAGCAGGAGAGGATTGGGCTGATTGTGTGGGAGGCAGCGACCTGTTCATTTTTGTGATTTAGTTAGTAAGGACTGGGATGCCTATTATAAATGTCAGCAAGAACATGAGAATGGTGACAGCAGCAGGCAAACAGAGACCTGTACACTCAGATGATGCAGAAAATGTATTCAAGCAGGAAGTTAAAGACAGACATTTAAATAAGGAACAGCACAGATAACATCCTTCAAGCTGTACCATTATATTACAGTATATATTTACTATTTGTACAACACAACAAACTATCGCAAGACTCATGAACATCATCTCCTCAAAATCTGTAACAAATGTCTTAAAGGGACTGTTCACCTTTAAAAACCTTCAGCAAAAATACTTGTTAGGGACATTGGTTAGGGTTATGCTGACATCTTGACTCTTTAGATGTGAGCCTGTGAAAAACCACTGAATAGTTTGTCCATTGATACAGTAAGTTAAAAGAGACAACTCTAAATACCACTAGGTTGTCCACAAAAATAAAAATGTCCACCCCTAGGTTAAGTCATTGACCTAAAATGGACACAAAAGCAATCAATATAAGACACCATCACCATGAAGTAATGAAGGTATAGGTCTATGTCTACTGGTCTTTAAAAGCTATGGACACCTATGAAAGCAATTTTTTTGATTATTGCATTGTACTCATTTTGAGCTAAAAATCATTATTTTCATTTGGTCTTTATTAAAAATGTTGAGCCCCTTTCTCTGTACAGCCTAGAGATTCTCTAGTAGCAGGCTCTGTATATTTACTGTGTTTCGTCAAGCAGCTAAGCTCAGCTTATCTGGGATCTCTGACCTCCTAAACACTCATTATAGCTCAGTTCTTATCTTACTGATAAGAATGTGGCTTAAGTAAGTGTTTTTGAGCTACTGGTAATTTAGAAATAAGGGTTATTAGATGACCAGATCAAAGTGAAAATATGATTCTCACAGCTAGACAGAAGTTAACCCAACTGACAAAATGATTTTAAGCTCAAAATGTGTAAAATGCAATCAAATTGTCCCCGAAGGTGTCCACAGCCTTTAAATTTCATCTTTTGCAGCTATGCATGTATTCTTCATCCTCTTAAGAAACCTGCCCAAAGTACAAGCTGAACCAATGGCAAGTCTTCATATTCTCCAAGAACCACTGATCAGTTACCCACCAGTTATACATTCTAACGTGGTTGTCTTCTCCTGTGCTGACCAACTCTCTTCATGTCTATGCTTCACTCAGAGTTCTACCCTACAGTTCACTAGATTTCCATCCATCCAACCTAACAAGGACAACGAAGAAGAACCATTTCTCCCACCATTTTCATTACCTGCTGATAGTCTTGGCCTTGTGCGTGGAGTTTGCATCTCTTGCCGGGCGTGAGGAAGCATGTGATATCTCTTTGCCTCATTGACTAAATCCCGGCAAGCCTCTGATGACTTTATCAGCTCCTCATTGTCGACAACATTGAGCAGATAGCTTGGATGGATGAAGGGAAGGCGGACGACGGCCAACAATTCAGCAGAATGCTGAAAAAGAAGATTCCACAGAACATGTTCAGTGTCAGACTTTATCTGAGATAGCAGCTCCTTTCCTCTTTTCGTCCTGCAACAAAGAATCTGTTACGGTACAAAGGGCTTGGAATTGAATGGTCTCGGGATGTAGGAACCGCACAGCAGGTTTACTAACATGTATTCAAAGAGGATGGGGTCTTATGTCATTCATATTACAAGTACAAATACAACCAGCTTTAACAAAAGGTTCAATGAAAAAGTACGAGAAGATAGGAAATGGATGGTGTCTCGTCTGTGATCTAGAAAGAAAGCAGGAAGGAACAGACATTTTGGTGGTCAAAGGTGGACTCTTGTTTAATGTTTCCAATAATTTTTTTATGCAAATTGTAAAAAATGTATTTCAATGAGTCTGACACACAGATAGGTAAGGAAAGACATTGCCATGTTTTCCACAGTGATTACATCGGCTGCTAAAACAAGCGCCAATCCCTGATGCTTGCTAATTAGGGGCGGATTGGCCACAGACCTTACGTCGGGGTGGAGTAGGGATGGGGTCATTATTTTTTTTGTGCTGTACCATGTATTTGGTTCTGCTGGGGCAGTATTCTGTGCTGCACTACAGTATTGCTGGCCCCACGTACTTATATTGACCCTGTCTTCCGCGTGCAGAGGTTTTCTTCCGGACGATTCTCGGCATATTTGCCGGAATGCAGACGGAGCCTTACAAACTTCCGGCAGTGCCAGAATACACAGAGATCCGGCAGGCTGTTCCCTGCCGAAACAGCCTGCCGGATCTCCACAGCTAGTGTGAAACTGGCCTAACGTTCCCAAGATTTGCTTTTATACATCACAATAATCAGGTGAGTTTTTTCAGTAACTTGATTGTTGTTTCATCCCCTCATGCTGTTTTATACCAAAAAATAGGGAAATGCCCCGTTTACTTCAGTGGATGGGCTGCCTTCGACTGATGGTTTTTGGGTCAGCATGAAAGATGCTATCAACGACAAACACATTACAGTTCACCGTTTGATCGCTGCATATGTTTACACTAGTCAACGACTGGGAACGAATGTTATCGTCCTGGCCTTTAATATATATAATCAGATTTAGCTGTCCGATTGAGTGATGGATATGGAATGCATAGATAGTATCAAATCAGAGTTGCCAGCTTACTGTAGCTCAGCAACCATTTAATTAAGCTGTGGTATGCCGGCATTGCCACCACACAGTGGATGGAGCATTCTGTCTCCGGCTCCTTTCACTGTTATCTTTCCACCCAAACAGTAGGTGTGCCCCACCGATCTGACACTATATCAGCAATATCTAGAAACAGGAAAAGCCCTTTAAAGGGGTTAGTTACCCAGGTAATCATTTTGATGACCTATCCATAGAATAGGTCATCAACATCATATAGGCGATGGTCCGAGTCCCGGCACAGTCGCCGATTAGCTGTTTCAGGAAGCTGCGGGGCTCATCTGAGCGCTGCGGCCTCCCAGGCGCTTAACAGGAAGAGCGCCATAAATTGGATAGCGGCTATGCTTGGTATTGCAGCTCGGCCCCGTTGACTTGAATAAGGCTGAGCTGCAACAAGGCCATTTGACTGACGTGCGTTGATGTCATATGGCTTAGGAAGAGCGCTCACGGAGAGACCAGCTTCTTCTAACAGTTGATCGGTGAAGATCTTGGGTGTCGGACCCCCACTGATCTGAGGATGACCTATGAGTCCCTGCTTCAGCACACAAAACACCGGCATAGGCGATCTTTGAAGTTTCAGAGATTCTTCTTTATTTCAAATATTTATGCATAAAGGATAAAAACAACGCATTTTGGGGAATCTCAAGTCCCCTTCATCAGGTTGGAAGTTACTATACCAGTGTTACTATACCAGTGTTTTGGGCGCCGAAGCCGGGACTCAGGGATTTTGACCTATGTATCTCCTTGTGAGATTGGGCATTTCATTCCTGCGGCAGCACACTCGACAACTGAACTTCTGGTACCAAAAATCTTACAATAAGGTTGTGCCTATCTCTAGCACAACCCTCTAAGGTGAGCCTCCATTTTTCACTCTATTGATCATACAAACGGTGTAGAACATACTACCCTATTGTGCGCCTTGTTCGTGCCCCAACTATCTAGGCATGCCCGAATATTTGAATTCCTATCCTGAGATTAGGTCATCAATATCAATTCGTGGATAACCCCTGGCCATACACATTACATAAATGTCAGCCCAATCCAGCTATTTCGGAGGGACTGGCCAACCATCTAATGTGGACTCTCTCCTGAGAAAAAAAGTTGGTGGAGATAAGGGTTGGGCATGTTGTATTTCAACAGTCCAATCTTTTTTTTCTGGTGAGACAAGCTGCTGCCGGATGAGCATGTAATGTCTTGTAACTGCTCAAAGTACCTTACAATCTAATATCTCTCCACCAGCTGCTGGCAGTACCTTTTTAGGATAATTGTCAGAAGATACACTGTCCCGAGGAACCCTACCAAAGACCCCAGAGCTAGGCAACCCAGCTGGGCCAATAAGCTCTTCAAGTGTGGTATCAGATGGGTCTCTGATGTGCAGGTTCTATGTCCAGAGCAGAGACCACCTTCATAGGTGGAGGTTCTATCTCTGTGTCCTTAGCACAGGGGACAAGTCATCGTGTGCCATATGCCATTAAATCAGGGGATTATATAAGTCAATCCAATTAACGAAGAGGCAAAGCAAATAAACAGCAGTATAAAACTTTGGCAATAAGTTTTTCTAGATATTTTCTGCTCTACTTTATTATTCCGCACAATCCCCTTTAGTATCCAATTGAACAATAATAGCTACAACAAGATGCAAATTAATCTAATTTCACAGGCAGAACCATTATAACAAGGACGCATTTCTTGAAAAGGAGAATATTCTCTCTATTCAGAATGCACTTCCATAACCCTCGGGAGCATATGGCAATCTCTAAGGCTTATTTTGTAATAAAGAGACACAGATAACCTTTGGATCGAGGAGGCTGTCTATTCCACTACAATCTGAAAAAAAAAATCCGCCAGTCACAA
This sequence comes from Bufo gargarizans, assembly GCF_014858855.1. NCBI lineage: Eukaryota > Metazoa > Chordata > Amphibia > Anura > Bufonidae > Bufo > Bufo gargarizans. The sequence continues at coordinate 10,386,537 of NC_058083.1, forward strand.
AGACATTGCATATAGTTGTGCGGGGAATGCAAATCTGTATAGCAAACCATAAAACAGCACACTTATATATGAGGAGAATATATACATTATTGGAATTCTCTTAAAGGAAACTCTTCACAAATACAAACTTCTGTGATTCGCTACCTGTGATGGAACCTACGACATAGGACTGTAGAAATCGTTTTTGTGAAGGGCGTTGTACGCTTTCACAGGATATCCCACTCGTGGGAACAATAGGGAGCATCTGTAATCTGTGTTGGAACCAGACAAGAAGTGCTCATGTTGCCTACAGCGCCTCCGCAGGGGAAATTAAGGATTGCACAATTCCCAAATAAGCTGTTTGTGTAATGCAAATATATGCTGAGCCCTGCAGAGGGAAAGATGCTTTTTCTACTCACTCTCCTTTTAAGGGAGACCCCTCTTTTAACCTACATGTCATAAGAGGGTATTTTATAATGTTTTTGTAAGCCAAAGAGCCCCATTCAGTGGAGTAGCAAGACAGTAGGGGAATGGTGGAGCCTGTGCCCTGGATGTAGGAGGGTGTGATGGGGTAAGGGGGGGACTCATAAGCCATTCTGATTGGACATGGTATCTAAGGGCTGTAAAATCCCATAATTCAAAACTATTTGATATGCCCATTTACATGAACTATAAGAAACTAATTAAGGGACCACAATGGAGCACCAATCCTCCCTCTAATGATGACCATGTACCTCAGATGGCTGCCTGTTGAACAAGCTATGATTTCCGATTCCCCCAGGCAAATGCATGTTTGAGCGTACATTTTCAACAGAGTGAGGGGTAAAACAAGAGGATTGGGCAAGTCCAATCCTTCTCTCCTCTGAGGGACCCCCATACCCATTTCTTGGTTGGCTGGTCCTGCAGAAATTGGAGGGTTTGGCTGATCTTCATGTAAACCCCTTAGAGCTGGCTTTTACAGAGGCTCTGCAGTCACCTGCCAATTGGGGCATGTCACTGCTGAGGCCACTGAATAACTGCAGTGGTCAACGTGACCAGTCATGGGGTATCATCAGTTCTGGAGCCTGGAAACAGAGAGGATGGGAGCCTCTGGGCTGGAACAGAGTGCCTTTCTAAAGGTGAGTGTATTTTATTTATTTTTTCAGTAATTATTTTCGGGGGTCAGACAACCCCTTTAAGTCCTGCTAATTGGCTGGAGGTAATCACATTCTAGATCTCCTTGCTTTTAAAAAATTCTAAAAGAAATCAGATGATCCCATCATTGCAATCCTTTAATCTGTACTCCTTGACTCCAGTTATACATAGATGCCATTTTTCTTGTGAACCTGCACAAATACTGTACTGTATGCAAGACCGTACAGCAGGGAAAGAGTAAAATGCAGTTTTGGAAGATTTCCATCTATCTAACGTCTTCGGTAACAACGACCTGCTTCGGAAGGAGAGTGTCGTCTATATAAATAACATCTGCTGTCATCTATACAAAGTAATTGCAACCTACAGTCATTGATTAATAAATGCTCTGTATAGGAAGTGACATTTGGTCTGGCATCAGGAGAATGTCAATAAAACAAGCAGCGTCTGTCCATCACTGGATGCAGAGCCTCCTCCAGGTCTCGAGATGACCACCTTTATTAGTAGGCCTCATATGTCATGGCATTATCACTTAGTTGGAATACTGATATTTCTAACATCACCTTTGAGGCCTGTGATTGGCTGCAGCCATTATGTAGGCAGTCATAAAGACCACCGGGAGGCACTAAAATGGTGGCCTGGCATGGCGGTGGATTTATTTTCCTGATCTCGGGAAAAACCCTTTCTTTGATATAGCCAGGAATAGCCACAGAGCTATTAGGAACGCCCCTGATGGGTCTATTTGTATAAGATACAACTCAGTTGGGATGGTTGGGTGGTATAATATATGATGGAAAATTATAATCTTAAAGGGGTTGTCTCAGAATGACAACGTATCACATATCCATGGGATGTGTCTCATTGGTGGGGGTCTGATCGCTGGGACCCCCACTGATCATCAGAATTGGGGTTTCAAAACCCCTGTTTGAATAGAGCAGTGGTCAAGCATGGGCACTGCTGCTCTACTTGGGTATCTTGTGTCTCATTGGTGGGGGTCTAATTGCTAGGACCCCCACCGATCTTTAGAATTGGGTTCTCAAAACCCCTGTTTGAATAGAGCAGCGGTTAAGCAGGGGCACTGCTGTTCTACTTGAGTATTTTGTGTCTTATTGGTAAGGGTCTGATCCCCGAGACCCCGACCAATCATCAGAATTGGGGTCTCAAAACCCCGGTTTGAATAGACCAGTGGTGTGGCATGGGCACTGCTGCTCTACTTGGGTATTTTGCGTCTCATCATTGAGGGTTTGATCACTGGGACCCCCACCGATCATCGGAATTGGGCTCCCGAAACACCTGTTTGAATAGAGCAGTGGTCAAGCATGGGCACTGCTGCTCTACTTGGGTATCTTGAGTCTCATCAGTGAAGGTCTGATAGCTAGGACCCCTACCGATCATCAGATTTGGGGTCTCAAAACCCCTGTTTGAATGGAGCAGTGGTCAAGCATGGGAAGGGCTGTTCTACCTGTATAGCTTTGACAGTACCATAGAATTTGGATGTATGCATACTTGACCGCCACTCCATTGAAATGTGGGACATGGGACACTGTTCACATGATTGATAAGGGACCCCTCACTGATCAGCACTTATCATCTATCCTGTGGATAGATAATAAGTTGTCAATCTGGGACATCCCTTTTAATGTAATAAGGAGGGAAAAATCTAAAAATGTTTTGAAAATAGGCAAAAACTGGGCGATTTTTGCATAAATATGACTTTTTTTTCCTGCTGAATTCCACGCAGCAAGTCACAAGGGTCATTCCTGTATCCTGGCTGGGGAGCCAGAGAGGAAGAAGGGGTTAATCCAACCGGCTCTGACTATGCATCGTAAAGTGAAAAGAACCGTTTGTTCTTGATGAGATATTCACACCATACGCCGCAAATGTGATCATTTTCCTTCCACACATTTAAACACCTTCAGGGCAAAAGTTGTCACGCTGTTTAAGTGTTTCTTAAAAGAGAAGTCATATCTGCATGTAGAGCTGACCTTTTAATACAACACGCTGCTGGCGAGGGGAAAAAAATAAAATGTTGCAAAATGGCCGTCATCTCGAATATAGCAACAATCATGATGGGTCTTTTTCGCAGAGCAGCAAGTGTTGGAACATGTGCACGCCAAAACTTCCCGTTACCCTTCAGTTCACTACTCCGGCTGTGCCTCTAAATGCCCAGACCTTGGCAGTGGCTTGGCATTTATCACATGCCGTTCCACCCCCTAGCTGCAACCTTGATACGGGCCATTGCCAAGGAAGAAGCTACAGCCTGAGGCGGCTTGTTGCTGTAAGAAGAGTTCCTCTGCCACATAAATGGCACATGGCAGGTTGGAGGCCTTTTACAGACTTTGCATTGGGGCCAAGGAGCTTCAAGTTGCGCCTCTGGCCGCTTTCAAGGGGTTTTACTATGGCTTTTAACAGATATACTCATGTAGTTTCTTACATCATGTACATCTTCCCTATGCGTATTCTTCTTGCATTTGGACTCTCCTGACCAATTTTCACCATGTAAACTAGTCACTCTGGCTTCCTTCCATCCTGTATGTAGCACTTCCTGTTGCTGTATCCAACCAAACCCAAGATGCACTTCTTCCTCCTCTTCCACAGCTCCAGTACTGCCCCTAACAACGCCAAGCTAGTTTATAGCTCCTCCCACCCAGCTAGTTACATGGACACTCCCCTATCACCACCCCTAACAACGCCAAGTTAGTTTATAGCTCCTCCCACCCAGCTACTTACATAGACACTCCCCTATAACCAGCCCTAACAACGCCAAGCTAGTTTATAGCTCCTCCCACCCAGCTACTTACATAGACACTCCCCTATAACCGCCCCTAACAACGCCAAGCTAGTTTATAGCTCCTCCCACCCATCGAGCTACATACACTCCCCTATAACCCCCCTAACAACGCCAAGCTAGTTTATAGCTCCTCCCACCCAGCTAGTTACATAGACACTCCCCTATCACCACCCCTAACAACGCCAAGCTAGTTTATAGCTCCTCCCACCCATCGAGCTACATAGACACTCCCCTATAACCCCCCTAACAACGCCAAGCTAGTTTATAGCTCCTCCCACCCAGCTAGTTACATAGACACTCCCCTATCACCACCCCTAACAACGCCAAGCTAGTTTATAGCTCCTCCCACCCAGCTAGTTACATAGACACTCCCCTTTCACCACCCCTAACAACGCCAAGCTAGTTTATAGCTTCTCCCACCCAGCTAGTTACATAGACACTCCCCTATCACAGCGCCTAACAACACCCAGCTCGTTTATAGCTCCTCCCACCCCGCTAGTTACATAGACACTCCCCTATCACTGCCCCTAACAACACCCAGCTAGTTTATAGCTCCTCCCACCAGCTAGTTACATAGACACTCCCCTATCACTGCCCCTAACAACACCCAGCTAGTTTATAGCTCCTCCCACCAGCTAGTTACATAGACATTCCCCTATCACTGCCCCTAACAACACCCAGCTAGTTTATAGCTCCTCCCACCAGCTAGTTACATAGACACTCCCCTATCACCGCTCCTAACAACACCCAGCTAGTTTATAGCTCCTCCCACCAGCTAGTTACATAGACACTCCACTAACACTTCTGCTAACAACACAGATAAAATGTATCTGTATAGCGCCACCTGCTGTTTGCTCTTTTTCCTTATTTCTTGTCCACCTCACTTAAGGTGGTCACACGTACTCACTTTAAATCTTCAACTGTCACCAGCCATATCTTCTGTTAGGACTGTGGTACTCAGTCCATATGTTATGTTTGCATCTATTGTTATAGTGCATTAGTTTCTGTGACTTTATAAATGTAGCCATGCACATCCGCATATTTTACTATCATATTGTGCAGGATGTTTTGTATCTTTTTTCCGTGATTTTTTTTTAATTTGTCTTGAAGGACTGGCAGCTTTATGTGTGAATGCGCTTCTATCCTGGGAGTAGCATTCATGTGCACTTTTGCCCCACCTATGCCACAGGCGACCTTGATTAGGTGGTACATATAGGCGTGTGTGCTCCTCCTCTCATTGGTTGCTGATGCACACAAAGGTAACTAGGAGCAGCACGCTATATGTGCAGGGTCTGCTCTCCTGAATGTAGATGCCCAACGGCATAGGTGGGTATAGCGTAGGACCTGCCTGACCTGAGATCACCTTGGCGTTGGTAGGTGGGCACAGATGTGTTTTGATCAAAATATATTGGCTAAGAGTGAGGGTTTAGTCCATATGTTATGTTTGCATCTATTGTTATAGTGCATTAGTTTATATGAATTTAGAACGGTGGCAGTTACAGGGAATGACCTACAGCAGAAAGGACACGTCCCCTGAACTTCCAGGCTGAAGATAATCTAGAAAAGCAATGAGTGGGGAGATCTCTGGATCCATGATAGGTACAGGGCTGGTTCTAGCTTTGTTAGAAAGAGATTGTCATGTCCTATATGATGTCTGATTTTTATTATTTACATCAATCATGGTATAACTCCTTTAAGATAAGTGTATTTTTAACTTTCAGTAAAAGTGCCTCCTGTGAACTGTTCCGGGAGCCCTCTCCTGCCTGATCAGAACCTAATCTGGAGCCCTTCAATCTACTGTAGTCTCCTGCCTTGAAGATATACGGCTGGTGTGACAGCGGAGATAGTTCTCCCCCATTCCTTCTCACAGATACAGAATTACCTCCCCTCAATCTGCAGGCGAGAGATATCTCTGGCTGGCGAGCAAAGCTAGATTACAATTACACTCCTTCCCCTCCATACCTTCCTTCGCCTTTATTCCCAGCAAGAGCGCTGTAAAACAGCTCCCACTGCAAGCTGGGAAATTAACCAAGCTTGTTGCCGCTATCTCCCCTTATTAGATTAGTAAGGAAATATAATTATATTACTGTATCGCCCGCTCCTCAGGAGCTGCTACAGTAGCTCATTGTGGAAGCTAATAACAGTGAAGAGATCTAACTATCTCTTATACAATCCAGGCTATTAAATCAGTGTCTTCGCCTCTCACTCCTCTACTCCAAAATGACTCTCACGTCTTAACCCATTCAGTGCCCCATGCGGCTGCAGCCTGGCAGCCTATTGACGCCCTGCTACGGCATTCTCGCCAGTCTACTTTTTTATGAACTGGGATCCATGCCGATTTAGGCCCCATGTACACAACCCTATCCGCATTTTTTTTAGAACGGATTTGGACCCATTCACTTCTATGGAGCCGCAAAACATGCGGAAAGGCACACCGTGTGCTGTCCGCCTCTGTACGTCCGCTCCGGCGGCTGTCCTATTAGCGAAATACTGCGGTACATGCAAATGCGAAAGTGTGGGGCGCACACGGCCTGTGGTCAATAAAGCGTCATCTCTGTAATAGTTCTACAGCTTTCTAATGTGCTTTGTGTTTCAATTCAGTGCCATTTTCAAGATCTGTGTTTGCTGTTAGTGAATGAGAACGCGCAGAGGCAGGAAACCTGTCCACAGCTGGTCTTGCTTTCAGCTAAAAAGTGGATACAGTCTAGACCAGGGATCAGCAACCTCCGACACGCCAGCTGTTCAGCAACTACAACTCCCAGAATACTTCATTCAATTCTGTGGGAGTTAGAAGAATAGCCGAGCATGTTTGCATGATGGGAGTTGTAGTTTCACAGCAGCTGGTGTGCCGAAGGTTGCACAGCAGCAGCAGCAGAGGCACGTTGGAGCTACAGATGCAGCAAAGGGTCACTCGGCCGCGTGCATGAGTCCTTAAAGGGAATGTATCAGCAGAAAATGAGCTCGTTTTTATGTTAAGCATATTATTTTTAGATTTTTTATTTTTAATGTCATCTATATTTAACAAAAAAAAAAAAGATCCTAAAATCCTGCAGTAGTCGGACTACTAAGCCTAATAATAAACTTCTGAACAGTTCATTTCTCAGCAGTCATCACAGGATTACAATGACAGATAGCGCCTAGATATATAGATAATATAGGATCCACCATTCACAGCTTGTTTACTCCCCCTCCCTGCACAATGACCTCTGCAGCGTTAACGTTGCTAAACACCTCATGTCCGCTATGCCTATGGACCAAGCATATCTCTAAATACTGTTAAAGGGGTTTTCAATATCAGATTAGTTGGGGCCGACCCCCCACAAACCGCACCAATAAGCTGTTTTCGGACAATCGCCACCACTGTAAACTATACAGTAGAGGGAAATGGAAGCAGAACTCCTGTGTAGATTCTGGTGCCACATACCGCAGCTCAATCAGCTTCTATTCACTTGAATGGGACCTGAGCTGCAGTAACCCGGCACGGCCACTGCACTGTGGATGGCTCCATCCGTTGTATAGTTTCTGGAGTCGGCGGCTGCCCAAAACAGCTGATTGATGGGGGTACATGGTGTCAGACCCCCACCGATCTGATATTGATAACCTATCCTGTGGACAGACCATCAATATCTAAGCTCCGGAAAACCCCCTTAACAGCAGCTTGGGCAAGATGGCGTCACATGCACAGATAACCGATTATTTAAAAAGGGAGTGTCCTTATCTGGTGGGTTAGAAAAGATAGGCGATGCATTCTCTTTTCCATCTCCGTCGGGCAATCCACTCCACTGACTCTGATTTTCCAGTTGTAGTTTTACCAGTCAGATAGATAGAACCAGCTTGGACACACAGAGTAGGTGGTGGAGACCCCGGGGGGAAGGGAGGGGGCGTGCCCCTCCTGCCTTTCCTATACTCCAACCCTGTGCATAAGCCTCTATTATACACCCAAGTAAAACCAGTGGCTTCGCTATTATGATTATTTGGTAGAAGGAGGACTATGGTGTCCATGAGATACTATAGTAAATGGGGCGAGACAAGCAAAAAGCAAAAGGGGTCAATGAAAGACATGCAGATAACATCGACAGCTTCATCCTTCGCTGTTGTTCTGGTGAAGCCCGAGTTACTACCAAATATCGGATGTATAATTAAATAGTAATGTTATTTTAATGGCGGGAGTAGGAATCATTTGTATTCAACGGAAAGCGACCTCCGCAGTAGATTTACTTGATTAATGATGAGACAGCAGGCCCGGGAGCGAAGAGATTCTCACTAAAGAATTTATCTTAAAGGGGTTGGCCAGGATTAGAAAAATATGGCTGCTTTCTTCCAAAAACAGTGCTGTATCTGTCCATAGGCTGGGCCTAATATTTCAGCCCGGCTCCATTAAACTGCAATACTACACACAGCCTTTACACCGGTGAGGTGCTGTTTTTGGAATAAAGCAGCCATGTTTTCTATTCCCGGACAACCCCTTTTAATGAGGTTTTCCAGGATTGTTATGGTTTTAACAGATGTGCTCATGGAGTTGCTTACATCATGTACATCTCCCCCATGCTTCTTTTTTTTTTGCAGTTTGGACTCTCCTGACCCGTTTTCACCATGTAAATCAATCCTTCAGGTTTGTTTGTAGCACTTCCTGTTCCTGTATCCAACCAAACCCATGATGCACTTCTCCTTCCTCCACCGCAGCTCCAGCACCTCCCCCTATAGCTCCTCCCACCCAGCTAGTTACAATGACACTCCCCTATCACTGCCCCGCCCATGGACATGACATCACAGGAAATAAGAAAGAGCTGCATGGACATAGTCATGTGACCACAGCCCAGAATAGGAGATAGGAGAATAAAAGTAAAAGAAATACACTGCAAAATACAGGGTGATGTGGCAAATCAGAAAACCCCTTTAAGGTTAAAAGGGGTTATGCCGTGATTGATGTAAAAATTTTATATCGGACATCATATAGTACATGACAACCTCTTTCTAACAAAGCTAGAACCAGCCCTGTACCTCACATGGATTCAGAGATCTCCACATTCATTGCTCTGCTAGATTACCTTGAACCTGGCTGCTCAGAGGGGGCGTGTCCTTTGTGCTGCAGCTCTCTCCCTGGAACTGCCCCAGCAGAACATATGGCTGGTGGCAGTTGAAGATTTAAAATGAACACGTTTGACCATCTCAGTGAGACGGACAAAAAAACTAAGAAAAAGAACAAACAGCAGGTGGCGCTATACAGATACATTTTATTGAATGTATTGGCTATAGTAAATTTTTAATTACATGCAATTAGAAAAATACTCAGATCCAGATGCTGGTTTGAAAAATGTACAATGTTTCGTGACAGAAACCCTTTAAGTTAGGAAAGGGAGGGAAGTCTCTCTGCCTTGGCAAGGTTTTTCAAAGTGGGTATCCCATGACAGGCGATAAATATCAGAGCCCACCTCTGGGATCCAAGTGGGGGTCCCAATACCATCTCTGAATGGAGCAGTAGTGTGCATGTCAACTCCACTAAGGTTACTAGAGGGTCGGACCAACAAGTGCTCTATGCTCCATACTGAGAGATAATTGTAGGACCCCATGGTCTCGTGAACATAGGAGGTCCCAGCAGTCAGATCTGGTAGTACTGGTAATCTCTCCTGTGGGTAGGTGATAATTTTGTGGGATAGCCCCTTTAAAAGGGCCAGGTTGAGGTGTAACTTGAAGATCAACTGTAATAGTGTCCCCCCACCTTTCATATTACTAGTATTATCTATGTGGACATGGGGCCTTTAGCATGTTAAGGCACCAGATCCCAGGGTGGATTGCTACCTCTGCACCTCCTCCTGGGGCTAGGGAAGCAAAATTAATTTTGTCCAGGGCGAGGGAAGTCTACCTATGACAATGCACAATCCAACTAACTACATCATCATCACCCATACAAAACTTTTCATCTCAACTGTCTTCTCCATGTTTCAGTTGGCCATTAACCATATTTAGATGAGCACCACTTAGGAGCAGATTTATAATTCAGTCCAATGTAAGCTCCTAGGCTCCCCCTAGTGGTGGCTGCAGGCCACCAGAATTTTATTATGTAACTCTTTAGTTGTATGTGCAGCTCTGTATGACACAGATACCTCTATAATGATACATTAAGAAATGAATCGTTAACAACATATGCATATCAAGAGCCTAATTGGCAAAATGTAGCCAGTCCACCTGTCACAACCAGACAGCTGAGAAGCTCTGACAGAGGTCTTTCAGAACCTCCTCCTTGACTTTGTTGTGGTATTCAGTTTCTCATCTCGTTAGCCTCTCTCAGCTGTCATGTGTTGGACTAATTGCTTCCCTTTAAATTCCTCCCCAGAATGCTTTTCTGGGCGGCTTATATTTCTTCCTGGAGTGTGTGTGCACGCTGGTCTTGTTCTTCTGTCTGCTACAAAAGCTAAGTGTTGAACATTTATCTGTTACTTTCTGTTTGCTGGATCCCAGGTGACCCTGACTCCCTCCGTATCTTGTGTAGGGAGCCGGTGGTCGTGTCCCCTCACTATCGTAGGGTGCTCAGGGGTTATATAGTCAAGGTACGTGGATATGCAAACCTCCACCATTCGGATCTTTGCATAGGCTGAGCAACCAGGGAAAGTGCCAGGTCTTCTGCAGGGGTCCCCCCTTGGTTCCTTAGTTTTTGGATCCAGCAAGTCATTTATGCATGTTGCTTTGCCTTATTTCCTGTACACCGTCCGTGACACCACCATGGGAAAACTAATTATTCACTCCGACTTTGCCTTTTCAGTCAGGATCCAGATCAAGTTTCATGCAATCACCACGAGATCACACTCTGTCAGCTCGCACTGAGATACGGCCTTGGTTGTCACTCTTTACTAAGAAGCCGAGGAACGCCGGGTGAAGAGAGCAACTTGAAGAGAGCAATTGTTGCTTAGACATTTACAAAAGAATCAATGTTCTTAAAATACTAGGAAATAAGAAAGGGAAATTGCAAAATGGAAATGTAAATGAGACTTCTTGAAGAGCCTCAGAAGTTCACATGTTGAAGCTGGAGAACAAATTAAGCGCTTATTGTGTATTAATATGCCTAGTGTGTGCTCCAGGTGCCAATGGAAGACTAGCGGATTAAACCGCACAGTAAAGAGGATGACAATGAAGTGTCGACCTCGACATATATACCGAATTACTGCTGCCTGCATGGGCCCCATAAAGACCCCGGTGCCCAAAGTTTTCTAAATGATAGGGGTTGGTACCTGTCCATATGCACTATTAGGTAGGGTGTCATAGAAGGGTCCCTCATCTAAATGGCTGATATTTAACACTGCATTTCCCCTGCAGTGCCATAGGAGGGATGTCAGGGTGGCTGCAGCTTCCCTGGCATCACCTGAAAGGGGTTGTGTTCTCTGATAAAACCCCTTTAACAAGATCATTATGGAAAGCAGACAATAGACAGAACCTAGACAGAACAGTATCTAGAGGACAGGGGGTCCATACTGGAAACAACTGGACCATTTTTTTAACACATGCAGTTTTTGTTTTGTTTTTTGCCATTTTGTGAATGATTCTCTGGTCTACTCTTTCCTTTCTTCTCTGCATGGGATGTGAGGCCTGTGAAAAGGGTAAGCCTTAAAGCAAGAATGGAAAGGAAACTGCAGAAACAGCGACACTTTTGGCTGTAGGCTATGTCAGGTACTGCAGCTCAGCTGCATTCAACTAAATGAAGCTTATCTGGGAGGAAAAAGAACCTTCCTTCTGCTCCTGCTGCGAGCCCAGGAAAGGGGAGAGGATAGGAGTTGTGGTAGTAGCAATAATAGAGGTTGTATTTACTCAGAAAATCGTTACATTTACAAAAAAGACCCTTAAAACGTCAATTTTATTAGGATTCAATTAAAATCCCCTTGTAAACCCACAGAAAATAGATAACTGTTAGGGGCAAAAAAATGGCCCAACAAATTTAGTAGATATAGTGGCCAAATGATGACAAGTATAATAGCAAAAATTCATAAAAGGAAAAGGGACAGGGTTATTGGACAGTGTGAATAGGAAACAAAGAGCGGGGAGCACTTTCCCTGTAGAGGCCCTAGGTGAACCTCAGCCCAGGGACAACCCCTAATGGTGGGGTCTCCCCGTCCTCGTGCCTGTCCTACAAGACCCTGAAATACCCTAAATGGTTTGGATTATTAATAACAACCGCCCGACGCGTTTCCACCGGGTTGGGTTCCTCAGGGGGTCGGTAAAAGTGTAAAATAGTCCCATTTAAATTGATAATATATTTGATATGGTAAGATGAACAAGAAATTCCACAGGTTAGGAAGACTTAGTAATGGGTACCAGATACATCACATGTTCCTGACGGGCTTTTGGGAGAGGATACAACCTACAAATGAAAAGACAAATATATGCGCCCATGAGGGAAAACCAGGTAACAACAGAATCGCAATATACACCATAGAAGGTCTAACTCACATGTGAAGTGCCCCATCAGTCGCCAGACTGCCTCAGGTAGGGTGCTCGATGAAGCAGTGAGGCATATTATTCAGGGGGGATTTTAATAGGATGCCAGAACACGCCTCACACATACCGGAAGGAACACTTCCGGTCGGTGAAACGCACGCCGCGCCTTTACTTCCGGTGTCGTGGAACGCAGGGGGGTAGGGACGGCATGGACCAAGTGATCCCTGAGTCTCCTACCCCTACAGTATGTTACACTGGGGTAAGGTGAGATGTTCTGTGCCACATCAGTATCCATCCGTAGGATGGGTCAATATTTATTCAGGATGGCTTTGACCTCCGCATTCGCCACGTCAAAAGTGGAGATGAGACGGGTTAGTGTCTGTTCTCCCTTCAATGGTCTTTTTTGGGTAAGTAGAATTTCCCTTTCCGAGGCTAGTGCATGTTGGAAAGCTTGTCTAAGGGTAGCCTTAGGATATCCCCTGTCAATCAATCTATTATATAATTTTCTCGATTCCAGATGGAATTCATTAGTACTAGAACAGTTTCTGTGCACCCGCAGGTACTGTCCTCTTGGGATACCCCTTTTCTGAGAAACAGGATGATGACTATCCCAATGCAAAATTGCATTGATCGCCGTTGGTTTCCTGAACATAGTGGTGGTGAGTCTTTCCCCTTGTTTATAGACCTTAACGTCAAAAAAGTGATACATTCCATCTGTATCTCATGTGTGAATTGAAGGCCTACCCCATTAATATTTAAAATTATATTATTCTCCCACCAGCCCAGGAAGAGGTTGGTATACGTGGGGGCACAGGGGCACCCCATTGCCGTCCCCCTGAGCTGGTGGTAGAACCGCATATTGAAGAGGAAAAAATTATGTTTTAGAAAAAATTCGAGAAGTGTCATGACAAGATGGCTGTAGGCATTGTAGTATGTCCCTCTTGTGCGTAAGTAATACGCTACCGCCATAAGTCCCTTTTCATGGGAAATGCTGCTATACAGGGATTCGACATCGATACTGGTGAGTAGGTAGGAGGGATTAATGACCAGCATCTCTACTTTGTTCAAGAAGTCTATTGTATCCCTCGTGTATGACGCAAGGGAGAGGACAAACTGTCTCACAACCTGCTCTAAATAGAGCCCACAGTTCTGTGTCAGGGAGTTGACGCCTGATACTATTGGGCGACCCTTTATGGACTTTGGGAAGTCCATAGAATGTGGCGATTTGAGGTGTGTTAGGTAGCATGAAATTGTATTCTGCTTCACTTATGACCTTTTTCTCCAGTACAGATTTCAAAATGACATGGAGTTCCACCAAAAATATATTGGTGGGGTCACCTGATAACCCTCTTTATTCTTAAGACGGTCCAAACACATTTTACGATAATTATCATGATCCATGATGACAAGGTTCCCGCCCTTATCCGACGGTTTAATAATGATGGATCTATCTCTCTCTAGTGTTCCCAAAGCCTCTAGTTCGATTGCGGACAAGTTTCTACACTGTGTGGTTGTGACGTTCAATTAGAAGGTCAGAAGTTACCAGTTGTTGGTTTTGCACTCTTACCATATATGCAATGACTTAGGGCGGGGACTATCGGGAGATCAACATACAACCGCTCACACATGCCCCTTTCTCCCCTTTTGGGTACACGCTGGAACACATGCGTTTCACCAAACTGGAAGTGATAAATGCTTTCCACAACACCGGAAGTAAAGGCGCAGAGTGCGTTCCACTGACCGGAAGTGTTCCTTCCGGTATGTGTGAGGCGCGCTTCTGGCATCCTATTAAAATCCCCCCTGAATAATAGGCCTCACTGCTTCATCGACCACCCTACCTGAGGCAGTCTGGCAACTGATGGGGCACTTCACATGTGAGTTATACCTTCTATGGTGCATATTGCAATTCTGTTACCTGTTTTTTCCTCATGGGCGCATATATTTGTCTTTTCATTTGTAGGTTGTATCCTCTCCCAAAAGCCCGTCAGGAACATGTGATGTATCTGGTACCCATTACTAAGTCTGCCTAACCTGTGGAATTTCTTGTTCATCTTACCATATCAAATATGAGACTTGTTTGAGATAGGGATTGGGGTGTCAAGATTGGTGCTAGTTCCACAGGTGGATCCACCAGGCCCTGTAGATATGCCAGAATTGTCTGAGATGGGAAAACTTCTATAAGGCTCAGTTGGTGAAGTATGAAAAATCAATGGCTGTACTTTTTGCATCATTGAGACAACACTGAGCTGAAACTGCTGTACAACAAATGTTGCATAGGATAAAATAGTGAAACTGCCGTGAAAGAAGATTACTCTTTAATAATAAATTCCCAGTACATTGATTAAAGTGTGCAGTATTGCATCAGTGAATCCTATGTTGTGATGGGAACATGCCTGAGGGAAGACTTGTTACCATTACATTCCAAATAGGACCCTTATTTTTATGTAATTCAATAATCTAACATATCTCCAGTAACGGTCGATAGGTCCCATCCATCCATCTATCCACAGGATACAAATCTACCATTAGTCAGGTCCTTATTTACTGCTATTATAACAGTTCTGTATTATAGCCAAACACTACAGGAGGACACATTGATGATGTCCGTTAAAAGGTCAAGATAACTGGATCTATAACCATGGGCCTCCTATCACTGGAAATCTCAACCTCTCTTTTTGAGATCTTAATCCCCATAAAGAAACTGAATAGACCCAATCTGGACCCCTAAACAGTATGGGTTCCAAATTTCCAGGGTATCCATGTTCCTGTTGCCAGTTCCCTGGTTGTCCTTCCTTGGACCACTTCTGGAAGATACTAACTACTGCATACAACCCATAAGATCTGCTGTTGTGGAGATGCTCTAACCCATTTGTCTAGCCACCAAAATTTGGCAAAGTCACTCAGATTCTTACACTTGCTCAAAATGGCTGGTCTTGTGGAGATTCCTGGTATGCAGTTGCTAACACCTACAAAAAATGGTCCAAGGAAGGACGACCCTTTCTAGACCCCTAAACAGCATGGCTTCCAAGAATCCAGGGTCCCCATGTTTCTGTTACCGGTTCACTGGTTGTCCTTCATCGGACCATTTCTGGTTAGTACTAAATACTGCATACAAAGCATAGGATCTGCTGTTTTGGAGATGCTCTGACTCATTTGTCTAGCTACCACAATTTGGCAAAATCACTGATTCTTACACTTGCCCAAAACCTATGGTCTGGTGGGATGTTCCTGATATACAGTGGCTAGCACCTACAATAAATTGGTACAATGAAGGACAAACCTTTCTAGACCCCTAAAGAACATGGGCTCCAAGCCTCCAGAGTGCCCATTTTTCTGTTACCGATTCAGCAGTTGTCAATACTTGGACCACTTTTAGTAGGTACTAACTACTGCATATAGTCCAAAAGACCTGCTGTTTTGGAGATGTTCTGATCCATTAGTCTAGCCATCACAATTTGGTCAAGTTGCTTAGATTATTACACTTGCCCAAAAGGGCCGTTCATGTGGGGAATTCCTAGTATGCAATGGGCACCCAAAGCTCATTGACCTACATTGAAAGACAAGGTAACCCCCTCTGGTACAATGCCACATTGGAGCTAGTGTACAAAAAAACGTGCCCAGACAAATGACTCAGATGGAATATTCAGAATAATGTACAAACCCTTAAAGGTGAGATCACCTCCTAAAAAAATATTATTTTTGACCCAATATCCTTTACATTAATACAACCCAGAGTGATATCCTCTGGATTTGATGGGCCGTGCAGACATCGTCACCATTGGTTAGTGACAGAACATAAATTCTATACAATACACATTTATTTTAACGCTCACACACCTCTGGATAGTTAACTTTAAAAGAAGAGCTGAGCTAATCCTGTCACAAAGACTTAAGAATGAAAATCCTACAAAACCACATTCTGACATTCACACTAATGAAATGTGCTTGACGCTCGTAAAATTCCAAGCTCTCCGGCAGCGTTTTCTAGATGGAACGGACGTTGGCTCCTTCACTTACAAGATATGGTTTATTGAACTTCACTGTATATAAAATCATTAAACAGTGAACAAGCCATTGTGGATATTTCAGAGCTTATTGGACTAAAGAGCTGCTAAACTGGAGGATATCTGGTGCCGCTCTACAAATTACATGTCCTCCTAGAAAGAAGCTCCCGAAAATAAAAGGACTTGCCTTGTCTTTCCTGACAGTTGACTTGTATCCCCCATTAAAACTTTGTGGCCATCAATCAGCTTTCCTAGACTTCTGAATGGCAAATCAGGAAAGAGTGACGAATGCAATGGGAACAGTTGCCACCTAGCTCTTATTACCAACAGAAGGCCACTGCTGGTATTTACCGTATGTTTCGCACTATAAGACGCACCTGGGTTTTTGAGGAGGAAAATAAGAAAAAGAATATTTTGAACCAAAAGGTGTGCTTTTGGTGGGTTTTGAACTACCGTAATGGTGGTCTGTGGATGACACTATTATGAAGGGTTCTGTGGATGGCACTGTTATGGGGGCATCTGTGGATGGCACTGTTATGGGGGCATATGTGGATGGCACTGTTATAGGGGATCACTGTGGGGGCATCTGTGGATGGCACTGTTATGGGGGCATCTGTGGATGGCACTGTTATGGGGGCATCTGTGGATGGCACTGTTATGGGGGCATATGTGGATGGCACTGTTATGGGGGCATATGTGGATGGCACTGTTATGGGGGCATCTGTGGATGGCACTGTTATGGGGGCATATGTGGATGGCACTGTTATAGGGGATAACTGTGGGGGCATCTGTGGATGGCACTGTTATGGGGGCATCTGTGGATGGCACTGTTATGGGGGCATCTGTGGATGGCACTGTTATGGGGGCATATGTGGATGGCACTGTTATGGGGGCATATGTGGATGGCACTGTTATGGGGGCATCTGTGGATGGCACTGTTATGGGGGCATATGTGGATTACACTGTTATGGGGGATCATTGTGTGGGTATCTGTGGATGGCACTGGTATGGGGGCATCTGTGGATGACACATATATAGCATCTTATGTGTCATCCACAGATCCCCATAATAGTGTCCCTGTGTAGTGAATGGGGGCCGGCATCTGTTTCTGTAATGGCAGCGGGGCCCGGTGCAGTCACTGTATTCTACTACACCGGGCCCCGCTCTCTGTGGTATATGGTAATCATATCTAACTTGTGGCTATTGTTTAAAGTATTCCAATCTTCTTAAATCTAGCGCTGTACTACTTACTACTAACTTCTTGGCAGTCAGGAGGCCGGGCGGACGGGCGCTCGTAGCGTAGCTCACTACGCTCACTGTGCCTGTGCAGCCTGCTTCATTCATCCACCCGGCCTCCTGACTGCCAAGAAGTTAGTAGTAAGTAGTACAGCACTAGATTTAAGATGATTGGAATACTTTAAACAATAGCCACAAGTTAGATATGATTACCGTATACTACAGAGCACGGGGCCCGGTGTAGTAGAATACAGTGACTGCACCGGGCCCCGCTGCCATTACAGAAACAGATGCTGGCCCGCAGCCCCTCCTGCCTCTCATCATATTCCCCCAGATGGTCGCAGCATTCGCCCCATAAGACGCACTGCTATTTCTCCCCGCTTTGCTTCTTATAGGGCGAAAAATACGGTACTTTTTCCTGGCACATAATAGGCTGGTAATTTTCTGTAGCCATGAAGGTATGAGAGACCTCCTTGCTACTAAGGGCTATATCTAAGGATAGGAGCCAGGTCTTGTTTTAATACCTTTAGCTCTCACTCTAGAACCAATTTCTAAGAATAATATCTCAGGCTGTATGGCGGCTAGCACTGTGATCCTGGTCTTGTTCTAAAAAATCTAGATTCCTAGCTTTAAAAGACATCTGTCAGCAGATTTGTACCTATGACACTGGCTGACCTGTTCCATGTGCGCTTGGCAGCTGAAGGCATCTGTGTTGGTCCCATGTTCATATGTGCCCACAATGCTGAGAAAAGTGATGTTTTAATATATGCAAATGGTCTTCATGCTCCTGCCTGATGGTGTTAACTGTGCCCTTGATGTTAAAGCGAACCTTTCACCTCATTTTGACTTTATAAACTAGCAACAGTACCTTATAGATTATCTTGAGTGTGTTGTTATCCATGTTAGTGCCGCTTTCCTGCGCTGTTTATTCATAAAAATATCGTCTTATAAAGTTCAAATTTCGTGCTCCAACAGTCAAGCAACAAGTCAAGGGGGTAGCCCTTCCCTCTCCTCTGGCCGTACCTCCCCTGCCCTAACACTGCCTCTATGCGCTGTAATTGACAGCCGGCACAGCGCTTGCGAATCCTGAGCATGCGCCGTCCTCCTCCTCCGCTTGATCCAGTCTTTCTTTCGGACACAAGCGCGATCCTGTAACAGAATCGCGCATGCGCCGTCCGCAATCCCTGCCTGTCTGCTCTCCTGTCTGCGCAGACAGGAGAGCAGACAGGCAGGGATTGCGGACGGCGCATGCGCGATTCTGTTACAGGATCGCGCTTGTGTCCGAAAGAAAGACTGGATCAAGCGGAGGAGGAGGACGGCGCATGCTCAGGATTCACAAGCGCTGTGCCGGCTGTCAATTACAGCGCATAGAGGCGGTGTTAGGGCAGGGGAGGTACGGCCAGAGGAGAGGGAAGGGCTACCCCCTTGACTTGTTGCTTGACTGTTGGAGCACGAAATTTGAACTTTATAAGACGATATTTTTATGAATAAACAGCGCAGGAAAGCGGCACTAACATGGATAACAACACACTCAAGATAATCTATAAGGTACTGTTGCTAGTTTATAAAGTCAAAATGAGGTGAAAGGTTCACTTTAAGTGTTTTGGCAGAGTGCAAGCAGGGGTGTGAATGAAGTGGCCGGCAGATGATGGAGTCAGTAACTAGGCCAGTTGATATCAATAAACAAGTCTCTCTTTACTAAAGTGCAGAATAGGTGTAGTAGTATATCCGACAGTAATACAGCACAGTTTCAAGTAGATCACAGTGCAATTCTTCCCAATAGCAATGTATGGATAACAGCAATGATGGGGGTTGTAGTGCTCCTTCTCTCTCTGTCTTTCTAAAGTGTCTAAGCAGAACCTTAGGCATGCAATGAGGATCCTTGTAAACGTCTCTGTAATTCCTGGGTAAAGATTTAAGACACAGCTGGTCAAGCCATCTTGAAGTGCGGAAGGTGCGCTAGCAATATTCCCTCTCACAGCAGCAAAGTCTCTCTCTCTCTCTCTGCCATAAACTTGCACATTACCTTGCTGACTGACTCCAATGCATGGCCTTGCAGATTCTGACCTTCTATCTTCTCTCTACTTTGAAAAGTTGCTATCTTGGCTGTAGATTGTCTAACAGATGAAGGTTCTCTCAGCTCAGGCCTAGCCCTGAGGAACTATCACAAGTAGGTCATCTCTCTTCTTCAGCTAGACTTTCATTACTCTGGCTGAACCAGGGGGCGGACCCAGGTCTATCTCCTGAAAACCTATGGGGATTAGCCAAAGTGTTAATCATAAACTGTCCATACAGTGCTATTATCTATACAAATACAGTAAATCATAAACATTTCACTTAGCCACAGTTAGCAGTTTACCCTTTGCAGTGACCCTATTCTGGGGTACTACACAGATAGTTATGGCGATGCAGGACGCTCAAAGAAAACATGCCTGCACCAAGCTAGTGGGACGATCGTTCGTCAGGCCAGGAGGTTAAAGTGGTGCAAGATAACCGCGCATATGAGTAACAGGAGAGTGAGCACACCTTTAATAAGGAGGTAGCTCGCTCTCTTCGGGAGGTCAAGAGACTTCAGAAGAGTGGTGTACTCCCAAGGAAAGTATGGCGTGCATGATGGGCTGCTCCATCCGTCCACAGGCTATCAGGCACCTTCTTGTTTAGTCTGTGAAGGATGTCAGCGATCACTGTCATCTAGTGAAGCCTAGATAATCAGATTCTCCTAATTGCTGCTTCCTTTGTTGTCATAGCAACCCACTACAGCTTTAACGATGTTAGTTACATAACAGTACTTATATTGTGTTCCCATTAAATCACTCAAGAGCTGCACAGCTTTTATGTCATTTATTGAAATTATTAATTCTCAGTATACTGTGTGTTTTTAAATGAATTTTAAGTTGGCCCCACCCCCCAGTGGGCGGTTTTGGTGCCAATCACCAAAATGTGTCTATAAGACTGTTTGTTATTATCCAGTGTTATTTTCACAATGTGTCCCAATAGACTATGGACACCTTTGGGGGCAATTTTTTTTTATTATTGCATTGTACTAATATTGAGCTAAAAATCTTTTTTTCAATTGGTCTTTATTGAAATTTTTGAACCCCTGTCTCTGTGCAGCCTTGAAATTCTCTAGTAGCAGGCTCTGAATTTTCACTCTGTTCCGTCAGGCAGCTCAGCTGACGGCTCCTTATCTCTGATCTCTCACCATCTCCTAAACACTTATTAAAGGTCAATTGTTATGTTACTGATAAGAATGTGGCTTAAATAAGTGTTTATGACCTTTTAGTAATTTAGAGATAAGGCTTATTAGATGACCGGCACAAAGTGAAAGTGTACGTACCATTCACACAATTAGAAAAACAGTTAACCCTTTGTGACAGAATGGCTCAATATTTCTAATAGAGACCAATTGAAAAAATGATTTATAGCCCAAAATGAGTAAAATGCAATCATTACAAAAAAAAATTGCCAGTCGCCAAGACGCGTTGTATTTGGATTTTTAACTGTATTCTGTTTCACTTGGAATAAAGAAATATTTGCTTTGGAAAGCGCTGGCAAGTGGATCTTTTTCCACATCTTGCGGTCCGTGGTGTGTAAGAGCGTGTTAAAAGGGGTTATCCAGAGGTTAATATTGATGACCTATCCTCAGGATGGGTCATCGATATCTGATTGGCAGGGGTCCAACACCCGGGACCCCTGCTGACCAGCTGTTTGAAAAGGAGGCATAGCTCCATGCAATTGCCGCTTCCTCTTCATTACACTGCACTTCGTCTCAGAAATGCAGTGTAATACAAGTGAATGGAGCGAGTGCTTGTAATTACACTACACCACAGGAGACGAGACGTAGTGTCATGACGAGGAAACGGTGCTCGCATGGAGCGCCACCTCCTCGTCTCACAGCTGATCGGTGGGGAGGGCGGGTGTCAGTCCCCCGCCAGTCTGATATTGATGACCTATCCTGTCCATCATGGGGGCCCAATTTAGATTCTTGTTATGGGGCCCAGTGATTTCTATGTACGCCACTGCTCCTTTTATCACATATTAACGGCCTGGACATGTTGGGAGTTCCTTCCTCTTATACCTCCTACTTTAATGTTCTCAAATATCACATAATAGCCTGGACATGATGGAAGTTGTAGTCCTCTCCTCATACTTCTTCCTTGTAATGTCCTACAATATCTCATAATATCAGCCTGGACATGCTGGGAGTTGTAATTCTCTCCTCTTATACCTCCTCCCCGTAATTTCCTCAGATATCATATAATAATGGCCTGGACATGATGGGAGTTATAGTTCTCTCCTCTTATACCTCCTCCCTGTAATGTCCGATAGCATGTTCTTGAAGGCAGTGAGGAAAGGCGCTATATATCGCAAGCAGATGCAATGTTTGGTGAGTAAAGCAATGATTTATGTTGTAGATTTGCAATGGGCGCCCCCCTCCTAGGGTTCTCCTATAACGCGAACTAGGTGTAGGAATGCTGAGTGGTATAGTGCGTCCTATCTGTTTCTTTATGTGTCACGGTGCTCCTACCTGGATACGGCTGAACCCCAGGCTTTGGCTCTGAAGCAATAAATAGGGGGAATAACTGAGGGATTTTAAGAAATAACTTCAGTCCATACTTTGAGATGAAGTTCAATGGCAGCTTTACTTGAATAAACATTTCTCCAAACAGTTTACAGGCTTTGTCTTGGTTCCAGCAGGCTTTAGCATTAAACTGGCAGTTAAACTCAACTCTGCTGTATCTTTTTCTCTCTGGATCTGCTGCAATGACAGGCTGACTGTATGACTTTGCTTCTTCTTGTATGCTGCACTTCTCTTTGTATGGTCTGTCTCTAGATTAGGCCAGGGAACTTTCCTCCTGGCTCCTGAGGCTCTAAGCTTTGGCCTCCATGGCCAGCAGAGCTGAGGGTTCTCTGGCTGACTTGGGCACGTCCGGCAGAAATGTGCCCCTGGACACCTGTCCGCTAGCAGGGGATAAGCTAGACTAGACTAGAAACTGGTCCCCACCCTTTCTGCAGGAAGTGGGACTAGACCACTTCTCCACAGAGGGGGGTTACAATAGAATGAAAGGTTCAATTTTATCTACATACAGCTCTGCCATTTTCGCTGCCACCTGCTGGTGAACCAGGCGCATTACATGACATAAACAGTTGCATAACAATAATAGGAATGCAGTGTGGAGGACATGAAATAAAATGCACAAGATGACATGAGGCTAGACCAATAAAGACAGTAGCAAGGTGAAGAAGTGGTAACACCACTCTGGGTGTTACAGATTTATAGTGTAATGTGGCTGATACTGTTATAAAGATAATGGTTTCCATACTGTGTGTTGTAGTATCGTGTCCCACTTTCCTCCTTTTTGGGGTTATGAAAGTGGCCCCCGTAGTGCCTGTACACACACAGTAATAATGACTACTGTGTGTGTGCCAATTGTCCCAGACCATAATGGATGTCTGTCATTCATTACACCCCAGGCCTCATTCCCTGGCTGTGCTTTCTCCAGCAGGCGCAAACCAATGATATTGACTGCTGGACTGGGTAGAAGGGCGCACAGGGCGAGGATCATCCTCCGGCCTGTCCTCATCTTCTCATCCTAGGAGGTGCAATTACATCACGCATGGCATCTGATGGGGAGAGTGGGATGTGCTCCGTTCATCGGGAGAACGGGACTAGGTGACTATTACAGATTTCTATTTTATTTACATCACTGAGGCCTTCACTGATATTAGGATGGGTGGGTGGCTGAGTGGGTGAGTGAGTGAGTGAGTTGAGTGAGTAAGTGAGTTTGGGTGAGTGGGTGGGGAGTTTGTCAAGTGTGGGCAGTCTTGATTAGTCGTGGGAGCAGGTGGTTGTGGGGAATTTGGCTGGGGATGGGGGGGGGGGGGGCGGCAAAAATATGCTGTGGGGCCTAGCCTATTCTAGTTATGCTCCTGCCTGTTTTCATCCCCAAAATTACTGTTGTAAAATGAAAGCAGAATGCTATTGGAAGAAAAAATATAATGATTCTTTTTTACAACAAAAGCCTTCAATTTTTACATTACGTTATAAAGTTAGAGCATATCTGGTCCTTAGCAACATGTAGAGCCCTCAGGAAACCATGACAAGCCTCTGTCTCTAGCGCCATCACATCATTATTTCATAATCACACAGGACATATGGGTAAATTGCAGAATAGTTTCTTTCTATCAGGTGTTAGTCATTGACGTCAAGACAGTGGATTTAATGAGGACCAGGTGGATGATGGGATTCTTTCTCCATCAATAAACTATTTAGATATCAATTTGTGTTTGTCACTGGATAATAAGAGTCAGATTGCTTCATTTAGGGAACTGCTGAAAATACGGCTCCTAGCAGAGGCTCAAAAAATCAGATTATGTTTGAAGAGCCACAGGTAAAAGCAGGAGCCCTCGCCTTGGCTGAAATGACAGTCACTGAAGAAGAGACGGGACTGTGGGTAGGGGGCAGCCGAGGAGACTGAGGAAAGAATGGCGCAAAAGTCGAAGAGGCACTGTTCACATGGTTTCTTTTGATGGATTCCACACCAACAAGCTACCGGCGGCCAAGTGGAAACAGTCTCCCATTGTTTTCAATGACAGGCTACCTAGGGGGGATTTGGGAGTGTTAAGTAAGTCTGTGCGGTCCAGGTAGTAGGGTCTTGTGACGGCATTTCCCTAACCTATTATAGCTCAATTGAACATAACTCACTGTATAATAGTGTTGCTATAATGTTGCTATAATATGTATAGTGTTGCTATAATATGATGCATTTAATTTGTACATTCGGGGCTTGTGAGCCCAGTCCATGGGAACTCCCCAAACCTGACGAAGAACACCTATTTATGAGCAGGGTTGACATTATCCAAGCGCATTTTCGGCCTGGGACTGCCTGAATTAGCTGACACTGTCAATGCAAATTAGAGACGGGCAAGAAAATTTGGGACAGTAGGCAATTAGGCTGCCCCATAGTCACCACATCATGTAAGTACAGGAGAGTAGACCCACAGCAGGGCTGGAAATCACAGCATCATAGTTTATTATGGTGCAGTGAATTTGGATCAGGTGAGCCACTGTCGGTCCGGGAAATCAGTCCATCATATGGACCGTATTTCCTGGACCACACCTGACCTCTTCGAAACTGGCCTTAGGTAGACTAGGCAGCCATGGGGGCAAGTGAATAGTTCAATGTATGGAAGTGAGAGATGTGGAGCAGGTGCTGAAGTTGGTGGACCCTGCTGCAGATACATGATGTGGGGCCTACCATGCCTTGGGAACTGTATACATGTGGAGGGAACATGTGGGTGACATAAGCAATGGTAGAGAATATAGAGGGGGAATCAAACTAATGAATGAAAAGCCAACAAATAGCATGTGGGTCTGAGGAGCTTCTGTTATCATCCCTTAGGCCTCTTTCACAAATCAGTGTTTGGTCATTGATATCCATCAGTGATTGTAAGGCAAAACCAGGAACCAGGAGTGGAGCCTACACAGAGATAAGGAAAGTTTTATATCGGTTCTGTGTTTTTGGCTTTGGCTTACAATCACTGATGGAAATCACTGACCAAACAGTGATCAAAACAATGACGTGTGAACTAGAAACTGTTCACGGGATGTCCCACTGCCAGGACCCTCAGTGATCAGCTGCAATCTGTGAGGAACCCGGTAAAAAGATTTCAATTCCTCAACGATGCCACCACAGGAGAAATCAGGTATTACATGATGCCCAATGAAATCAATCATTCTGGGTCCTCCAGAGAGAGAGAGAGAGAGAAAGAGACGTTCTTTGTAGCAGGTAATTGATAAAGGTCTAAAATTAGGGCTCCTCGTCCATCTATTCTTCTTTAGGAAAAATACTGTATGCAACCTGAATGATAAATGTATACAACAGGAAATATCCAGGCCTGGGTCTACCAGATGATCACCCCTGGCAGAAAAGGCTCTGCTGTTCAGGGATGAATGAAGCATCGGTAACTCATAACGTTCAATTACAGGTCGTAATTAAATACTAGATGACCATTCATGCCTGATAGGCCATGTGCATTCATTACCCAAATACCATATTTTACAACCCATTAAATAATGTGTGTAATTAGCAAGGATCTACTTTCCTCTGACCGTGATCTTAATACCAGAATAAAAATGTCCCCACCGAGGACATGCCTGGGTAGTTTTATTTAATGATGAGCATGAGAGCAGCATATATGAGGGTTTTCTATTATGTATCTATAAGGGGTGCACAGATTGTAGCTGCACCTGGATCCCTATACGGCATGCAACTAGAAGAAGGGTTGCGGTGCACTAGTGACAGCACCTCAAATCTCAGCTTCCATGGACCCTTGTGGATGTAATACGGGGGAAAAATCATATTGGCAGAGGCGTGGCTATAGTTGAAGCAGGGGAAGCGGCTGCTTTGGGGCTTAATACCAGAAGGGGTCCACCCATGAGGAGGACTAAAATATTTTTTTGTGTGGGCCCCCTCAACAGTATTATACAATGACATTATATACAGTGACACTGTAGGAAACGGAGAGAGCGGCTGCCGCGCCTTGTCTGAGAGTGCGATCTTAACTAGCCACAGGAGTGGGGGTTGCATGGGAGGAGAGAGTTGTGAAGAAGTTGCTGGGGTTGGAGGGGCCCCATTCAAAAATTTGCTGTGGGGCCCTGTCATTTCTAGTTATGCCATTGCATATTGGGTATTTTTTTTTGAATTCTGAGTGATGATATTAGGACTCCCTTCGACATGTCCCTCTATGGGGGTATTTGGACATTATAGTTGGGGACGGTCCATTAGCTAGACAGGAGAGTTCCTGGACTTGGCATGGTCATGTTATTATATATTTTTCCACTTGCTACTATTTTAGTGTTGGCACCTTCTGCAACAATATCAGTTTATTGCTGTTGGAAGTCTTTAAGCGGGGTCTGCCTTTAGAAACCCCAAGAAACCAGATGCTGTCACCAGTAGTAAGCATGTGTTGCAAAAACAGGGGACATTTCGAACTGTAGCTCAGTGAAGGTTGGGGACCCTTGCTATGATGTCTATATTTACAAACAGTGCATTTGGACAGGGGTTGCCTTCAAGCATACCAACACTTTCAGATGGCTTTTCAGAATAAGCCGCCATGTGTGTATATGAGCACAAGTGCTAATGCTGCCCATTATATGAATTGTACCTGTTAGCAACTGTCTCCTCTGCAGGATCCATCTATCATTCCCAGTTGTTCCGGAGCTATTATGTGGTGACTAGCTGCTATCATGTCTCCCCATAGACTACACGAGATTCTGCTCCCTAGCTCCCTCTCCCTCACTCAGAATCACCATAAGGGACACTGTAGAGAAGTACTGAGCAGTACTGATGTGAACAAAGCAAGTGTGGTGAGAAATAAAACTTACTATTAGCAGCTCTCTCAATCTCTCACTGCAGCTCACTCCTCCTCCCTCCCCTCTCCGTAGAATTCTAAAGACAGCTGTAATACGATCCCTCAGTGAGCTGACAATCTATCCTGGTGTCATTAGTCTAGTTTAGAGAAGGAGCAGGAACAGAGCTGAGAAGTAGAGAAAGAGGCATTTTTCTCTGATAAGATATATTGTCAAGTTTCTTAAATTCCTGTACAATTGATTTATGCAAAGCGGAGTGAAAAATGAGTGACCATTTAATGAGAAGTGTGCTTTAAATTGCATTTCAGCATTACATTACTATTATTTGATATTGCGTTGTATTAAATGTACAGAATTATGAACATTTCCATTAGTAACACTTCAATGAAGTCATTGTGGGTTGCCTGAGTTACTATATGACAATGATTTATCATTTATAAAGTACAAGAACTTAATGCACTTTTATTATTAAAGCTTCAGCACTAGGAAGAAAAAAGGATTTGTCACCTTCCTATGTGTCACGTTGTACCGAAAGATTTATGTTGTTAACATGACAGGAGAAGAAATGGCCTGTGAACCTGGAAATCTCAGTTTCCCAGAGCACGGAATGAGCGTTGCTGCTGATTTTTCTGGTCTACACACACACACAGCAGGGGAGGATTACTTAAAAAAAAAAGGCCACAAAATCGAAAAAAAGCAATGTTTTGAGGTGTAGTAACAATGCGGTAAAGCGGATCTGATTGTCACAGCTTTATGAAAGTGCAGATAAGATGCAGGCCGCAGCACGGTCCCCGGTATCATACAAGGATCAGGCTTTACTTGCCATGGAAGTCAATGAAGAGACAGATAAGAAGTATCTTACCATTACTATGATGATCTAGATCAATGTAAACAAGTGTAGTGACTGCAACAACAATGAAATCAATGACTGCAGCGATTCAAGACTGAAAGTGCACCCGCCTATAGACATCATGAAGGCGAATGGTGCAATATCTCAAATTGGTAAAATAAAATTAACATGAAAAATGGGTCCATCATTGAAAAATTTAACTGAGGGGCTGGTTAAAGGCATCTGCCACTGTGACATCTGCTGTCATGGGGTTTGCACAATCCACCGTACAAGTAAAGCACTGCAAAGGAGTGGGCTCAGGTGCTGAGCCTGCACCATTTTCAGAAGCTGCTGCAACTGGATATACAGTGAACTTGTAAGGAGACCGCAACACTCACTTGTCTTTTATGATCCAAACTTTATTCACCAGCTTAGTGTGATGTTTCGACCGCCATGGTCTTTTTCGCTTGAAAAAGACCATGATGGTCGAAACGTCGCACTAAGCTGGTGAATAAAGTTTGGATCGTAGAAGACAAGTGAGTGCTGCGGTCTCCTTACAAGTTCTATGTATTGCTGGGGGAGCTTTAGACTGGCACCCAACACTGCTGGCACCACCACTAAAAAGTTGTATTTCCCTTATTTTTCTATTATTGTGCTGCTACAAAAATATTTTTTATTTTCTATGTATATACAATGACCCGCAGGGGAAGCAAGGATGGGAGGAGTGGTAGTGGCCGATGAAGGTTGTAATAGCCTGCTCAGGTGAGCTCTACAGTCTCTTTCTAGGTCTACAATATGAGAAATCAGTATACAAATGATGAACGGCCCAGTGGGGATGGCAGCGGCGGACATTTAACAGGTAAGCTTTTTTTTTACACAACCCCTTGCTCCTCTGTCAGGTTTTAAAAAAATCTTGGAATACACCTTGAAAAGGAGAAGTTTGCATGGGTAAAACTCAGGGTGTAAATGGACTGTCACTAGAAGTTTTACTTCCAAACCCACCAATGGCCCAGATAAAAAATATAATACATATTTTAAAAAAAAATCCCTAAGGTTTTATTTCTTTAGGGCTCTTTCACACTTGCGTTGTCCAGATCCGTCGTGTACTCCATTTGCCGGAATGACACGCCGGATCCGGAAAAACGCAAGTGAACTGAAAGCATTTGAAGACTGATCCGTCTTCAAAATGCGTTCAGTGTTACTATGGCAGCCAGGACGCTATTAAAGTCCTGGTTGCCATAGTAGTAGTGGGGAGCGGGGGAGCAGTATACTTACCGTCCGTGCGGCTCCCGGGGCGCTCCAAAATGACGTCAGAGCGCCCCATGCGCATGGATGACGTGCCATGCGATCACGTCATCCATGCGCGTGGGGCGCCCTGACGTCACTCTGGAGCGCCCCGGGAGCCGCACGGACGGTAAGTATAGCTCCCCACTACACTTTACCATGGCTGCCAGGACTTTAGCGTCCTGGCAGCCATGGTAACCATTCAGAAAAAGCTAAACGTCGGATCCGGCAATGCGCCGAAACGTCGTTTAGCTTAAGGACGGATCCGGATTAATGCCTTTCAATGGGCATTAATTCCGGATCCGGCCTTGCGGCAAGTGTTCAGGATTTTTGGCCGGAGCAAAAAGCGCAGCATGCTGCGGTATTTTCTCCGGCCAAAAAACTTTCCGGTCCTGAACTGAAGACATCCTGATGCATCCTGAACGGATTTCACTCCATTCAGAATGCATTAGGATAAAACTGATCAGGATTCTTCCGGCATAGAGCCCCGACGACGGAACTCTATGCCGGAAGAAAAGAACGCAAGTGTGAAAGAGCCCTCAATTAGCCCCCGGTTCTTTGAAAAAATAAATAAAAAAATCTTAGAAAATCCTTTAAGGTCTCCATTCGTTTCGCTTATAGTCACAGGATGGTCAAAAGAGACTAGTATTCAAATGGGTTTTCCAGGAGCAAAATATTGATGAGCTATCCTCAGGATAGGTCAGCAATATTTGATCAGGGGGGGTCCGACTCCTGCCTATTTGAAGAGGCCGGTGAGCACTTCGGCCTCTTCCTAGGCCAGTGACGTCACGTTCATTAGTCACATGGCCTAAA
This sequence comes from Bufo gargarizans, assembly GCF_014858855.1. Classification (NCBI taxonomy): domain Eukaryota; kingdom Metazoa; phylum Chordata; class Amphibia; order Anura; family Bufonidae; genus Bufo; species Bufo gargarizans. The sequence goes on from NC_058083.1 coordinate 10,416,404, forward strand.
GGGAATGGGCCTGGGATGCAATACCAAGCACATCCACTATACAATGCACGGCGCTGTGCTTGGTAAGCTGTGAGGAGGCCACGGCACTGACCCCCACCGATAAGATGTTAACGACCTATCCTGAGGATAGGTCATGTATAATTTACGAAATAGAGCCACATTGCTGCACACCATACATGGATCTGGGAACCGTCTATCCAAAATAATACACAACTGTGCTAATAATTCCAGCAGAAATCCTTCTTGATTGAGTCTCCGCAAAGTGTAATCTTCCAGGGGCCTAACAGCAACAACTGCAGGGCAAAGAAACCTGTCCTCTGACATTAACAGATGGCTGCGGAGACTGATCTAATAATGCCTGGTACCCAGGCTGCTCGCTGCAGTTATTAAACTGTTTATCATGTCCCTAACTAATAAAAAAAGGACTAATAACGCCAAAGACAGGCAAGACTACAACAACAACAAAACAAAAAAAAGTTCTTGGCTTTGCCCTGAGAGTAAAAACAAACTTCACGAAGCGGGCAGGTGGGTGACTCTGCAGCGTAGGCCGACGCGCCTTTGAAACTCCGCTGCTTATTTAGTTTACAGGGATTAGTGCTCAGAATGTCAATAAACTATCTATTAACGGCATACTAACTAATCTCGCTAATGAAAGGAGCTTTGTAGCCGCAGACAGTGTTATACACTTGTACACGGGTGCCCTTCCATCAGATGACAGCCTGTAATTGGCATACGCCGAGATCTGAGACAAAGCAAAATAAATGTGGGTATAAAATAAAATAGAAAAAAAATCAATAAAAGCAATAAAAGAGAAGAAAACAACACTGATAATCAGTAAGTGGCCCCTGGTGGCTCCCGGATGTCCTCAAGCACTGCGAATAATTTAACATCTTCTCCTAGCTCAATATATTTACCTCTAAATGACCCCGGGAAGAAAGAATTATTTTATTTTTGTTTAACTTTTCTTTTTTTTTTTTATTCATTCCATTGCGGTTTCGGGGAATTTTCCGTACTGGCTGAGAATTAAAGCTCTTGTAGGTGGCGAGCATCACTGCAGAGTAAATAGTATTAGCGGGAACTAGACTAAAATAGTAGCAGCTTTTTAGATTTTAATTCCCCCTGTGATAGAACCGCTCGGCCCGGCATCCATCAGTCAAACATAGCACTCGGTAAATAATGCGGCCCCTTGGTACCCGGTGTTTAGTAACAGAAGCTGTTTTGCTCCATGGTGATGTGATCAGTAACACGAAGTGGGGAGGGGGGGAAGCGAGCTGACTCCATTATGAGCTAATCATTTTTTTCCCAAGATTTGCTGCCAGCAAAAAATGAGACCAGCTTCAGGTAATACAGGTGGTTTCAGAAGGTCAGTCTCAGACGGACATGATGGCACTTTGACAAAACGTAGATCTCCATAGGGTTAACATGGGCTAAGTAGAACAGCAGGGGTAGGGGCATGAGGTAGGTGTTGTGGCCACGTACATATGATGAACTTATGGACTTAGTAGTACTTTGTATCTCCATAATACAGGCATTACAAAAACATTAATTTTAGAACAATGCAGTGACCCACTGGGTCACAGCTGTTGGTTGAACATGGCGTATTATATGTAATATGACATGTTCCTTGTGTTTCTGTTGCTTTACTCTATTTCATACTGTTTTCTACTATTTGTATTCACTGTGAGGCTTAGGCGTCCTGCATGCGACCGTATGTATTTTGCGGTCCACAAAAAACGGATCAGCAAAAAATGCATATGACATCCGTGTGCATTCCGTATTTTGCAGAACAGAGCAGCTGGCCTCTAATAGAACAGTACTATCTTTGTCCGTAAAGCGGACAATAATAGGACATGTTTTATTTTTTTGCGGAGCGGAAATACGGAAACGGAATGCACACAGATTACCTTCCGTTTTTTGCGGACCCATTGAAAGGAATGGTTCTGTATACGGTCCGCAAATCAGCATATGCAGTCCTGTAGCAACCACCGGCCACATTAGGGATTCAAGGTAAAGGCCATGAAGCATCCCAGAGAATGACTGTAGATCAGCATCTTTAAGAAAGGTTTAGAAGCAATAAAAGAGGGGGGGGGGGGGGATCTGTGAAGGTAACGCATGAGGCTCTTAGACTTCACAGCTATGTTGGAGTATGTATGTGCCCTAATAAAGACACACTTAATGACACTCTGACACTTGGAGTTTTCGCCGCTCCAATCTCTGCAGTCTTGTGCCGTTGACTGTTTTATGACCGCTGCCGCCGATCACTGGCCTCAGTGGTTAGGTATGCATTAATGGCATGTGATGAAGCCGGTATATGGCTGTCAGTGGTCATGTGAGTGATGAGCGGCACAAAACTGCTGAAGGTCCAGTGGAGCTCAGAGTGGCGGTGGGGGGGAAGGGGGTCGGCCACCAGGCATTTAAAAGGCAAGCTTTTGTTTTTGTTTTTGAGTGAATTTCACAGCCCCCTGCTTTCTGCCAAGCCTTAAACATTTTGTAACCCCCCACCTTTAAAACATAATATAATGATAAATATCACATTACAAAATGATATCATAGAATATGACAAACTCGCTATGAGAAAAGTCTCATTGTTTTGTACATTTTCAATATTTCCCATCATCCACTGCAGTAATTCAGCATCATCACTATTACTGCAATATAGATAAAATCACATATAGCACAAAAGCCCAGTCTTCAGTTAAAGGGGTTCTTGGCACTTAGATATCGATGGCCTATGCTCACGATAGATCACCAATATCAGACTGATGGGGGTCGGACACCAGTCACCCCCAACAAAACAGCTGTTTTGGGCTGCTGCCGGGGGCGGAACAGTGGCCGGAGTCATCAGCACAAGGTTCTGTGGACTATTTGGTGGCGGTACCAGGGTACTGAACCTCAGCTCCTATCGAAGTGAATAGAAGAATAGGAGCTGAGCTGCAGTACGTCGGAGCCACACACCACATAGTGGAAGGAGCCTTCTGTCTGATGTATAGTTAGGCTGCCATAAATAGTTGACCAGTAGAGATGTGGGGTGTCAGACCTTCCACAATCTGATATTGATGATCTGTGCTGAGGATAAGCCATCAGTACCCAAGTACCATGATACCCTAAAGCCTAAGAGAATAAAACCGAGACTCTAAGGTAGACGGGCTAGGGAGACAACATGGCGGCTACGATGCACTGAGCTGACCCCGGGGGAGTCCCTTGTACGTTGTACACAGCTATCACAGGTCCAAGTGACAGAAGTCACACGTCTCCTCAGCTTTCAGTTTATTTGCAGTCTATTTCAAAGGAAGGGATTTTAATAAAGCTGCGGCTAAGAAATTGAAATAACCTGTTTGCAGAGGGAGTTATTCAGAACTACAACACAATGCGAAGCGATAGAAATGTAAATTCAGAGCACTGGAAAATGAAGTATCACTTCATCCTTCATTGCACTTTGTAAATCCCATTTCTCTCACAATATATCATGTCCCCACCAGATATTCAAGCATATTTGCAAATGGCAATTTGGAGTCTCTTAGTGTGAATTTAATAGGGCAGAAGCATGGCTCTTCAGATCCTATCACGCCACCACGCAATCCAGCTTCACAGCACAGACCGGCAACAGGTTACTCTCTCCATCCTGATCTAATAGTAACATAGTTTATAAGGCTGAAAAAAGCCCTCTGTCCATCCAGTTCGGCCTGTCATCCTGCAAGTTTGTCCAAAGGAAGGCAAAAAAAACCTGTGAGGTAAAAGTCGATTTTCTTCATTTTAGAGGAGAAAATTCCTTCCCGACTCCCTGGATCAACGACCCCTCTCTAGTAGCTATAGCCTGTAATATTATAACGCTCCAGAAATACATCCAGGCCCCTCTTGAATTCCTTTATTGTACTCACCATCACCGTAAAGAATCCTCTGCTATGTTCTTTCCTCCAGACGCAGAGGATGTCCCCTCGTCACAGTCCTGGGGATAAATAGATAATGGGAGAGATCTCTGTACTGACCCCTGATATATTTATACATAGTTATTAGATCTCCCTCAATCGTCTTTTTTCTAAAGTGAATAACCCTAATTTTGATAATCTTTCAGGGTACTGTAGTTGCCCCATTCCAGTTATTACTTTAGTTGCCCTCCTCTGAACCCTCTCCAGCTCTGCTATGTCTGCCTTGTTCACAGGAGCCCAGAACTGTACACAGTACTCCATGTGTGGTCTGACTAGTGATGTGTAAAGTGGTAGGACTATGTTCTCATCACAGGCATCTATGCCTCTTTTTATGCAACCCATTATCTTATTGGCCTTGGCAGCAGCTGCCTGACACTGGTTTCTACAGCTTAGTTTGCTGTTCAGTAAAATTCCTAAGTCCTTTTCCACGTCAGTGTTACCCAAATATTTGTCACTATTCACCTTGTGCTAGGTATGATGAATGTTGTGCTAGGTATGATGAACCCGGGTCAACATTCATCTAATTATGATCACAATCAGGACAAATAACACCTCTATTATAAAGCTGGAGGCAAATAACAGCTCAAGTAATGTACACAGCTCAGCTCCTCCTCCCTCTCCCTACACAGTGACCTCCGCACAGAGCATGCTCACTACAATGTCCCGAATTAAGTCAATAGTCTGTTTTTCTAACTTAAGGTTCCTTTACATTTGCCAATTTTGCAGGCAATTGTCGGGAAGAAAGCGTTCCTTCCCAGCAATCACCTGCTGGTCAGTGAAGGGGACCAGTGCATTTACATGCAGCGATCTCCTCCTCAGTATGGGGAGGAGCGATCACTAATGCCATCAGTCGCCCCCATACAGACTTGTTGTTTCCAGGCAGCAATTTGTGATTAAATGGTACGATCTGCTGCCGGCAAACAATGATTTAGGTGCCTACACAAACGATCTAATTACCCGACGAGCGAGTGTTTCACTCCTTCTTCGGGTAATCAACGGCACCTTTACACCGGCAGATAATCGCTAATGAGAAATTATCTAGCGGATTCTCGGCCCCTGTAAAGAGACCTTTACTGTTCTAATGTCCATTATCTGCTGTAAAGCCAATCTCTGGATCTACGATAGCTCAGAGACATTGCTGCCTCCATAGTCATGTACGAAAATAGGATAAAAAAAATCTGAAAAAGTAAATTGAAATAAATAAATAAAAGATACCAGTATAGATTTCTATTAGAAAAAAATAAAATAAAAAAAAGTTTGTACATTACCCAGAGCGCCTTATCCTACTCATCCCCATGCTTCTGTGATGTTGGAAGCGCCATGGCACCCAGTCTTCTAGAAAGGCATATGAGGCACTTAGAGGGCCTCCACCAGACGCAGACTACTGGACCTCCATGATTTTATATGCTGCAGTATTTCAGAAAACTTTCACATTTTTTCATGAATCTACTACAAAAAAAAAATCATGACAAGATTTTCTTGTACAATGTGTCCAAACTTGTGACAAAACAGCAACTAGAAGGAGTGCAAGATGGCTAGTGACATCAAAGTTATATGATCATGGACCCAGGGACTGTGGAGAAGGACCATAGGAGGGCTGAACTGGTCATCTGGCAATGCCAGCGAATGCCAAACCACGAGTGCACTGCTGACACATACTGCCAAAATGATGCTATCAGTTACCGTTTCACCTCTGGGTGTCACACCAATAGGTCCTGACACTGTTCATCAGTGTCAGACTGAAGTCCCTTGGAGGAAATTATTCTGATGGACCACCCTCTGTGTCTATAGGACCTTAAGGCCTTAGGGCAATTTTTGACAGAGCTTTGGCCTACTGGAGGATTCTCTGGTCTGCCAGTCTGACCGTGCCGGTCATCATCACATAGAAGGTCCTGATGTTGAGTAGGACCAGGACCTAGTAGAGGTCTTGCTGATGGAAACTCAAACCTCCATCTGTTTGCTGCAGGGAAACCGGAAAGGGACAAGACTGTAATCAATTCCAGAGTAGCCCTCAATTTTAATGCAATTCCTGCAGTCCTCATTAACATTAGCAGAGAGCACCTTAGGAGGTCCTAATGGGGCACATAGGCAGCGAGAGTGTATGGCACACAACTCTGGGTGGTTGCTCCTAGCAACACATTTCCTTTCCAGTACTTTTTTATAAATCTCCACATCAGGATTTTCCTAGTTTCATCTGGAGGAACATATTGAGCAGACAGATATGAGAGAAGTGCATCATCTTCGGCTCATTTGTGCAGCCTGCTGGATACATTTGCTTTGTTTCCAGTCATTACCAACCCCAGCCAACAGGACGTCAAGCCGCTTGGACATCTTGCTTTGGTAACTTTCCAGTATCCTAATGTGCAGCCAGCGCTTTAATCAATGGCCAAGCAAGGAAGCATTCGGCTATACAAAACACTTAACAGTAGAGGCATAAACATACAAGGAGGATCCAACAATAAATGCATTTTTTTTTGTTATTTTGCAAACATCGATCTAATTACCAGCAATCGTGGAACTATTATTTATATGGGGGATATGTCTCTCTAACCCTGCATAGCTATAAGGGGGTGTAGAGGTAATATTTGCACCCATACCCTGGTACTTTAGGGGACCTAAAGGCCCTTTCTGCAAAATAACAGGGGAAAACCACCCAAATAGTCCCTGTTCACCCTGAGGTAACAGCTACTTCCTGGTTGTGCTGACTGCTAGTGAGACGTGTTTCTGACGCAATGACTCGATGGCAGCCATTTTAGGGTCCAAAAATGATAACTCCCTAGGGAAAACAAGCTTCTTTTGATAAATAAAGGTACTTATGAATGTTTTTACTATGAGATAATATTACTTTTTTAAATTTAGTTTAGTTTCACGGAGAACCTCTTTAATGGGGTTGTCTCATGAAAAAGTACCATATGCAAAAGTGCCATCATTGTGCCGGGTTAACGATGAAGTTCCTGGTGACAGGTTACCTTTAAAAAAAAAGTTTTTTATGGGAACATCTTCATAACTCATGTACCACCATGAAATTTCCAGTGAGAAACACTAGCAGTCAAAGAGAATGAATCGAAGAGCTTGGTACATTTTATCATGTTACTGTCAAAGGATGCCGTCTTCTTATTTAGTCATTTCATCAAATTACTGCCAAGACGGTGAGGCCTCAGTCAACTGTGAAGTGAGAACGTCAAGGAACAGCATCAACCTTATTAAAGCAAAGCATGAAATGCAACACTTAAGTTGTCCTCACACTACGTGTAAACGATGAACACAACCATTGGTCCCCCTGTCCCACAACAGTATCTTTTTGGCATACACCAGACCGGTATGCATTGGAATTCCATTGTTTCACTTTACTGGATTGTGTCATAGGATTGTGTCCTTCAGTTTGGGCTATACACAGAGAGACTCTTCTGATGTACACTACAAACAGAAGTCTCAAACACAATGTGAAAAGAGCATAATTACTACTTGTCCTGAGAAGTAAGTTCAGGACTGGAACTACCTACAGCCAAGCTCACTGAGGTCACCATGGACAGTTAAGCTTGAGGCAATTGTGGGCAATGCCAAGCTTCCTCTATAGACTGAAAACTGAAGGTGTCGACTGATTTGGCCTGTACGCCTCTACAGCCATTCTAGAGAATTGTGAGTAAAGACCCTTACCTCTTTCTCCACGATAATTCTCATGAATGAATGAGTCTAAACACCACCATGTTCAAAAACAGTAGTCTCCAAACAGTGGCTCTCCAGATGTTGCAAAGCTACAATTCTCAGGATGCATCTGCCCACATAATTTTGCTCTTAGACTATATTTGACTAAAGACTTTATAGTGCATATAACCGCTGGAAAGTTACAGATTCTCTTGGGGAGATCCAGCAAGAGGGCATCAACACAGCTAAAATGAACCCAACTCATCCTAAAGAAGATCAATAACTGCTAAAGATGGTTGCCCCAGATCTGGCTGATCACAACCAGCCATGTTCTAGTCCTCTTTAAAAGGATTGTCCTGTTTAGAAAATCAATTTTTCATAAACCCTATTAGGAAATTTCTGAGATAACAGAGGGGGTCCTCGTTTCAGTATCCTCACCTCCTGGCCAATGTGGAGAGTGGTTACAAGGATTATCTCTCACTCTGGAGGACCTATCCTGTCCTGCATTACACATTGATCTGACTGGCCTATGTGATTGCTTGGTTTCTTCTGTGGTGGCACTGCTTGGAAATCGAACACTTACCACTAGGTTTTCCCACAGATTACAGCTGATCACTAGGGCTCTCAGCATTGAGATGCCTTCTAAAAAGTAAGGATACTCCAAAGTAGAGAACCCCTTCAAGGACACTACCCATTTTTGGCTTTGGGTGCATTTTTCACTGCATTCTGAGAGCTGTAGCTTTTACTTTTTTTTTTTACCTTGTTGTTGTGAAGCCTTATTTTTTTATTTTGCTGACATTGCTGGTTGAGGTCTTGTATTTTGAATGTTCGATTTCTATAATTTGTGAGGACATAACTTTTTGATTTGAAATTATATACATTTTTTAATGAAATGTACAACATTTTTTGTAGTCCTCCAAACACCTTAAAGGGGTTGTTCACCTTTTTGCACATTTTCTACAGACCCCACAGGCTGGCCAGACCTGCGGTTGTAAACATACTTACCTGATTCCTGCTGGCTTAGGTCCTGGGTCTCACCGCGTCAACATCTGGTCTGATAGGGGGCATGTGACTGCTGCATCCAATGACTGGCCGTAGCTGTGATGTGTCACCCATGTGTCATGTCACTGGGTCACGTGCCATATGGGTGACACATCACCGCTGTGGTAAGTCACTGGCTGCAGCGGTAACGTGCCCTATGTCAAACTGGATGTTGACGCGGAGAGACCTGGGACCTGCAGAGCCGACGAGAATCAGGAAAGTATGATTACCACCACATCCGGTCACACAACGTGCAGAAAAGTAAACAAACCCTTTAATTTATGTCTTGGTCTTTTAGATTTTTTTTTTGTTCCTTGGGTTGTAACGATTAAGGGGATATACAAATTATGTATACTTTTAGGCTAATTAATGTGTCTAATAATTCCGATTTAAAATTTTAATGGGTCGGAATACCTACCAAGCATGTGCGTCCTGAATGGAAAGAGGATAAAGGAGCTGCAAAGGTTTATCTTCCCGAGAAAAAGGATCAGCCATGTTGAAACCCAAATGGCTGATCATTATCATCTCCAAGTTCTGCAGTGTGGGGAGTGTCAGGAAGACCACCATACACATTAGATGATGTCCAGGGTCATCCCTTAACATCATTAACCCCATCGATCACTATCGCTTAAAGGGGTTGGCCACTCTCTGGTTATTGTTGACCAATGTGTTTGTAAGAGGATTATATGGCATTTACCAATATAGTCTGTGTTAAAATTCTGCACCATTTCCCATATTTAATATGCCATTGTTTATAAAGTATTTTGTGCTGTCCACACAAAGGTCCTGTCCACAAAATGGCTGCTGATGGAGGGTCATGATGTGACCAGGCAAATCACCTCTGCAAGTTTTCTCCTTTTTATTGCCGATCTGAAGAGCAACAATTCACTTTGAATGGAGGAGACATCACATGGTGGTGATTTGCCCGGTCACATGACCCTCCATCAGCTGCCATTTTGTGGACAGGACCTCTGTGTAGACAACACACAGAATACCTTCGAAATATAGAAAATGATGGAGAATTTCAACAAAGGTCATATTAGTAAGTGTCATATAATCATCTCACAAACACATTGGTCAACAGTAACCAGAAAGTGGCCAACCCCTTTAAGCTGACAATCTGGCTTAGAATAGATCCTACTGTTGCGATGATGCAAACACTATCAATTGTGGAATTCCACGTTTTTCAGTCCTGGATCAGAGTTTCTCTGATCCCTGCAGTTACCACAAGGTGGCACCGCAGGCACAACCACTACAACCACAGTGCAGTAAATGTATGGCACTGAGCGATAATGACGAGCTTTCTGCACAACACATTTATGGTGCATGTGGCCACAAGGTTAAAGGGTCCGATACTGACCTATAGGTGGCACCAGAGGGAGAGCTATTGCATAGGAAAGTATGGAACTGTGACAGTATTCAGTATAAAGGTATCGAGAGCATCCAGCTCATATAGCGCCTGCTGAGAAGGGAAGGTCACCATTGACGGTATTATTATGGGCATGGCGCTCTTTCTCTCCATAGACGATGCAGAGCTAGCAAAAAAGTAAAGTTCAGGAGTCCCACAATGCAAGCGCAAGGACAGGAGGCCATTTTAATGTTGCCTTTAGTATGCCCCTAATCCAATCATACCCTGCCAGCAAATGAGTGTTGTGCTAAGTACAACATTATGGAGCAGATTAAACTTTTCCAGATGTGACATATTGCCTGGGGCTTCCGGCTCAGTAGTCTGCCCTCATTTCCGTGGAATATTACCTAATCATTCACTAATCCTCCGTCGTGCGCCTTTTCTTCTATCTCTTCGTGCAGTTGATTTCACGCAACTGTTAGTGATGTTGCTGACATATTTTTTCTAATTGGAAACATCTGTACCCCTGTACTGTAAAACTAAAGCACCAGCACAAATGCTCTCCACAAAATATTAAGTAGAGGGCTCGTATCACCAGTGCGGCCATTGAACGCCTAAATGGGATCTTACTTTCCAGTTGTTGCTCTTCAGATCGGCAATAAAAAGGAGAAAACTTGCAGAGGAGGCATTAACCTCTTTACTGCTGCTCAAGTCGTAGCGCCAGGACTACAGAACGTAGAGGGGAAGTCTGGAGAATCCGATAGAGAGAGAGATAATAAGATAGATGATAGAAAGATGGACATCTATCTAAAGCAGAAATCCGGCAGCACTACGTCCAACTTAAACAAAACAGGGTGCGCGCCCGAAGGGACTAGACTATGGCCCAATACGCAAAGTAGCAAAAAGGCAGCACTCCAAAATCAGTAAAAAATAAAGAAAACGCAATGTTACGTATCCACATTGGTGAATAAAAGCATTTTCTTTATTTTTTACTGATTTTGGAGTGCTGCCTTTTTGCTACACTATCTATCATCTATCTATCATCTATCTATCATCTATCTATCATCTATCTATCCACCTATCTATCTATCATCTATCTATCATCTATCTATCCACCTATCTATCATCTATCTCATATCTATCCATCTATCTATATATCTATCTCCTATCTATCATCTATCTATCTATCTATCCACCTATCTATCATCTATCTATCTATCTATCCACCTATCTATCATCTATCTATATATCTATCCACCTATCTATCATCTATCTATCTATCTATCCACCTATCTATCATCTATCTATCTATCTATCCACCTATCTATCATCTGTCTATCCTTCCATCTATCTTCTATCCACCACCTATCTCATATCTATCTATGTCATATCTATCTATCCACCCACCTATCTAATATATATCTATCTATGTCATATCTTTATATCTCATATCTATCTATCTATCTATCTATCTATCTCATATTTATCTATCCCATATCTATCTCATATCTATCTATCTATCTATCTATCTCATATCTATCTATCTATCTATCTCATATCTTTCTATCTATCTATTATCTATCTATCTATCTATTATCTATCTATCTATCTCATATCTATCTATCTATCTATCTATCTCATATCTATCTATCTATCTATCTCATATCTATCTATCTATCTATCTATCTCATATCTATCTATCTATCATCTATCTATCTATCTATTATCTATCTATTATCTATCTATCTCATATCTATTTATTATCTATCTATCTATCTTATCTCATATCTATTTATTATCTATCTATCTATATATCTCATATCTATCTCTCTATCTATCTGTCTCTCTATCTATCTATCCATCTATCCCAGGGGTGCACAACCTGCGGCCCGGGGGCCACATGCGGCCCTCAATACCATTGTATGCAATGAGATCGTTCCCACTAAATTTGGCAGAAAGCTGTATAGAGTACTCTTATATTATGCTAGGAAGGTTATCCTTCTTAACTGGAAACATCCTAAGTTTCCCACGGTGCAACAATGGGTGCGCTTAGTTAATGCTGATCTCGAACTATATAAATTTGTGTATGAGAAAAGAGGGACCCCTGACCGCTTCATGGAGATATGGGACCCGTGGATTGGTGCTCAAACTTTGGTACCATAGATGATGGACTGTTTGTTTCCGACCAATGAAGGTGTGTGTGACTGAGTGTGTGAGTGAGCAGTACTTCTTACTATCCTTAAAAAATTCATAATGTGTTGGGTATGGTTTCTCCTCAACCTGATATTTTCTTCAGACCCGATTGTGGGTCATGAGAAGCGGTCATGATTGTTCCCATGTCTATGATTTGTACTGGACTCGATTGATGATTGTCTGTATTGATGTGCTGTTATGCTTTTTGTTAAATCAATTAATAAAAAGATACTATTAAAAAAAAAATACCATTGTATGCGGCCCCCAACCACCTGGTAGCAGACATGTATGTCTATGTCTTGTGGCTGCTCACATGAATCTTTAATGTATTGTCCCATTAGATGGGAGTCCTGGAAGTGTAACTAGACATTAATAATATATACTGTATGTTCAATATGCCTTAAATATAGTATTTCACTTGGTAATACCCCTTTAAAGTTTATTTCCGGCCCTTGGAATTGGTTCAGGTTGACAATGTGGCCCCTAACCAGAAAAGGTTGTGCACCCCTGATCTATCCTATATCTGTCTATCTATCTATCTATCTATCTATCTATCTAATATCTATCCATCTATCTATCTTCTATCCACCCACCTATCTCATATCTATCATTTATCTCATATCTATCTATCTATCTATCTATCTATCTACCCACCTCTATCTCATATCTAGCTATATCTATCATCTCATATCTATCTATCTATCTATCTATCTATCTATCTATCTATCCATCCATCTCATATCTAT